>NC_063446.1:18926609-19526609 GCF_020379485.1 Brassica napus
TTTTCTATTAATATATAAGATGTTTTATCTATTTGATTTAACTATCAAATAACTATTAGATAATCATAATATTAATAAACAAAACTACCGAAAATAACAATTCCAAAAGATTAAAAAGGACAAATAACATACTCTGTTTTGATCTAATAAAAAACATCGGCCTTCAAAACAAATACAACTTACTTATCTAGAACATAGTTTATATAAGATTGATAGTTAGGTTAAAGTGATACATTCATTAGCATTAACTACTATGAAATTCAATTATTAACATTTTCCTTAAGTACAAAAAAGAATTAGGCAATTCCTTGCTTGGTGCCAAAGTATTTTTTAGTATTAAGTATAAATTACCATATTTACCTACTGAAGTATTGTGTAGCAAGCACAAGTATTCTATATATATAATCATTTGTTTTATGTTTGTATATTTATTTATTTCTTTTAATAGAAAAATACATAAATTATATATACTTACATATTCTGTATGTGTGTATCACGGTAATACATATTTTGTTTTTCATTCTAACATTAAAAGACCAACTTTGGCGGGACTTTGGAAATCAAAACACATCTCCTAAACTAAGACACTTTCTCTGGCGTTTCATGTCAGGAGCTCTGGCAGTGAAACAACAATTATGCTCACGAGGTATTCCGATAGATCCTTGCTGTCCTCTGTGTCGCCAAGGCCCAGAATCTATCTGCCATATGCTCTTCCACTGTCCATCAGCGAAAGAAGTATGGGAACGATCGTCGATTCCATTACCAGAGCTGGTTTCTCTCCCACATCAGTGTTCTTAAACGTTCACTATCTTCTCGCTTGTAGTAAAAAGAGTTCAGTAGATCCAAAGCTGCATCTTGCTTTCCCATGGATCCTTTGGCATATCTGGAAGAACCGCAACCTGTTCTGTTTTGAGCAACGGAGCAATAATGCGGAAGCTATTCTTAGCAAGGCATTGGAGGAGGCCTCGGTCTGGCTCCAACTAAATGCATATGTTCCGGTAGACCCTCCTGCAATGGAGTTGGAGGTCGTAGACTCACATTCATGGAAAAAACCACCGTCCACTGATGTCAAATGCAATGTGGGTTCTGCTTGGTCAGCAAGTAACAGCACAAGTGGGGCAGCATCGATATTAAGGGATTCAGGTGGGGAAGCGGTCTTACATAGCAGACGTTCCTTTGTGGGTGTTCGTTCTCAACTGGAAGCAGACTTGATCGCTCATGTATGGACTTCAGAGGCACTTAGTGACTTGAAGATAAACAGAGTGATTCTTGAGACATCCTCCTCTCAGCTCCCACAGTCTTTGCGCGGGACCTTGGAATTTACACACCTTATGGAAGAGGCTTAGGAAAGCGTTGGACCATCTGAAGTGTCACCACATACTAGTACTAAAGGAATGTAATAGAGTGGCCTCGACTATTGCAACAAATGCCCTACAAAGTCAGTGGCATTAATCTTACCTATCAGCGAATGGGCCAAGATGGTTGGATGCTAGTATCAGAAGGGAAGCATCTCACGCTATCTAGGAGCCCAGCTATCATGTACCTTGACGATCCATGAAGACCTTTGAGCAGGAAGAATTCTATACGTATTCGTTTTTCTTTGTTTGATTGTTATGTGTCTACTGGCACTTTTATTTCTGTGTTCTCAGATGTTGACAATTTCTTTCTCGACAACCGGTTTGGTTGTTTATCCATTATGGACACACATTGACAAAAAAAAAGTATGGTTCTGTTCAATTGAAATAAAAATGATTCTTAACCAACATCAATAATAGACAAACCATATATTAATTATATTTTCCACTGATATGGTTTTCAAATATTTTTCGAATGAAAACATGCATAGTGTATTGTCGTTCTATGATTTGTCTAATTCTCTTGTGATTTGTTCTTCATTTCTTTACGGCGTAGGTTTAGATTTTGGAAGAAACGTTTGACAGCTAAAGAACCTTACTCATAATATAAAGACAATTTTCTATTTATTATGCTGAGGAAACTTTGAATAGCAATCGATAGGGCCAATATCATTTCTTAGTTTTTAATGTATGTGGTCAGTTTTGATCAAAACATTACCTATGGAAATCTATATTACATATTTGATTTATCATTACTTTACACTCATGAGGTTTGGTGGTGTTTTTTTGTATGAGAGAATGTTGAATTGGGTAGTAAATGATTTGGTCCATATGTATTAGGCTAGAGCTAATATTACACTAAGATAATGAAGTCAAGAGACGGGTTCTTATATTCCGTTAAGAACTCCACCCCAAGAACCTTCCATTAAACATGCTCTAAGTTTGGTTAAATTCTTTGTAATAATGTCACATCAGCAATTAAAAAAATTAAAGAATTAACACATAAGCAAAATTATTTTTAAATTAGTACCAAATTAAGATTACAACTTTTCTAAAATCCTCAATTAATATAGAGGGGACATGTTCTGTTTATATTTTTTTTTAGTACAACCATTTTAATATGATAGGTTCCTTTATTCTTCTTTCAGACATCTCTATGAGGAAGATATTATACGGCTCAGATTGTGCGTTATATCTAATGGTTAATCAGTCTTTCACGAGCATATAAAGCATGTTGACAATGATTGCCAATTGATATGAGATGTGAACGGCTCCATTATTACCAACCAGGTTTTTAAAATATTCAACTGGCTGAAGTTTTCGCGGAGACTCTAAAAGGTAAACATTTTCAGAAATTTTTTCCAAGTTGAGAGTTTTTGATCTTAACTCTCCAATTTGAGAGGGTGATCTATCCGTGGGCTGCATCTTCCCATGGGGATTAGTCTGGGCCCCATCATAGGTCTGGGATACTCCAGCTTAATCAAAAAAAAAAAAAAAAAAAAAATTTAAGAGGGTGTTATATCTATATATTTATTTATTTATTTATTTATGTATTTATATTATATGTGTATCTAGATCTTATGTATTAGGGATACCTATATATACTCTGGTTGATTGACCTTAGTGAACACAAGGAAACCTTCGTACTCTTATAGGATTCTTCACAGACTTCACTCCTGGAGTTCCCAACATTTATGATCGTCCATACTATCTGGAGAACCCAAGGATTTTTGTTTTCATTTTCTTAGGCAGACTTGCAGTTTTTATCACATCCAGAAGATGGCCAAAATTTACATCAAAGGGAAGCCATTCTAAGGACACATGACAAATAGTTTAGTGCGTGAACCTGTAGTGGAATGACATCCGAATAGCACATGAAAATAGTTTAGCTGTTGCTTAAGGCATTCAATTAGGAGGAGCGGTGAACTTCACAACAGCAATATGGACCGACTTTGGCAAAACAAAACAAAAAGAACGCTAAAGCGATATTTGTTTTCGGGGAAAGGTATTAAAAATTTTGGTAGAAATCATGGTTTCAGCCTTTCCTTGGTTTGGGGAAGATTATTTTGGAGCTGAGACATAGACAACTCAAGGGGTTGTTGGTCTGTAAACAAAACAAAGCCAAAGTCAACTAACTTTATGAGTGTGGTTTCGGTGAGGCCAACTTTGCAGAACCAAATAGAGTTGGGAGCCTGAAATAGTTTGGGACATTCGTTGGTAAGAAACACAGTTGAGATCATCACTAGCTAGATAGAGTAAACAACATATTTATTGAAGAGTAGAACATATTTAAGATTAATCACGTTAGCCTAAAACTTGGTAAGAACCATCGAGCTCTAGGGAATTGAACTGAAGAACAATCAAATTTGTGCAACAGCTCTGTTTTCTGTGTCTCGAGGTTAAAAAGAAATATGTCATGTACGTCCTTTCCATGACTAACACTGAAGTAGACGGAGTTTTTAATGAATCCATCAGTGTCATTGGCGAGAACTGTGATGCCTTGATCCAAAAGCATTGACTCGTCACCCAAAGAATAAATCAGATTATGTTTCTTCAGGAATCCTGATGAATAGACCTTGAAAACACGGAAGGGCCAGGTTTCAGACCTCGATCTCCACAGTTTTTCAACCTTGAGGACTTCTCCTGTTACTGTGACTACAAGTTTGGTAGCAACAATGCTCAAGGAATTACTTCGTTGACGAAGTTGGATACCTAACCGAAATCTTTCCACAATAACCCCACACTGAAAGGTTTGTTGTGGAAATTCTCCAGAAAAATCGAAGATTCTGAACTGACCAAACAAGCTTAAGAAGTAAAGCTTGGAGTCCCTGTAAACCATGTCACAGCAGCTTGAGGTTTCAGGAATTTGATTCCACGAGGCATCTCCTTTTCTCGAATAAACTACGCACAATCCACGCAGCTCCCACGACACAACATATTCTCTGGTTTTCTCATCAATCCAAAGCACTGGCGATCGTAGACGAATACCTTTGTACTCTTTTCCGTTGTGGCTCGTAATGCGAAACACGTCATCATCTAAGGTTCGCTCCATCTTTGTCACTCCATGCTGTGCCTCCACAGGAGGTAGATCGATCCTCTCATGTGTAAAGAGATTCACAATGTAGAGATTATGCATACGGTTGCACATCAAGAGCCAGCTTCCGTAGGTCTCCATACAAAAACTCTTTGCGAATTCCAGACCAAGATCTTGTGTTCTGTAAAGTCTATCTTTTTCCTCGAGATTGAACAACGTGCAAGAATTGTTGTCGCTGTGGTTGTCTTCGGGGAAGAGAACCAGCCAATGGGTCTGGTTTTTGGGCACGCATTGTCTCGAAGAAGAGTGCCACGACGAACATACCGATTTTGCTCGTCGGAAATTAGCAAAGCTGAGGCGTTTGAAAACAGAAATCACGAGATCATGAGAAAGCTCGGACCAGGATTCGGGTGTATCTCTTGGTCTGAGACGTTCATGAGAATTAGGGTTATGCTTCTCCTCTATCTCCATATCGAGACCATTGTTATTGACGACGCGTCAGGGCTTTATATGGGCTATTAAACATAGTCTATTTAATCCAGTCAGCCATGTATTCTGTTTTGGTTTTGCAGAAAAATAGAAATGAGAAAAACGTTTACAGGTTTCTAGGGTATGCTCTATTTTTGAATGATTTTACCGGTGGCAAGAGGTAAAATATGGATGAATTAGTGAGATAACTATTATATGAGATAAAAGATTGGGAAATTTGCTTCTATAACACACACAAAAATTTAATAATTGACTGTTTAACTAATTGACCTAAAAAACTAAAATACAAAGTATATCAATACAATACTAAAAGGGGAATAAGGGCTCCCCTCATGCTTCCACATCCTCAAAAATAATCAGCCAATCAAATATCATTTTTTTGCCACATCATCAATCAGCTTTCTCAAAAGAATCGCGACTCTTTCGATTGTCGTCTCATCTTTTCTCCTCAAGCAAAAACGTTTTCAGACGATTGTCTTCTCAACTCCCATGCTTTCCTCCATCACTCATAATTATCTATTAATCCAACCCATAGAATCTCTAACAATAGATTGATTCGTCTGTTTGATTCAATTTCATCACCATCCACAACCGAGACGACGACGAGGACGAGCAGGAAACGCGAGACTTGGTACCGTCAGATCGACTGGAGAATCTGTTCCACCAGTGAAACTGTTCTCAGCGAGGTTAAGCCTCACGAGGTTTGTGAGACTGAACAAGCTCTCGGGTATTTGCCGGAGAATCTGTTTCCTTGCAGGTAGAGGTGACGGAGATCGGAGGAGGTGGTTAGATCGAGAGGGAGAGAGCCGGCGAGGGCGTTGAGACAGAGGCTCATTGTTCGGAGACGAGTTAAGTTTCCGAAAACACCGTTCGGGATGGTGCCGGAGAGAGAGACGCCGGGAGACGGAGGGCGGTGACTCTGTTGTTGTCGCATTTTACGCCGGCCCAGTTGCACGGCGAGGTGTGTCTGATGTCCCAGCAGAATGTGCGGCCGCCGACGGAGGAACGGAGAGAGAGAAGAGCGGCTCTATCGGCGTTGAGGTCTTGGGTTGAAGGGAGAGGGAGAGAGAGTAGGAGGGTTGTGAGGAGAACAGAGAGAATCGTCATGGAGGAGTTGGGGAAGACTCGCATTGTGCGATGATTCATAGAAGGAGAAGAGAGAGAGAGAGAGAGAGAGAGAGAGAGAGAGAGAGAGAGAGAGAGAGAGAGAGAGAGAGAGAGAGAGAGAGAGACGGTAGAAGAAAGAGAAGGCTCTTTTGCAGAGCTGTGGTTATAGAGACTGAAGTGAAAGCATTCAACAGCCTAATCCTAGATGTAACAAACACTGCTGCAGAATGAAAATGGAATCATGTAGGTTGGTTCTGCTGGCTCTGCTGCTGCTCCACGCACCCTCTCCTCTGATGCGCCTGTGCTCGCTTCAGAGCCGCGACCAAAGCGTTGGAGAGCGAAGGCTGGGTCTGAAACAGAGGGTTTGGATTCGTGGGAAGCCTGTTGAGAACAACGTTGAAACAGAGCTCGAGAGCTCGGCAATGGAGAGAAGGATGAGCCATTTGTCGACCGAGGGATGTGAAAGGATGAGACTTTAGACATGCCCGTCGGAAAAGATTGGATTTGTTTTGTTTTTTATTTTTGTTTTTTGTCTTCACTGATCCCAGAGTTGCTGAGAGAGTCTTATTGATCGTTATAACACCAAACCCTTCATTTAGCTTTACAGATTGGGATTCTAAGTTGCAGCAAACGATGGTAGAGATGTTTCCTTTAAGATCAGCAGATGCTGCTTACGGAAAGATCAAATCTATGCTCTCTACTCTTGGTGATACTTTTACTCGGATCATTAGCCCAAAGGTATTGCTTCCTCCATGAATGTGTTCTTTGATGTTGGTTTTGGCCTTTAAGACACATCTTGTGACCATGTAGGAGTACCAAAGTTTCAGAATTGGTAGTGATGGGAACCTGTAAGGTGTTGGTCTTTTCATAAACTCAGAACCAGGAACAGGTTACCTGGTTAGTAACAAAACACACATCTTGATGAGACCAACGTAGCATGAAGTAGATAGATGTTGTTTCATGGTAGAGAGATCAATGTAGGTTGTTATGTCTTGCATAGAAGGTAGCCCGCACCTCAAACCATGGACGATTATTTACGGTGCCAAAAGCAAAACGCTTATCACAGTTTCAATGTTTCTTTCTCATACAGCTTAGTTTTGTCTGTCTTTGACCAGATTCGCCTCCCTATTGATGAAGACCGGTGAACACAAAACGTCTAGGAGGTACCATTTCTCACTATAGCATAACTACTTCATTGCTAATCGTAAAGTTAAAATGTTTACCGTATTGTTTGTTATCGGTTACCAATGTGATAGTTATTCTATCATCATTTCAAAAACGAATATGCTTATATTTAAGGCTGTGGGTTTGTCTTGCGTGTTTGCAGAAACTACGACGCGACCCGAGCTTACGCTCTCTCCAAGCTAGCCAACGTTCTCCACACGATAGAGCTTTCCCTGGTTCTCCATGTAATTAGTCATTAAAACCCTTTTATTAACTTTTTTTTTCTAACAATATAATATGACTTCTGACAATTTGACTAATCACTGTATAGAAAATGGATGCTAATGTAACTGCAAACTGTGTTCATTCTGGAATCGTGAGAACGCGTCTCACAAGAGACGGAGACGGCCTCATCACTGATTTTATCTTTTTCTTGACCTCCAAGCTTTTGAAGTCCGTTCCTCAGGTATCTTAAGTCAAATCAATACTTGATCGATTTTCATTTATAAATCATATATTTAAAATTATCCAAATTAACGTACGACATCATAAAAATAGCTTACTGATCCCTGTTAATTATTTATAGGCAGCAGCAACGACATGCTACGTAGCAGCGAGTCCGAAATTGAGGAACGTGTGCGGCAAATACTTTTCAGAATGTAATGAAGCTCGGACTTCTAAATCCGGATCGTGCAATCATAAAGCTCAGAGACTGTGGACTGCTTCTGAGTTGTTGGTTACTCCACCTTCCACTCCCAATGTCCGAAGTAGCCTTGCAACGTCCTAATTCTGTTTGAGCTTTGACTATTTTCTTCATTTTACATCTTCCCGTGTTGTTGTTTTTTTCTTCCTGCAAACATATATTTAATTGGTTAAGTTTTTTTCCAACCTAAATTAATAATGAGGATATGTTTTTGCCATACATACAACTCCTTCACGTAAAAATAAGCTTTAATATTTAGAAAATAAATTTCCCCAACTGCAATATTGTTGTTGCAAAGCTTGGAATCCTTGATAAGATTGATAAAGGAGAATCAAAATGAGAGCACAAATTCCTACCAAAAAAAAAATGAGAGCACAAATATGTTTATAGGGTGGAGAATATGGAAAATGAGAAACATGCTTATATTTGAAAACAATAGAGAACACAGAATCTACCTTATAAAGAATACGATCATGGACTTAAAGTTATGGAAGGAGGCAATGAATATAAACTTGAAAGAAGAAGATACGTCATGGATATCGTCAAATGAGAAAATAGAAACAGGTTAGACAATGTACAAGATGGAAGCACGTACTTCCAAGGAAATTTCTCACTGGATCAAACTAACTCCTCACTCGAAGCAGCGGCAATAGCTCTACTAACGGCAGTCCAACAACTTGGGAGGCTTTCTTACAAGCATGTAACATTTCAAGGAGACTGCAAAGTGTGATGTGTTGTTAAAGCTACTATTTATGTTAACATAGAGGCCTAAGATTCAGTTTCATTTTAATATATATATATATATATATATATATATATATATATATATATATATATATATATATATATATATATATATGTGTGGAAGACGTAGGATCCACTCTCAAAAGATTGAATCTCCCATATCCAAAGAGAACCACACTGCATTGTACATTGTTGTTTACGGTAAAAAATTCAGCCGTACCAAAGGATAGCACATTAATGGAGCTTGATTAAGCAAAAGAGCCACATTTGAGTTCTTAGAACATGGACGTAATGAGAAACATAAGGGACCAATGAATCAATAATAATCATGCTAGAAACCACAATAGCTTTACGTATTAGCTTATAGTCTCAAAATTGTAGATAAAATTTCATTTTTTTTATTTTGAGCATAACATATATATCAAAGTTATTACTATATTTTTGTATATAAGTTTCATTGTTATGCATTTAGAAAAATGCTGAGATAAGTAATAGTAAGTGAGTTATAGCAATTATAAGTCAAATTTTAATAGTAATTATCCGCGCGTAGCGCGGAAAACGACCTAGTTTATGTAATAATGCTAATTTAAGTTTAATCCATATAAGTGGCTCCCAATTATTTATTAAAATAAATAAAAAGTAAGTGACTTAATAAATTATGGCTACAAGGTGATTTTTCCGTGCTCATTCACGGATATAAATATTTATAAAATAAATATATTATAATAATAAATTAGTTTATTTTTATTTTCAAATCATTTGTTTTTTTCTCACTCCCTCCAACTTTTAAAGGTTTATCATCTAGAACTTGTGTTCTTTTTTCTATCTTTATGCTTGTTGTTAGCTTAAGTGCTTCATGTCCTACTTGTTTTTCACTTCATGTAACTGTTCTTTTAACTTTAATTATAAAGCTTTTTAAAAAACAATTAATCATTTTAAAATTTATATTAATAATATTATGTTGTTTGCTGACAAAAAAAAATATGTTTTAATAGACATGTGATTTTCGATATATAACATCTAATTGGTTTGATTACCACTTGGATATATTAGATTGCATCAATTTCTTCGAATTCAAACGTTATATTTTTCTAAATATATTAAAAACATTATATGTTATTTACATTAAGATTGGTTATTCTCTTACATATCTAAATATATTTTAGTAAGATTATGTATAACGTAATATATATGTTATTTTCAAAATCAAATTGAAAAGATTAAACTAAAGTGTTAATCGATTCAAAATTACACAAATGAATATAACGATAATATTTTGAAATCTCATACATATATTTTAAAAACGAAGTAAATTGTAGCAATTAGTTCATATTTTATATTTATTTGTTAGATCTTTGATTTTGGATATAAGAAACTAGATTAATCCAATTAATCATTTTGTGGGTATATTGAGTGACATATATTTTTCAAATTAAAGTACATATTTTTTAATTCTTGTTAAACCAAATTGGAATGATTTTATTTATCGCATTAGTTCAGTTTTTCATTTTTGATGGTAAGAATATTTTCGCATTGTTTAGAATAATTTAATATATGTTTATTTTCCAAAATATATTAAAAATTATTATTTTATTATTGTTTTTGACATCAAAAGGCTATTATATTACTCAAACTAGAGGTTGTCTGGAAATCTAGACCGGAATAAAACAACCAACAAAAATTAAATCACAGTAAAAAGTCTGAGCTATCCTAGATAAACCATATGTTGTCGAGTTATGCTCTCTTAGCATGTGGAAAATCTTGAAATCTAGAAATCGTCTCTTAAGGATTGTTACCTCCCCTAGCTTCGTCGAGAAATTCAGCCATGCTTTCGGGTCCTCAATCATCGATTAAATATCCTTGCCGTCTGTCCCAAAGTTCTGGCAGTTTGTGTGTTGAAGCATGGTGTCCATTGCGCAAATTAATGCCTTCAGTTCTGTGTGCAAAAAAGATACGATTTTTTTGTTTCTCAATTCCAAGAGTTGTTCGTTCCCATATTCATTCATCCATATCCAACCATAACCACTACATGGTGTCTAGTATTTTTTATTATTTATTTAATTAAATTTTATATTGATATATCTATAAAGTAAGAGTAAAATAATTTTTTACATGTTTAATAAAATCTCTTTTGGCCATTTTTCTGTTTATGCAATTTTTTGGTTAAAAAAACCTATTTTATGTTCTTTTAAGAAATTTGTCCTATTATACAAAACATTATTTATTTATCTATAACTTTATAATTAATATACTAGAAAAGTAGATATTCATAATGATATGATGCATAATTAACTTTGTATTTAAAGATAACATATTAAACCATTTATATATATAAGACATAAGTACTTCCCGAGTACATCTGTTTATCACTTCCTATTTTGGAAGAAGAAAAACGTGACCTATATGGAACCACTTATTGAAACCTTTCCATGGATCTTATGGTACATTTGGAAGGCACGTAACGATAAATTGTTCAATGGTAGAGAGGTATCACCCATTGACACCCTTCAGCTAGCTTCCGTCGAAGCCGAATGCTGTAGGAAAGCGAACTTACCCGAGGACGAAGAGGAAGAGGAGACACGATCTGCTCCATCAGTTACCTTGACTCTCCCTGTGGCCCCCCAACGCCCGACATGTCAAATCGATGCGTCATGGATCGATGATGGCACGGTCAGTGGACTAGGGTGGTTCTACAAGGACCCAATGGGAGTTGAAAGATTTGGATTACAAGGATGCCGGAAAAGTCTTTCAGCCCTCTATGCAGAGATGGAAGGACTTATATGGGTGATGTCTTGTTTACGAGAGTTACATTGCACCGCGGTTCAAATGGAGACGGATTGCTCTGACCTGGTGGACATGATTGCAAACCCTACCGACTGGCCGGCCTTTGCCTCTGAGCTAGTTTCTTTCCGACTTCTAAGAGACGGTTTTTCGGAGCTCAGCATCACCCGCATACCCAGTACTAGGAATTTACGTGCAGATTCTCTCGCTAAGGAGGCGAGATGTAGCGGTACTCTTTTTCCCCATATAGATCAGATCCAGCGCGGATAGAGCGTCTCTTCGGAACGACTCAGATCCGCCTACCACTTGATTTTAGAAGATGGGCGTCGCCAAAAAAATATATATATATAAGTCAAAACTCAAGTAGTAGATGATGCAATGGCATAAAGGGGGAACATGCGGTGAATCGCAAGACCCGTTTATTCAGCAACATTGGTCTGATCTTCTGTCGATTCAACCGGTAACCTCCAATCATTGATGCACCAAAGTAGCCAACACTACCTCATTCAACACAACAGCGAATGATATTGCTGGGCAAATTCTTCTCCCAGCTCCAAACGGGATCAGCTCAAAATCCTGACCACGGAAATCAACAGAAGAATCTAAATGCCTCTCCGGTCTAAAGTCTTCCACGTCCAACCCCCACGTCAAAGCTTCTCTCCCGATCGCCTAAGCACTGATCAGTACCTGTGTCCCTGCGGGTATGTCGTATTCTCTTAATCTAACATCATGTGTTGATTCATGAGGAGCCATCAATGGAAGTGGAGGATGTAGCCTAAGGGTCTCTTTGATCACAGCTTTTAAATACTTCATGTCTTGAATGTCTTCTTCTAACACACTCGATCTCCCCTTACAAATCGTACGGACTTCTTCTTGAAGTTTGTTAAGACACTCTCGGTGACGTAAAAGCTCAGTCATCACCCATTCCATAAGTGTGTACGAAGTGTCCGTAGCACCCACAAAAACATCCTGAAAAAAAGCAGAACAAGAAATGTGTTAATACACTGAAGCATCATTGAATCTGAATTCATATTTTCTTTCATTTACCGATATTATTGCTTTTATGCTGAGTCGGTCGAGTTGGAAACCAACGCTCTTATCTCTCTGAATGGTTAGCAATACATCCACGAAATCAGTCCCATCTCTGTCACCATCTACATGATCGTCCAAAACTTTCTCCAAGAACTCATCAAAATCATTTCCTGTCTTTTTTAGCTGACTATCCAGACCACGGATCCAATCAATCCACGCAAGCCAGGGGACATAAGTACCCACACTAAAGGTACCCAAAATAGCCTCGAGAACCTTTCTGTTAACTCCTTAAAATCTGTTTCACAGCCGTATTTCTTTCCCAAAGCAACTCTACATATAACATCATTAGTTAAACTCGACAAGAGCTTGCTTAGATTCAACGGCAAAGAACTTGATTTCCGGATATTTTCTATCATCAGGCTGATCTCTTCTTCTCTCACGTCACGAAATGACCGTACCATTTTGTTGCTGAGGAGATGGACGACACAAACACTCTTCATTTGCCTCCAATACTCTCCATATGGAACTGAGGCCACATCACGCCCGTTGTAAAGAAGCTTCTCGGTGATTTTAGTCCATGGACGGCTTGCAAAAACCCTGTCATGCGTCTTCAAAACGTCTCGAGCCGCGTCCGCAGAAGAGACTACAAGAACAGGGACACGACCAAAATGAAGAAGCATGAGAGGACCGTAACGGTGGCTGAGAGAACATAGTGATCGGTGAGGGTGGCGGCCGAGTTGATGAAGGTTTCCGATTAACGGAAATCTCGGTGGTGACTTCGGTGCGTTGCTTTTCTTCCCTGTTGACCTATTTTGCAGGAAGAGAGTGGTAATTAAAATTATTGAGCATACGAGGAGTATCATCATCATCGTACTCATCTTTAAATTCTTCAAGATTAGTTTTCCCCTCAAGAGATTTTTATGATTTTTGTAATCTTTGGACTGATGTACAGATAGCCACGTAACTAATGGATGTCCGCATATATTTGTTCCAGTTATAAAGAACAAAGGAAACGAACGGGTGTGACTGATAACCATCGTATAAACACTAGAACGGTGAAAAAGAATGAATAGAAATAAAATTTTAAGAATGATGATTTTTTATTAAATTTAACGAGGAATAGTTTTGTTCTATAATTCTCTATAAACAAAGTAATGATGAAGAATGAAAAGGAAAACTTATTTCTCATGAATGGTAAAATTTTCGAAAAATTATTAGGAAACGTAGAGTTTCTCTTCATTCATTTGGTCACTATTCAATGTCTTATTCTACTGATAATGATGACCATATATATAAGCAGTGTTCTAAAAATTGGTCTAGACTGCTCTAGGCGTCCGCCTAGTTGGCAAATCGTGTATGAGCAAAATAATTTTTTCAAATCAATTTTTTTTAAAAAATTGGTCTATGCAACTAGACATTTCTCTAATGCGACTTGACATTTCTCTAAACAATAATCATCTATAAGACGCCTAACTACCGCCTATCTATTTTTAGAACATTGAATAAATAAATCTAACATGGATACAATAGCTTTGAGAAAAAAGTTTAACTTGGAGAATAAATAAAAGACTTTTCATAATGAGCATCACTAAAATATTCATAACATTTTCCCTTGATGTCCATTATACCAAAAATACTTTTAAAACGCCGTAAATGCTACCTCGTTAAAAACCTTACCAAGGAAATCCAATAGGAAAAACCATGCTTAAGGGAAAAAGAGTGAATCGTGTAATGACTTCCCTTCGCGTGTACATACATCAAGATCTTTGAGATAACGAAATCAGATCAAGTGAACTAAATTTTTGAAAGTATCAGCGCCTTGATGAATAAGTCAGTGAAATTGTCACTTAAACGAACTCGTAGAACACGAACACCGCCATTCTTCTGCACTGCATGAGTGTTTCTATGATTTGATTATTTTCTCTGATTCTCTTGATTTCAAATACTTTAGATTGGTGATAGACTTTTGTCTTTGAAATTATAATATTCTTTTTGGGTGTTTATTACTGTGTGTTTTTTATCTATACTATTAAAAGAGAAGCATTCTTAAAAAATCTATTTATTCAAGGTTGTTTGGACCTATTAGTTAGACTAACACCACATAATTTAGCCTATTTTTAAGCCAAAGTAATATTCCATACATCAACTCATAATTTCCTTAATGTACAAAACGATATATTATAACTAACAACGATATTTTACGTAAATATTTTATTATTATTTTCTTAATACAGAAAATAACTTAAGGAAATAGTCATAACAAACGGATTAATATTAATGTACATATTTTTGGACCCTACATATAAATTATCGAACATATGATGCATACCTTTGTATTACAAACTTAACAATATTCAATGCACTTTTTAAGTGATATGTTATTCATGTATTTCTTGACTCTTTTTATGAAATGTTATCACAAATTTAATATCTGAAATTGAAAACTATATCAATACTAAAAATAATTGGTTTTATAATAATGTAAATTGATAGTTGTAACTAGGATATAAATATATGCGAGGAAAATTCATTTTTAATTTAAAATTGATAGCTTGTGTGTTAATGACAATGTTTTGAAAACCGAACGGGACACTGATTCAACATTGCACCTGGGTCAATGGTCGGACCGGTTTAATCGGTTTAACCGCTTAATTTTAATTTAATTTTACATACAGATGACTTTTTGCAAAAGTGACTCAAAACTTGGAGTCAAACAGAAAACTAACATTTTCTTTTGATTCCTTTTTTTTGAGATTTTAACCCCACACCTGCATTTTATCTACGAAAATGCCATTAACATTTTTTTTTTTTCGAAAATGGCTTCTTTACTGTCTCAACCTCATCTTCTTCAAGTATTTACAATATTGCCACTGCAATGAATAGTGGCAACAACCTTGTACGAACTGTTTGGAGCTTTTAATGCCCTTTAATGCACGTAAATCTCTTTACACTCTCTCTGTTTCAATTGTTATGAACTAAAAACAACATTTCTTTCACTTTCTCTCTATATTCATCCAAAAAACTCAAGCTTTTGATTCAAAATATGGGCTATGGTTGACAGAGTCATATTTCTTTCGTTTTGACTTACGGTTGCTTTCGTTTGAGGTTCTGGGTGGTTGGAGAAGACCATGTGTGCAAACGAAGTCATCTCACCTAGTTTAAGGTACGAATTTGAATTTTTTTTCAAGATCTGTTCGCGTAGAAGACTTACTAGTAAGTCATCTGTATGTAGAAGACTTACTGATGAGTCTTCTGGTCAAACGGACGACTTAAATTAAGTCGTCCAGCTTTGTTTGTTAAAAAAAAACACTCCAGACGACTTATATATAAGTCGTCTACGAGAAACGGGCTAGTTTTGCATTTGACCGAATCGTGTCAGATCTTTGACTATTTCTGGACGACTTATAATTCAGTCGTCTCTGGGAAAGTTAAAATTTCAATATTTTATGAAAACTTGACGACTTACGTGTAAGTCGTCCTAGGTTAGTTTTGTAATTGAAAAATAAAACTTCATAATTTAACTTTAACCAGACGACTTAATATAAAGTCGTCCCTCCAGAAGACTTAATTTAAAGTCGTCCGGGGAAAGCAAAGTCGTCCAGAATTTTTCCCAATTTTCTGGTCAAACCTTGCTTATCCCGGACGACCTTAAATTAAGTCGTTTAGCTGGACGACTTTCATCTAAGTCGTCTGGAGAAAGTTAAATTTCAAGTTTTATTTTTCAATTACAAAACTAACCTAGGACGACTTACACGTAAGTCGTCAAGTTTTCATAAAATATTGAAATTTTAACTTTCCCAGAGACGACTGAATTATAAGTCGTCCAGAAATAGTCAAAGATCTGACACGATTCGGTCAAATGCAAAACTAGCCCGTTTCTCGTAGACGACTTATATATAAGTCGTCTGAAGTTTTTTTTTTAACAAACAAAGCCGGACGACTTAGAATTAAGTCGTCCCTTTTAATTTTCAATTGCAAAAGTGACCTCTTTAGACGACTTACCTTTAAGTCTTCTGGACGACTTAATGCTAAGTCGTCTGCGGCAATGTTTATTGAACTTCTTCATTTTCTCTATGTTTACTAATGTGTTTTATTTTGAATATTTGCAGATGATTTTTCAGTTACATGCAGTGTATGGAGAATGGTTGTTGAGAGATTTCCGTTGGGATTTTGTGGTTGATGATCTCAAAGGAGCAAGATTGTTTTTATTGAATGAAGATTCAACACATGCTGAACTTGTTGCAATGGCTCAAGAAGATTATAACCTGGACATGAGAACAGTGAGTGTGGAGATTAGCTACTCATTACCAGCAGAAATGATGATGGCTCCAGGCAGTCTTCCCATTCATGTTACAAGTGATAGACAAGTTCGAAACTTGCTGGAGATACTCAAAACCCATAGAGTATGTCTTTGTGTATCAAGCCGCAGCAAGGTCGAAACGGTTTCAGAGAAAAGGGATATTGATGAAGCTGGTGAATGGGAAAAAGATGTTGGTGATAATGATGAAGCTGGTGAATGGGAAGAAGATGTTGGTGATGATGATGAAGCTGGTGAATGGGAAGAAGATGTTGGTGATGATGATGAAGCTGATGAATGTTTTGAAGATGTTGGTGATAATGAGTTTGTTGAAGATGAAAATCAAGATGGGGAGGAGGAAAATGGGGAGGAGGATGCTGATAATTCTATTGTTGGTGAAACGGATCAGAATGGTGGGGATTACAGTCTTTATGGAAAGGTTCCAGATGAGGACGAGGAAGATGATGATAATATTTGTTTTGAAGAAATCCAAAAGACATATGCTAAGACAAATGCTATTGAAGGAGGAAAATCGAATGGTACCAGTATCTATGTCAACCAGAGTTTTGTTAGCAAGGGTGCACTGCTTTCAGAGCTGCGGTTGGCAGCAGTGAGGGGTAAGTTTTCTTTCAGATTATACAAATCAACGAAAACTCTCGTTGTGGCAACATGTCGGGTTAGCTATTGTGGATGGAAGGTCAGAGCGAGTGTCAAACATGGGACAAACACGTTTTGGGTAACAAATTATGTGGAAAAACATTTATGCTCAGCGGGAGACCGAATCGCTCAGCGGAGACACTGTACTCCGAAGTATGTAGGTAGTCTTTTCATTGATCGTGTTGGAATCATTGATGGGATAACTCCGCAGCATATCACTGATGCAATGAGGAACATGTTTGGCATGGCGCTTGATTACACCACTTCATACAGAGCACTGTTATATGCACAAAGATTGGTGAGAGGATCAGCAGAAGAAGGGTATTCGCGTCTGGCATCATATCTCGAGCAAATCTCCATTGCAAATCCTGATTCTATCACGGCGATAGAACTTGATTCTATGAAAAGATTTAAGTATCTATTTCTCTCTTTTGGAGCTTCTATCAAAGGTTTTAAGTATCAGAGAAGGGTCATTGTGGTGGATGGAACTCACCTAAGTGGAAAGTATGGAGGAACTATGTTAGTTGCAGCCGCACAAGATGGCAATTTTCAGATATTCCCATTGGCTTTTGGGATCGTGGATGAGGAAGATGTACCTTCTTGGGAATGGTTTTTCATAAAATTGGCTAGTTGTATATCTCATGACAAGCCTCTGGTGATAGTCTCCGATCGGCACAAGGCCATTAAAAGTGCGTGTGATAAGGTGTTTCCTTGGGCAACCCAAGGAATATGTTATTATCACCTTCAAGATAACATTGTCAAAAAGTTTAAAGGGAAACATCTCATGTACTTGGTGAAAGGGGCTGCTTATGCTCACACGGTTTACGATTTTGACCGGTACATGGCTGAGATACGGAGTGCAAACCCAGAACTTGCAACGTATTTGGAGAAAGCGGATACGATGACGGTCGAACCAATTGATGGATGACATTTCTTTGTCAAAAGTGGCAAAATGGACTGTGTGGTTGATTTGGAACATGCAAAGTGTGATTGTGGTGTCTATGGAGTGGAGAAAATACCTTGCTCTCATGCTATAGCTGCTGGAACACATGCTGGTTTGCATATCTCCACACTTGTATGTCCACTGCACTCAAAGAATTATCTGTATGCAGGATACTCAAAGAATATATATCCTATCGTGTCACAACATATTGAGGAACGAGAATGCTTTCCTCCAGAACTAAAGCGTGGTCGGGGGAGACCGAAAAAATCAAGATGGCAATCTTGGTTGGAGCTATCTAGGATGAGAGGACACAAACCCAGGAAGAAACACAGGGCACGGAGATGCTCAAACTGCAAGGAAACTGGCCATACGAAACCACAATGTACACAACCAGTTGACTAGTTGTCCAGACGACCTAAATTTAAGTCGTCCAGTCTTGATTACCCGTCCAGACGACTAAATTTTTAGTCGTCCAGTGTATTTTATTTTTAGACGACCTTCTACTAAGTCGTCCAGTGTATTTTATTTTTAGACGACCTTCTACTATCCCTTCAAGTGTATTTTATTTTTAGACTACCTTCTACTATCCCTTCAAGTGTATTTTATTTTTAGACTACCTTCTACTATCCCTTCAATTGTATTTTATTTTTAGACTACCTTCTACTAAGTCGTCCAGTGTATTTTATTTTTAGAAGTCCAGTGTAAGTCGTCCAGTGTATTTTATTTTTAGAAGTCCAGTGTAAGTCGTCCAGTTGGAAAACCTTCCAGACGACTTATAATAAGTCGTCCAAACCTTCTAGACGACTTATTTGTAAGTCGTCCAGTTGGAAAACCTTCCAGACGACTTATAATAAGTCGTCCAAACCTTCTAGACGACTTATTTGTAAGTCGTCCAGTTGGAAAACCTTCTAGACGACTTATAATAAGTCGTCCAAACCTTCTAGACGACTTATTTGTAAGTCGTCCAGTTGGAAAACCTTCCAGACGACTTATTTCTTCCAGACAACTTATATATTTACAAATCTATACAAAGACAAGCTGAAATACAAATACTTCGCTCGTTAAAAAATCATGTTCAAATACAAAGACAAGTTCAAATACAAACACAAATCTAATCATACATGCCCACGAACTTATCACCATCCACATTTTCTTTCAAATGCTGATCAACAAGCTCCTTCCATATATCCACCGCCATATTATCCCTCATTTTCTTCGCGTTGCACCTAGCAAAGTCTTTAGGGTCAAAGGAGACCCCAAGAGCATGACATTCAATGTACTTTACAGCGTACACGCCACAATCACCATTGTTGGCCGTGGTTACACCTTTCAGCGGTCTCTCATATGTGTATGGCTCCAACCCGTATTTGACCCGTATTTCGTCGGTGGCTGCGCACTCAACAAGCAGATAAGGGACCATCTGGAGAAAAGGCTCCATTATCGCATCCCATGCGTCTGGTACACTAGATGAAGGTATGCTGTCCCAGACGACTATGTGCTTCTTAGGGATCGATATCCAAATAGCAACCCAATGCTTGTCGTTCAAGTTCACTGGCGCATAGATATCATCAATGTCCTCCCCCCACTTCTTGTTTGATTGACAAAATGAAGGTATTGATCCGTCATAAAAATTCGACGCCCCACCAGGTAGAACTCTTCCTAAACCTTTGTGATCAGGTTCCGATGTTTTGAAGAGCTGATACTGCTCTCTCCAAGACTGGGAAAAGTTGTGATCCAGGAAGCACATTCGCTCGCTCCTGAAAGCTTGTGGGTTCTCCTGATACCTCTGCCTTAGCACATTAATCCAAGCATCTATATGCTGCATATTAAATATAACAAGTTAGAAGTTACCAGACGACTTAAATATAAGTCGTCTACGTGGTCGATTTATCTTTAAGTCGTCTGGAAAGTAGTCTACTTGGACGACTTTGTAGACGACTTAAATCGTGTGCAGAAGACTTACGCAGTCTTCCAGCCATTCTCTGGCTGTCCGGAGGAAGTGGTACCACCTTGTTGGTGATGTACGTGGTTTGTCCTCGGTCTTAGTTGAATAATGACTGCAAACAAAAAAGCAATCAGTTTTGGACGACTAAATCAAGCTATTATGGGTAAAGCAATCACTTACGGATCAGTTTTCAACCAATCAGCGAGTTCCTTCAACTTAACTTTGTTTACTGGCGGAAATGGATTATAGGCTGCCACTTTATCTTTTTTTTTCTCTACCGTATAAGGAGATCTCACAGTGGGAGCAGGTTTCTTCGCTCGTTTACTCTTTGCACGCTTGTCCAATACAACCAGGCTCGGTTCTGAAACTGGATCGCTTGGCTCGGTGGAAGCGAGGCTCGGTTGTTGATCGGTGGAAGCGAGGCTCGGTTGTTGATCGGTGGAAGCGAGGCTCGGATGGTGATCGGTGGAAGTGACAGCAACAATCTCTTTGGAGGTGACACCATCTGCTTTATCCTCCGGCAAGATCTTATATACCGAGTTCGCCTCGGTTGCTGTATCCTCCGGCAACCATCTCTGCAATAAAAGTTGCACACAAGTTAACCCTGGACGACTTAAATAAAAGTTGTCTGGACGACTAGTTGACCCTGGACGACTTAAATATAAATCGTCTGGACGACTAGTTGACCCTGGACGACTTAAAATTAAGTCTTCCGTGGTCAACTAGTCGTCCAGACAACTTACGTTTAAGTCGTCCAGGGTCAACTAGTCGTCCAGACAACTTTTACAGTCGTCTGGACAACTAGTTAACCCTGGATTTGATACTAACCTCTTTGATTTGAGGAGGCTGTTTCTTTTGAGGAGGAGGCTGTTTCTTTTGAGGAGGAGGAGGAGGCTGTTTCTTTTGAGGAGGAGGAGGCTGCTGTTTGGTTTGATGAGGAGGAGGCTGGTTACTAACCACGGTTTCATTGGCATGAGGGGTAGCCTGTTTGTTACTACCCCCGGTTTCTTTGGCAAGAGGGGTAGGCTGTTTATCTTGAGGGGTAGCCTGATTGGTTAGAGGTGGAGGGGTAGCCTGATTGGTGACACCAACCTTCTTCTCCACAGCTTCCAATCTATCGGACAACTTCCTAAACTCCCTGATGCACTTCTTAAACCCTTCTTTCATGCAGTCAGCTACGCCCTTGAACATAATTTCCAAATCCTCTCTGGTCACCCCTCTAGCCTCTTCTCTAGCCTCTTCACTAGCCACTTTAGGAGCCTCTTTACGAGCTTTCTTCCGAGGTCTTGGATTGTCTTCCTCCTCCTCCTCCTCCTCCTCCAACACAACCATCTCTTTGGCTTTCTTCGATGGAGTCACAACCTTAGGTTTTGTATAGACCTTAGTACCAGTGACTTCCCAGCAATCCATGGTCCACTTCCACGGTCTCCGCTCATACATGACTTTAATGATGTTCTCCGCGGGCAGGTCCTCAACATCAGAGTCCCATTTTGGCCACATTTCACTAATGTCCTTCTCAACAAAGTTGATCACGCGGGTCTGCAGTAAATAGAAGAATCGAGTTAGATATTTGAAAAAAATACTAAATAGACGACTTAATTATAAGTCGTCTACAAACAGACGACTTATAATAAGTCGTCTAATAAGTCGTCCAGCTGGAAGACTTTCCAGACGACTTAATTAAGTCGTCCGATAAGTCGTCCAGCTGGGAAGACTTTCCAGACGACTTAATTAAGTCGTCCGATAAGTCGTCCGATAAGTCGTCCAGCTGGGAAGACTTTCCAGACGACTTAATTAAGTCGTCCGATAAGTCGTCCAGCTAGACGACCTTCCAGACGACTTATTATAAGTCGTCTGCGCAGTCTTTTGGATTGAAGTAAATACCTGACTCAAGATAGCAGCTTTCATTGATCTGCGGCCTCTGCTGCCCTCGTAAGCCAGTATCGGTGGAGACGGACTGTCTGCTCTGGGACCACCAATACTAGCACCCAACTCCGGCATAGCTGTGTACGCCCAGACCTGAAGAACTTGTATAAACCCATCCACGGTGTAACAGCCAGTAATTTCTTTGTTCCACAAAGAGTCCATCAGCACCTTAAACGCGACTCTCCCCCATGGATAATTCTCAAACCGTTCTAAATCCATCACTAGCCTTGCCAGAGTAGATCGTGTAGCGGTTGAAAACTTTCTCCTTTCAATGAATCCAGTAAAGATGGAGAGGTACGCGAGCCGCTTGCGATCTTCCCTGGACCAATCCCCGCATCTCTTCAGTGCTGCTATTATCTGATCAGTAGTTGGCCCAGCTTCCAGATGAACTCCCAGCATCCCCCAGAAAGAAACCATCTCTTGGGTAACGTCACATTTTGGTGTCTCAAGGTCCTCGATGTACTCGCAGTTTAGACCAGTGAGGTTTTCAAACTCTAACAGTGAAAACCTCAAAGGTTCTGGACCAACGAGAGACCACATCTCATACTTCTTCTTAATGTCCAGCTTGAAACTGAGCATGTAGTGAACCAGCCTTGAAGCCCAACCAAATCCCTGCTCCTTGAACTTGATGAAAACTCCCAAACTCGACTCCTTGAACTCTTCAAATTCGTCATCAGTAAGAGCTTCCCTAAGAGCAGTATGCAACTTGCTGTTATCCGTATGATACGAAATGCTATTGTGGGCTTCTGGCTCTTCCCCTGATGTGTATAACCTACGGGGGAGTTCTGGAATATCCATCCTTTTTGTCTGCAAAATAATCAAAGACAACAATATAAGTCCAGACGACTTAGTAGACGACTTATAATTAAGTCGTCTGGAAAGTCTTCCAAATGGACGACTTATATTTAAGTCATCTACTAAGTCATCCAGTTGGAAGACTTTCCAGACGACTTAAATTACTTACAAGTCTTCCAGTACAAAGCGGACCTGATTAGTCGCAGAAGGAGTTGGAGTACTCGTCATTGCGGTTATAGATCTGAAAAAATAAACGTGAAACGGTGAGAATGAGTAAATTGATAGAGACAACGTTTTATGTTCATCTTTTCCTCGAGATTGATGACTTATCGGCGTTAGGGTTTACAGAGAAACGGCGCTAAGGTTTACAGAGAAGAAGCGGCGGCGCTAGGGTTTAGAAGAAGCGGCGGCGCTAGTGTTTAGAGGAAGCGGCGGTGAGAACGTTGGTGACCACGGTGGCGAGGGCGACGGTTTGTTCGGAAATAGTGGAAGCGGCGGCGCTAGGGTTTAGAGGAATCGGCGGCGCTAGGGTTTAGAGGAATCGGCGGCGCTAGGGTTTAGAGGAATCGGCGGCGCTAGGGTTAGAAGAAGCTGCGGCGACAACGGTGAGAATGAAGTGAGATAGATAGCCGACGTTGAGAACGATGGTTTGTTCGGAAATCGTGGGAATTCGAAATCGCCTTTGAGAGAGAACTGTTAGGGTTTCTTAATTTGCGAAAAATGAAATAAAAAAAAAGAAAAAATCACCTTATATATTGGGTAAATAATCCGGTTAGCTTTAAAAGTACATTGGTAAACTTTAAGGTTTGGTCCGGTTTAGACGACTTATTCTGGCTGATAATGTACAACAGACGACTTAATATTTAGTCGTCTGTTTTCAGACGACAAAATATTAAGTCGTCATAGACCCTAAAATGAACCCCTAAACTAAAATGACTAGATTAACTAACTAACCACGTTATAAAATCAAATTATACTTAAATAGTGTTTACTATACACAGAAATGAACACGCATAAGTAATTTTAAAAATTTTCAAAAACGGTTTTAATGCTTTCCAAAATCTAACCCTAAGAACACATACAATACTACAACATATGTTGATGAAACATAAACTAAAGAATATCATGACTCACTACTTTCACTCATCTATGCTGAAAACAATTGAAATTTGTTATATCTTAATTTATACCTCCTAAGACATATGTTAATTACATAATTCCCATTTTTCACTTATCAAAATATTTTTTACAAAATTTTTAAATTATGTTTAAGACTAACTGTCCAGACGACTTTCAGTTAAGTCGTCTGGACGACTTATTTGCAAGTCGTCTAAACAGACGACTTGCGAGGGGTAGAAACGTAAAAAAAATTCCGTTTTTTTGTTTGGTCACAAGGGGATAGTTGTAATTTCAATAGCCTTTTAGGTTACTTTTGCCTTTGACCCAAGTTGGGGTATTGTTTTGGGTTTGACTCCAAATTTTGAGTCACACTTGGCAATTCTCCCTTTAAATTAAGCAACTATATATATGTAAGTATAACTATAAATTAATTTTGATATAAGTTTATGTCAATGTTATATTTTAAAACTGATATGAAAAATAAAATGAAAAATTCAAAAATTAAAACTAATTTATTTATATATGTAGTAGAAAACAATATTAAATTTTGATGAAATCTTATTAAAATTTGCATTTTTTTTTATTTTTTAACTTGAATTTGCGAAAACTGGGTTTTAATATTGAACTACGTCCGATTTAACTCAAATTCGGTTTTTAGCACAACTCAAAACCAGTTAGAAGAGCGAGTCAGGATCCGACTGGTTCGATCGTACGGTCCGATCAGATTTTCAAAACATTGGTTAATACAGTTCAATAATTAAAATATGTATTTTTAATAATGAATATCTTTACTACTAAAAACATACATATCATCTTTAAATCTATTTCAAACAAATCTCACACTATAAAAAATAATGAATAATAAAAACATTAAAAATCAATAGTTATATTGTGAAACAAAAAAAAAATTATACTAGATTTAAAATTTGTTAAAGATTAAAAACTTCAAACCCGCGGTTAAGAAATCTAGTTGTCCCGTTAAAACTGTTATAGAAAAATTTAGTGGGATAAAAAACAATGATATCGAAAAAGTGTACAACCGCGTACATTTTAACTTTTCTTGCCCTGAAACAATATTTTTAGGATACGCATCCGGTCAAATATATCTTTCTAAGAAATCGAGCTTAACATAATAATTTCTTTTGATTTCTATTATAAAATGTAGGGTCTTTAAACTTCTGGTCCATATCATTCTGTATGTTTATATGCAGTATGAAGACATTCATATATAAATTGGTGGAAAAAATACAGTATATATATTATTGAATTCTAATGACATTAAGAACATTAAATTAATTATTTGATATTACTAAAATAAAAAGACATTCAACGTAACATCGACTTAAATACAGTTTCTAGAACCACCCATCAAAACATTTCTTTGGGCATTAATATGAATGTTTGAAGGTTACATTTCTATTATTTCTCATGATCAATTGTATGCTTTTTAATTTAACAGGCCCTTAAACCCACAACTTTTGATGTATCTTGCTATCCAATCAACCCTCAAACCCACAACTTTTGAGGGTTTCAATAGTGAAAATAATTCAAATTTATTTTCTTCCACTTGTGAGGCCCTTTAAACACTATCTATATATGTGTATTGCAATATTAAGTTTTGAATTTAATTATTTATAAAACTGTGCAGCATAAATTATAATTAATTATTATGAAGATTGTACATTAAAATGTAAAATGTAAAAAACTAAATATCGTTTGGAAGATCCTCCACCACCAAATGATCCTCCACCACCAAATGATATGTAATCATTCATGCATGTTTATAGGTAGTATTTCTAGGTCATATATAAATTGTTGGGAATCCGACCTTGCAGTTTTATCTCTCTCTTCATTAAAACAATATGTTTAGAAAATCGGTACACATGAGGTAATACCATTTTGAAATACTAAATACTTTTTTGTTTCTTTGTCTAAGTATTATATAGTTATGTTTTGGTAATAAGTCGGTATATATTTGCTGGTTTGAAAATGATTATAAGGAAGTGATAATCAATATTTTTATTAATTTTTAATGATGTTAAATGGGTATTTAATACTTCTTCTGTTTCAGAATAGACTATGTTTTAGAAGATTTTTGTTGTTTCATAATATATGATGTTTTGATATTTTTATGTTATTTTTAATTTTATTGGAAACGGTGTAACCAATTAGATATTGTAACCATTTATGTAATTGGTTGAATGATTTTTAAATTATATTTTTAAAACTATTTTTTAGAAAAAATTAATTTTTTTAATTTTGTGTGTTGAGAGGTAAAACATTGCGAAACAAATATATGTAATGATACTATTATTTTCATACAACATCGGCTGCACACATATTTTTGAAGTAATAATGATTAACCCTAACCTTTCCTCTGACGTCAGTAGCTTCTCTATTCTGAATTAATAATGATTAATCACTATATTCTTATGTAATAATGATTAACCACTATATGCTAATCGTATGAATAAAGAAAAACTATTTCACTACAAATCTAATCAATTAAATGGAAGAATATAAACATTTTTTTTTTGCCATCTATTTTTATTATCATTAAAAGGCCAAAACCCAACAGGCTAAGCTCGTCTACCGTACAAACAACATAAGCCCAAAACATAAGGACGAAATAAAACTACTTCCACCACAAACCCAAATATGGCCCAAAACACTAAAACCCATCTTTTTCACCGAGACGCCACTCACTCCACGCGTCAAGCATTAACGTGGACGGTACACGTGTTGAAATCCTCACCTACGAGGCAACACGCGTCACATGGCCGCCTCCCGGAGACCTAACTGGCGTTTTACCGGACCTCTGCCGGAAACCGTCTCCCAATCTCCACCATCGAACATACCAGGAAGAGACACCACTACCCCTCCTCTTTCCATCGTCCACCTCGTGGACCATCAATCGGCCGACGCCGAACACAACCCAAAGAAAGAACAGAGCCGCCGTCAACACCAAAGACGATGCTACGCGGAGTCAGAAACCGACTGTTCACCTTTAATCGAAACAGGTGCAACATCGGAGTCAAAAACCGATCAACCACCTAGCGTTGGTGCGTCGCCGGAATACATAGTTTCACTGAGAGATTCCGGTTGAGATACATCTCATCGCCAAAAAGAAGAAGAGACAGAGAGGCGACAAAGAAACAGATCCAACAAACACAAATCCCGACCGACGACGTGTCTTTGAGAGCCCACCGTCGCCGGTTAAAAAACGGAAATCAGAAAACTAGCCGCCTTTAGAGAGAGGATAGAACTTTTTCTCTCTCGTCTCTCCGTATAATGGACACATGGAAGAATATAAACATAGAAGCTTGTATTGGCTGCGTCATCATTTATTGGGAATATAGTCCATCGATATATAACTAAAGTGTCAATTTCATAGTAAAAACAATAAAATTTTACCTTTTGTTGGCCCAAAGTATCCATTAAAGCTTTGTACAAACACAGCAAGAGCTTTGATTCTTCATAATCAAAACAAAACAGACCCCACCATCTTGAAAAATGCACGCAAGAGGAAGAGGACATGTACAAGAAAAAAGAGATACATAGGAGTGGATAATTAGCAGTCCATCCATTGGTGTATAAGATCCACTTTTATTTCCCATTCATGATAACAATTAACAAAAAGCAGTCTATCTACTAAAGTAATGCATTGTTTGAAAGTGGAGCAATTTTTTTTTTTGGTCGTTACTTTAATTAAAAAGACAGAGCAGATGAAACACTCATGTTAGAGTAGTTCAGGTAAAAGTCTGTGAATAGTAACATTTTCATTTTAAAAATATACAGTTTCTTTTGTTAAAAATGTCAAAATAAAATAAATATGAAATTATTTAGTGAACAATACTAACATAAAATTAAATTCAGAAACTTAAGTAATATTTTTATTACTTATATTTCTTACATTCAAATTTATTTTATGATTTTAATATAATTTTTAATAGTTTTAACGTTTATTATGCTATACTCTTTATATTTTTCATTTTAGTTATTATTAAAATACTAAATATGGCTTATATCGATTTTATTATTTGACATCATACTTTGTTTTTAACAATATGTTTTCAATTGTTTAAAAACCAATTAAGTTGATGTTTAGTTAATATTAAAACTAAAAACTATTATACTATTTTACCCAAATTATAATTATTTTACATCATCCAAAATTAAATATATTTAATTTTAAATTTCAAAATATTATATACGTAAATTAATTTCTATTATATTTTGAATAAGAATTTATATTTATTGTAATTATAAATTATTAAAGAAATATTTTTATTTATTGAAATTATAAATTATTAAATAGTAATATAAATATAAATTGTTATAATTTCTGTTATATTTTTAATAAGAATTTATATTCAAACTATAAATTCAAAATATAGCAGAATTATGTTTTACTTTTAATTTAATCTAATTTTTGAACTATTAGACGTACAAAAACATAATATAAAATATATTTTTTGATTATTTTTATTCTTAAAAGTATATAATTATATAAATTATATACGCAAGATTATGTTTGGTTTAAGTTGACATCACATAAATTTTAAACAAATAAAATGTTAGAGTTAGTAAATTGACAGCAAATAAGTTTTATAATTAAAAAAATATAAAAGAAGTATATATCACACAGTTAATCAAAAAAATTAAAAAAATTTTATTAAAAATTCATAACAAAACATATTAAAAGAATTAAAAAACAAAACAGATATACATAAAAATAATACAATTATATAGTTTTAAAATAGACTAAAATAAAAATGTTAAAACACTAAAATAAAAATGTTAAAACACTGTTTACTAAAAGTTGATAAAACAGATTAATATAAATAAAATAATACAATTATATAGTTTTAAAATATACTAAAATAAAATGTTAAAACACCACTTATCAATAAATGTTAAAACATATTGATTTTGTAAATTAGATTTTGTTAAAAAATATTCTTACGCTTTTAAAATGTGGGTCAAAATCTAATTATAGTCGGATCGGTCATATTTTAATTGATGAAACAAGATATTTAAATGATTTATAATATCCACATCAGTTTTTGGATGAATGAAATTAAACTCGTGATGTTAACTACATGACATCATAAAGTTGAAGGATGTTGTCATGTATATATAACATATACTTCATGCGAGTAGGTATACATTAGTTTGGTTTAGTGAGCAGTCCTTTCCCTTTTAAAAGTATATAGAATGAAATGAAATGCATTTTTTACCTATTTATAACTTTATTTCTGAAAATTTTTACGTATCAAATCCGAAATGAAATCATATTTAGAGAGTAGAATTCTAAGAGGACATCAATCAAATTTACAACCAAGTCTCTTCAAATGTGATAAACAACTTCCAAAAGGCAACAAGAATGATCTTGCATCATAATCATCTTCTTGGTACTTGCATGTGTACTAGTCTCCTCTCCACCTCTTCCACGGTTGTCAATTCCGTTCGTATCTTCTTCATGTACATGTACAAATAACGAGTTGAGGTTAAATACGCTGTTGATAAATTTGGAATTGATGACTGAGCGAAGCAAAATCAAAGCTAAAAAAAAACAGATGAAAAATGAAGGAAACTTTGGAACTGTGGTTGATGAACAGTTGAACATGATATGAATTATTTTAGTAGGTGCGAAAAAGAAGGAAAAGATATAAAAAAAACAAAAACAAAAAAGATTTGATATTTTATAAAGAAGTTAGACGTGGCTAAAGCATCAATGATTTTAAAGTACTTTAGGTATTAATACAATTCCCTTTATATAATGAATGAATATTCTAAAAAAGTACATCATGATTTTAAGGATATATTACTAGAATTTATACATTTTCAAAATTTCTAACTATACATCATATGGTTATGTAAATGATATATAGTTTTTTTATGGTCATACCTTTGTGACATTTGATCACAATTCAAGAAAAGAAATTTGGACAGAAACAGAAAAGAAAAACAAAAGAGAAGAAATAAAAACCAGAATGACTGGTCATTGGTTCCATAGTCATCACTAACTCGTCTTTCTCTCTTTATCTCTAGCGATAAAAACAAGAAGAATTTCATCAAATCTATTTTCGACTTCATCACCTATTCGAGAAATTATTACAATCCGATCTAAACAAAAATTCCAGATATGTTGAAGATTGGGCAGAGAGGGATTCGCCACTTACAGCGATTCAGTACGGCGTCGTTCACGACCGTGTCTGCTTCTTCGATCGAGAAAGGGCAGAATCGTGTCGTCGATGCTTCGTTAACTCTCATTCGCGAAAGGGCAAAACTCAAAGTATTACAGTCTTTCATTTTGTCTTGTTTGTACGACAAAAACATAATCATATATATATATATATATATATACTTATTGTGTAGGGAGAGTTGGTGCGTCTCTTAGGAGGAGCTAAAGCTTCAACATCTCTTCTCGGTGTCCCACTAGGTCACAACTCTTCTTTCCTTCAAGGTCCTGCCTTTGCTCCTCCAAGAATTAGAGAAGCTATTTGGTGTGGTAGCACCAACTCCTCCACTGAAGAAGGTATCAAAAATATATTCGCTGATTTGTTTAAGATTTTAGGTATTATCTGATTTAAACTGTGGAATATATATTTCAGGGAAGGAGCTAAAGGATCCACGTGTTCTAACTGATGTTGGGGATGTTCCGGTACAAGAGATCAGAGATTGTGGAGTTGATGATGATAGACTAATGAATGTAATAAGCGAATCTGTAAAGGTTGTAATGGAAGAGGTAAGCTATTTAACCACTAGTCTGATTTGATTGTCAAAGTCATTGTCGACCTTATACAATCGTCTAATATTTTTCATAGTTTTTGTAATAGGATAATTAACAAGTGTTAAAAAAAAAATGTACAAAAGTAATTGAGATCCTTGTTTGCTGTGTAAGGAACCATTGCGTCCGTTGGTCTTAGGTGGAGACCATTCGATATCTTATCCAGTTATTAGAGCGGTTTCTGAGAAGCTTGGAGGACCTGTGGACGTTCTTCATCTTGATGCACATCCTGATATATACGACTGTTTCGAAGGCAACAAGTACTCTCATGCCTCTTCCTTTGCTCGTATCATGGAAGGTGGCCATGCTCGGCGGCTTTTGCAGGTAGGTGTTCTATGTACATGACAATCTCTAGGAAAGATAATACTAAGGGGAGCCCACTCTTTACTGTATAGGTTGGGATCAGATCGATAAACAAGGAAGGACGAGAACAGGGCAAGAGATTTGGAGTAGAACAGTACGAGATGCGAACTTTCTCGAGAGATCGTGAAGTTTTGGAAAATCTGGTATCTCTTTCTGTCCCCTGATTTTTAAGACAAGAGGTGTTAAACTGTGGTTTTTAGTTAGCTTTCGGTTTGGTTGTAATGTGGTTTGTACAGAAACTAGGGGAAGGAGTGAAGGGTGTGTACATCTCCATCGATGTTGACTGTCTTGATCCGGCGTTTGCTCCTGGAGTGTCACACATCGAACCAGGAGGTCTCTCCTTCCGAGATGTTCTTAACATCTTACATAATCTTCAAGGAGATGTGGTCGGGGCTGATGTTGTCGAGTTCAACCCCCAGCGTGATACTGTCGACGGCATGACGGCCATGGTCGCCGCTAAGCTTGTTAGAGAACTAGCGGCAAAAATCTCAAAGTGAGACAGAATGGTATCCTGTAGTTTCTGGTTTTGCTATGTTTCGGTGTTTCATTACGAGATTATGGACATCTCCAAGTGAATCTCGAAGTTTGTAATATTGGTTTTGCATGCGTTCTTGAAAAAGATGCAATAATAGACTGGCCATGTAGACAGAAGAACAGTCATAGATATGAATAAGATTGCTTACAATATGGTCATGCATCACAGCAAGGTCAACTCCTTTCCTACATGTCTAAACTATTTGGGGAAATATGGTTCTTTCAAATTCGCAGATTCGTTACTTCTTACGTCCCTTTTCACACACTCTTTGAAATATTAATTTACCCTCACAATGGTAATGATTGCAAACATACAGAAGTTAAAACTATTTCACCTCAAGGTGCTAAATATGACATTAGTTTGCAACCACGTACTTTTCTTTAGAAAGAAAAGCAAAAGCAACAGCAACTACGACATTTTAGTAAAAAAAAAAAAAAAAAAAAAAAACTCTTCAGCTAAAATTGGATATATTACACTCAGTTTTGTCTTTAGTAAAAATAGTTCGAACAAATCCATCAACTAAAACAGAGTTTAGCCCGCATCCGTCCGCCAGTATATTCTTTCGTTTCTATACCCATTGACATATTGTTTATATGAAATAATTAAATATAATAATTGTGTAGGTTTACTCAAAAATATTAAATATTGATTTTTAAAAATTATATAATTACTTATATATTGTTTTAAGATTTGTTTAATAATAGTTGAATTTCATTGTTTTATAATTTATTTTATATTTTATAAATTCAATAAGATTAAAGTATTGTTTAAAATTTGCTATTTTATATTGTATAGTTCAATAACATTTGTTTTCATATGTCTTGCTCGATATTATTATTTATAATATATTGGTGTGTACTATATTTGTTATTTTTGTTATTAAATATCAATTATCATCACCACGGTAAAAAACAATTTCTTAACAAATATATACAAAAATGTCTTTAAAATTTGAGAAAACTACTCCGAACTTTTTTTAGTTTCATACTTAACTTTTAGAACAGAAAATGTTTATGAAAAACATGTTTAGAACTTACTATTAGTTTAGGTACTACGAATCTTAAACAACGATTACCCAAAATTTTGCATATATGTAGAGAATTAGCTTCAAATAGCCCACTCCACAAGAGTCAAAATCTGTGTGGCTCTTGATCAGTCACTCCTGATTTTATTTTGAATAACCATCTGCAACTTATGATCTTTCTATCCTTAGGCTTATCAACCAGAATCCAGGTGTGATTCTTCTGCAACGAATCCATCTCTTCATCTGTTGCAGCATTCCATCAGTCCCACTCATCAGTTTCAGTAGCCTCACTATAGTCACAAAGGCACTTCAGTACTCATAGTCCCAGAGACAAACATCGCAAATGCTACTTTTTCTTCTAAACAATCATAATCATCAAATCTGACCGGAGGAACAATGATCATTTTGCTCTTGTTTCTTGTGAGCTGATAATTTGATAGACTCGTTCTCATAGCACTGACACCTTGAGTTTCTTCTGTAGCATCCTCAGTCTTTGAATCCTTATGCCTCTATGTTTCTGTATGAGGAGATCCTCCTCCACTAGAGTTTCTTTGGATTCTTGAACACATACAAGTAACTCGGTAAGCTTTTCTTCTGTGTCAAGTTTATCACTTACTGTACTCGAGCCTGTAATGTCTTTGTATACATGATGCTAATGAAACTTTACATTTCTACTAACCACACACTTTTCACTGTCTAGCAACCAGATCTTATACCTTTTGGTACCTATAGGATAACCAACAAAGATCCCATTGACAGCCCTTGGCTTCAGCTTTCCTTGATCTGCAAATACAAACGCACCAGAGCCAAACTTCTTGCTTATAACCATGCTTCTTGTCCAACCATACCTCCTCAGGTGTCTTGAAACCTATGGTAGAAGCTGAAGACATGTTGATCACGTATACAGAAGTTGCAGCTGCATCTGCCCAAAAATTTTCACCAAGTCCATACTCATTCAAACCTTTTCTATGATGGTTTCATTCATCCTCTCTGCCACCCCCCCCCCCCCCCCCCCCCCCCAATTTTTTGTGGTGTGTAGGTGCAGGTCATGTGACGAGTAATGTCATGCTTTCTGCAAAAGTCATAGAGTGCATTGCTGCAAAACTCCAAGTCATTATCAGATCTCAAGCACTTTCCCTCTTCCGTCAATCTGATTTTCCATCAGTCTTTTTCAATCACAAAACATTGACAAAGTCTAACAAATTCAAACCCTCCTCGAGTGATCATCTATGATGGACAAGAAGTATTGAGTTCCAGATAGTGATGGACATACATTCGGCGAGCCCCAATAAATCCGCATGGATATAATCCAAAACGTGAAGAGTATCATGTTTTCTAGTCTCAAAACTCTCTCTTGGCTTTACCCACAATGTAATGCTCACATAACTCATCCTTAATAATATATTTCTTCTTGAGAATGCCGTCTCTAACCAGGACTTTCATATTCATGTAACTCATGTCCCCCAATCTGCTATTCCATAGAAAGCATTTACTCTGGGATGTCTCAGTATTGCATAGCTCCTCCTCCACTGTATTTCCATTTAAATATACAAACATTCTTTAATATTCCATGCATTGCCAACTGGTTGTTCTTTATATCAGACCAATACTTCAACAAAACTTCAAAAATAATTCACAAGGAAATTTTAGGGGTATTAAGTTTTTAAATTTTTAAAATAACTTAATATTTTTATTTTATAACAATTAGCAAAATTTGATTATAATATACTCCCTCCGTTTCATATTAAGTGCGTTGTAGAGAAATTTTTCGTTGCAAAATAAGTGTCTTTTAGAATTTCAATGCATAATTTATTAACTTTATTTTCTAGTTTATTTTTTTAATAGTTGAAATATGGTTAGATGTATGGGTAGTGATATTTTTATATAGAAAATATGCGAAATTAAATATTTTTTAAATTTGTGTGTACAAATCTAAAATGACACTTAGGGGGATGTATTGAAACAATAATTTTAAGAGAGTTTGAGATTTTGTTAAAATCTATTGTTATTCAACCAATGATTTTAAAAACTCTTTCCAAATCAAGTGTTATTCAACATGAGAATTGTGCAAAGTTATTGAAAATCACTCGTAATATCTTGTTATTCAATTAACAATTTATAAAATTTATAAAAAGTAAATCAAATCAAGTGTTATTCAAGTGTAAGTAATATTTAAGAAAAAAAGTTGTGATATTTAGTAGACTTTGCCTTCATTTTTAGTTAAAATTAGATCCCGTAAAATAACATCCCTATAGGTGTTATTTGAACAATTTTGAAAAAAAAAATGAATAAACCATTACAGAAAAATACTGGAGCAGGAGGCTGGAGTCAAAGCCGTCGAGAGTGGAAGGGGACGATCTTAAAGACGATGATTACAGTCAAGTATGGTGCTTTTGATACCTCTAATCTGGATCATGACGAAATTGGTGCAGAATGCTCAGTTTTGAATCCAACTTCTTCTTCAGACGCAACAACCCTACATTATATGAGCTCTTCCCTCGTTATAAGAGACCTGACAAAGAGTATTACCAAGACTTGGAGGGATACTGAGGTGGGATTGATAAATACCTTAGCCCTCGTTCTTCGTATTCTGTTGATGATCATGGTCTGCAGAATCCACTCAAAAAAAAGAAGAACCAGTACCTTGCAGTCCTAGAAATTTGTGACGACACGAGCTTGGTTGCATATAACCCAATCGAACGATTCCTACAGAAATTTACAGACCCAAAAATCCTAGGCTTAGAAGTGGATCAACGTTCATATCTTAGAGGAGAATCCATGCTTCAATAAGATGTAGAAGGTGAGGTTAAGCAGTCATCACACTTTCTGCTGTCACACTTTCCATTTGTTTTTCGTTTTTAAAATGATAGTTTCATCTTGTCTGGTAAGCACGAGGTTATCCAAACTCTAATTGCTGAGTACATGTTTTCAACAGTGTCTTGTTGAAATTAAAAGAGTTGATGGAGTAGCCGCAGTGAAATGTAGAAAAAAAAATATCATAAAGTATATTGAACAAGTGTTCTGTTTTGTGTATGATAAATATGAGTAACCATGTATTGTTCCCAGAGTACATCATTAGCTTTGGATAAATTATCTAACTTTTACTTCTGTTATTTATCTAAGTTACTCCTAAAACATCAAACTTTCATAAAATCCACATTGCTAGACCATCTGAGAAGGACATGGCTCTAATAAAAGTGTTATTGAAGTGTGAGACTACCGAGTAGTAGAATGTTTGAATCACCAACCTTTGCGAGTTCTGATGCTTTGTCATTTGTGTGTTGCAATGACTCCTCGAGTATGACATGAATCCCTTGATTGACTTGCCATGAACGTATCATGTTTGAAGTTTGATCCAAGTATCACTTGTATTTCAATGTTGGTTGTATTCTAATATACATCAATGGCCAGAAGTTCAATTTTTTATGCATATACGTTATCAGTGATAGCATGATAGGTAGATAGATCCGTAAGCAAAAACTATGACGAAAACTATGTGCTCAAATTACCTAAACAACTCTGAAATTATAAAAGATATCTTAACAAATCACATATAGATTCTTATTTGTAGATTTTAGTTTTCATCAAAATCACCCTAATAAATTCAAAAATCACCTAAATCCCACTAAAATTAAAACACCCTAAAGTCTTTTAAAACAATAGTCCAATACACCCCCTTAATATGAAACAGAGAAAAAAATACAATTAGCATGCAATTGGAGATTAGAGTCAAAATAAACATAGCTGTTAAAGAAACAGATTTAAATATCAGTTTTCGGTTTATCTATTAATTAAGGTGGAACATAGATAACAACAAGGTTTCACTAAAACCAAACAAAGAGAATCCGTGTCTTTTCTTATGCAAAGTTCAGTGGTTCTGATTTGCTTTTCTCTTATTAAAAAAAATATGAAACCTGAATTAGCTACTATTTTATATATTAGAAACACATTTAGCCCAAATTCATGCACTAAAATTTTGCATCCATCATCGATTATTTTATAGCGGATTTTTTTGAATGTAACTATAACTCGGCAGACAAATAAATTGATATTGTTCATTTCTGAGGTAATATGGTAAAATCTTTTGCTTTCAGAAAACATCTTCAGTAGAGTAATTAGAAAAATGAATTGCGTATATTTTTGAAGCAGAGGCGGACGCATATGAAGGAGGGGGGTGTGGCACGTGCTCCAATATCAATTTTGTTTTTGCCCTATCTGTATCATATGGATATACTTGTTCGGGACATTTTAAGAAATTACCTCTTTTGCAAAAAAAAAATTTACATGATATTTTAATATTTTATTTGTAAATAATACTACAATCTTTATGAAATATGTATATATTATTGTGGGGGAGGGGGGAGAGACGTAGGTATACGTTGCATAGAAAAGAAATTCGTAAGAAAATACAAACCTTTATTATGTAATGAAGCTAAAAATGTTTAAGTAATGTGAAAAGACGAACTTTAACTAAAAAGAAGAACCGTTTGGTTATGTAATGTCGACTTATAAAAAGTTGAAGATTTCGAACAACCAGACTGAATCTAAATAAAATAATAAATGAAAATTATAATACAATGGAAACAAAAAATATTATAGTTTAACATGGATGCAATTCAATATATTTAAATAATAACTAAATCAAAATAAAATAACATAATGTTTAAAACAAATTATACCCTTTTTAACAAATTATTCTTATACTTTATATTATAATTAATTATTATTTTAATTACATAAATATTTCGGATTACGGGCGTGCAGCATGAACCTCTCAGCTTTGCAACTCAGATGGAAGGTTTACTTTGGACAACCTCATGTATGAAACACATGAGGATAACTTCGATACGGTTCGAGACGGGCTGATCGGACCTAATAGACATGACTACAAACCCAACGGATTGGCCAACATTCGTGACATAGATCGAGGTGTTCCAGAGATTACAGGAAGATTTCGAGGATGTGAGTATGTCTCATATTCTTCAAAATAGAAATGGTCGGACAGAAGCATTAGCAAAAGAAACAAGGACCAGAAGCTATATTTTTTTCATATAGATCAGATCCAGCCAAATTGAGATGCTCCTCGGAAAATTGGCTCGTCTGACTATTACTTAATCTAGTGTAGATGAGCAAGTGACCAAAAAAAAGTTACACCTAGTTTATACTCCCTCCGTTTCAAAAAAATAGATTTTTTAATGTTTTTACACATATTAAAAAAACACATTAAATTATTATAATAAATGTATTATTTTCTATAATTTTTAATTTTTAATATCTTTTAACCAATATTAATGGGCAAATCTCCAAAATAGCAACTTTCTAAATTTATATCACAAAAATAGCACTCAAAAACTAAAATGACCAAAATAGCACATTTCTAAGTTTATCCTTTGAAAATTTTAATTTTTTTATTTTTCAAAATTTGAAATCTTATCCCCAAAACTTCAATTTTCAACTCTAAACCCTAAACCCTAAACTCTAAACCCTAAATCCTAAACTCTAAACCCTAAACTCTAAACCCTAAACCCTAAACCTTAAACTCTAAACCCTAAACCCTAAACTCTAAACCCTAAACTCTAAACCCTAAACCCTAAATCCTAAACTCTAAACCCTAAACCCTAAACCCTAAACCCTAAACCCTAAATCCTAAACCCCACCCTTTAACTCTAAACCCTAAGTTTGTGACTTTTGATAAAACATTAAGTGCTATTTTTGTGACTTTTGACCTTGAATGCTAGTTTGGGAACAAAAACTTGATTTAGTGCTATTTTTGTCTTTTTCTCAATATTAATTCAATAAAATTAATTAATATTCTTGAAGTTTACAATTTTTTCATAGAAAACACAAAATATCTATCTTTGTGAAATAAATTTGTTTTTCTAAAAAATCTATTTTTCGTAACGAAGGGAGTATTAAAATTAGTTTTTTTTTTTCACAAATTAAAAAGACGAACCTTAAAACGGTGAATATGAGTTATGTGTAAAAGAGCCAACCATAGTCAAGCTCCCAGTCACGAGCTCTAACCTTCTTTCAATTACTCACAACTCGAAGACGTGGACGCGCATGTTGTCACGCGCGGACATTGTGTCAGTAAGGCTTCTCTCTACTTGTGGGATTTGGTTTTCTCTCGCCAACTGTACACCGTTTCCCGTAGCTCTTCCAACCTACTTTCCTATATTAGTTGTATATATTTATTAATTCGAGATTTATTGATAATTTAATTATTTGCAAAGTTTTTCCAGGCTGTCCAAAATTTTAAAAATCCCCAACGTCTCTTGGACGTTTCACATTTTCTCTTTAACTACCACGCGCTTTAAGTCCTTTTTTTTTTTGAGCGACTGCCCTTTAAGTCTTAACATATACATCTTGCTTGCTTGCTGGCAAGAGTATTTCAGTCATTAAATTCGGTGATGTCTGTAACTAAGCTGTATATTCCGTCACACTTTATCGATAAGGTCAAATTTGATGCCTCTTTTTAAAATTTCTGTAAACTCATGGCTGTATATATTATAGGTATTGCTCATTTCTGACATAATACACTCTTTTATCAATTTTTACAGTGTTCTAATACAGATATAAAAAACTTGATTAAATCTCTAATTTGTTTTTAATTGTACAACTTGATTAAATTTCTAATTTGTTTATTAAATAAAAAACAGAAACCAATGTTACAAACAACTTGATTGAATTTCTAATTTATTTATTAAAAAACAGAAACCGATGTCTTTACAAAAGAATCCTATGTCTCATTCGATTATCCTGGAGTACTCTTATCCAAATTAGAACATAATTTGTAGATTATTTATCAACTAACACTCAAATGAAGTCATATTTGAAATATATACATTACTTGTTTTACTAAATGTCTTTTGAAATAGGAGTATATTTATAAGGGATTTTAAAATCTTAACATGAAATATGTTTTAATTTTTCACGATATAAGACTTAAAGACTACACGATATAAGGTTTGGTTTTTCAATTTTAGGTCATCTCTAATGGGACACAAAAAATTTCTTTATATTTCACACTAAAATAGAATAACTTTATTATAGAGTAAAATATAGAGTAATGTTGTTTTTTCACTCTGTATTTGGAGTAAAAAAATAATATTACTCTATATTTCACTCTATTATAGAGTAATTCTATTATATAGTGAACCATTAGAGCAAATTCAATTCTATAATAGAGTTACTTTATTTTATAGTAAAATATAAAGTAAATTTTTGTGTACCATTAGAGATGATCTAAACACTAAAAATTTTGTCTAAAAACCTTTAACCTGTATGCAAACCTTTAACCTGAAAATACAAAACGAAATTTAGATTATTTACAAAATTGAAATCTTACAACAGCTCTGAACGGAAGTAGTGTACATGTTTGCATAAAGCTTGTAAACGAAGACATTGACAAAATTAAAAAGACGAATGAAAAAATTACCACAATCTAAAAAAATTGAATTCAGTGAAAGGTCTCTTGGTCCAGTGGTTTGATCAAAAGTTTATTAATGGTTCTACAATAAGAGGTTTGGGTTTCAATTCTCGGAGAAGACGGAATTATGCGAATTAAAGGAAAAAAGGCTTACAAAAGATCTGCAGCATGGCGCAAGGAGTGCCGTCAAGCTTGGATCCCATAGGACGGCTCAGGTGATGCAGTCAGGCGTGAATCCTCATACGGCAAGTAGAATTGTCGGCTGTAGAATCGTCTGTAATATTTTTCATAGTTGTAATAACATAATCATCGAGCGTTAAAAAAAAAATTGAATTCTAACATAAACCAAGGATGTAACTATAAAGTAAGTGTGGGGCTATCCTTCCTTAGCTGGCAACAGTAGTGTTTCAAAAAAAAAAAAAAAGCTGGCAACAGCATGATGGACCATTACTCTCTTTTTCCTTTCTTTCCAATTTCTCTGCAACTTCTCTTTCTTTCATTTTAAAGCATATATATGGCATTACTTTTTATTTCTATTCAAAAACTAATTTAATTCAACTACAAAATACAGAGAAAAATATCCATCGGGAGAGGCATATAAATAGCCCCATCACACTGCTCGTTTCTCACAAAACAAAATCTGAACTTCAAAAGCAAAGCTTCCCACTCTCGTTATTCTCTAGAACCATTCCCAAGAAAAAAAATCAAAATGTCTTCGTTAGTTTTCAAACTCTTTTTATTTGCGTCTCTCTTCCAAATCTCAATCTCTGCTAGGAAACTAGCACAAGATGAACCAAACCAGTTTCAATCATTGAAATACCACAAAGGAGCTCTTCTCTCCGGCAAAATCTCCATTAACCTAATCTGGTACGGCAAATTCAAACCAGCTCAAAGAGCAATCATCTCCGATTTCATCACTTCGCTTTCACATTCCTCTTCAAAAACTCCAAACCAACCATCTGTGGCCACGTGGTGGAAGACCACTGAGAAATACTACGAACTCGCCGCAGGAGATAAAACTCCTTCTCCTTCACTCTCACTCACTCTCAAGTCACAAATCCTCGATGAGACTTACTCTCTCGGAAAATCTCTAACAGACAGAGACATCCGCAAGTTAGCCTCAAAAGGAGATCAGTACGATGCGGTTAACGTTGTTTTGACTTCAGCTGACGTGGCGGTAACTGGATTTGGTATGAGTCGATGCGGGACACACGGACATGCTCGTGGTAATACGGGTAAGCGTGGATCCAAATTCGCTTATATTTGGGTCGGAAACTCCGAAACGCAATGCCCGGGTCAATGCGCATGGCCATTTCACGCACCGGTGTACGGTCCTCAGAACCCGCCGCTCGTGGCGCCGAACAACGATGTGGGACTCGACGGTATGGTGATTAACTTAGCGAGTCTTTTAGCTGGAACCGCAACGAACCCGTTTGGTAATGGTTATTACCAGGGCCCACAAAACGCACCGCTCGAAGCTGCGTCCGCGTGTCCTGGTGTTTATGGCAAAGGAGCTTATCCTGGTTACGCTGGAAATCTACTTGTGGATACTACGACGGGAGGTAGTTTTAATGCGTATGGTGCAAACGGCAGGAAGTTCTTGCTACCTGCGTTGTATGATCCTACAACGTCGGATTGCTCTACTATGGTTTGAGAAGAAAAAATTGTTTACTGTTTCATCTTTTGGTTTTGTAGTAGAAAATGATTAAGCATTATTATTCCAGTGTAATTCTTTTATTTTATTCATTTAATATTATTCTGAGTTCTCTTATTGTTGTATGATTTTCATATTTTTATATGCAAATCATTTAAAATCGAAAAGGCTTCTATTTTGTTAGTTATATTCCTGTTCGAAACTTGATAGGCAGAATATAAGTACAAAAGTGACGTACAAGCCTAGAAGGTTTATATATTGAAACATGAAATCGTGCCAAATGTGTATCTTGTAATGTTTTTAATTTTCTGATGTGCTATGATTTGTGGCTGTAGAGCTTTGAATCAGTTTAACATTGTTTGTTTTTGAATCAGTTTAACATTGTTTTAGACGTATTCCAATCTAACTTATTTTAGCCTTGACTTAACGGAACAATTGTAGCAAAAACCATTTAGCTAATTAAACGAAAGCAACTAGAAGTTTTCCTGCGCCATGCGCAAAAATAATAATTTTAAAATAACATTTTTAATTTCAAAAGAAAATTTTGATTTATATATCAACATTATTAATTTATATGTTAACTTCAATAGTTATAAAAAATCATAAACGTATTTTTGTAATCTTATTTTTTTTTATTTGGTATAATTATTTAAATTTGATTTGATTTAATTTTTAATAAAGATAAAATTAGATTTTAATTATATTATTGTGTTTACTGATTATTTATTTTAAATAAATATATATATATCTTCCCATCTAATTTTAAATATATATATATATATATATATTTACATATAAATATAAATTCTAATAAATTTGAGACTTTGTTTGTTTTACTTAAACTGGAAAATCTTTTTGTTAATTTAAATGATGAAGATGAACAGATTAATTTAAATAATGTTTAAATATTTAAGTATCAAATTTTTTTTGGATTAGTGTTACTTTATTATGTTTATTTTTATTAATGTGAGACACATATATACATATATATTATTATTTTAATTGTGATATATGAATTATTAATATATTTAATAGTTTACCATAAATAAATATTTATATAGAAAATTGACATTAATGATGATATATGAGTTATTTTTATTACCATATTTAAAATCCCTGCAAAAAAATTTAAATTTTTATAAGAAAATTTTACATCTCACAATTAATATGATGTCATGTCACTATTTTCTAAAACCATGTCATCTATTTTAATTCCATGTCATCTTTTTTCAGCGAGAATGATTGTAGTGACGACATGTGTATAAATCACTTCGCAAATATAGTCTAGGGTATATATATATATATATTTACATATAAATATAAATTCTAATAAATTTGAGACTTTGTTTGTTTTAGTTAAACTGAAAAATCTTTTTGTTAATTTAAATGATGAAGATGAACGGATAAATTTAAATAATGTTTAAATATTTAAGTATCAATTTTTTTTTGGATTAGTATTACTTTATTTAGTTTATTTTTATTTATGTGAGACACATATATACATATATATTATTATTTTAATTGTGATATATGAATTATTAATATATTTAATAGTTTACCATAAATAAATATTTATATGGAAAATTGACATTAATGATGATATATGAGTTATTTTTATTACAATATTTAAAATCCCTGCAAAAAAATTAAATTTTTATAAAGAAATTTTACATCTCACAATTAATATGATGCCATGTCAATATTTTCTAAAACTATGTCATCTTTTTTTCAGCGAGAATGATTGTAGTGACGACATTTGTATAAATCACTTCACAAATATAGTCTCGGGATGTAACTAAAGAAGTAAAAACTGAAAAAACAATGGATAGTATAAACACATAATAATTTAATCAGCCATGGCTCTTACCCATGGCAACATGGACATTTGTCAAGGGTCCATGGGTCCAAAATTTTTTTTTGTTGTTTTAAAGATTCATTTTAATCTGTTAAATTATCAAAAAGATTCATAATTAAGTAAACCTAATTTATTTATTACATGACAAAACAATAAAAAATTTGTACATTCACCATTAGTTTTGAGATGTTTTTTTTCTATTTGTTTCAGGTAGTGTTTTGAAAACCGGACCAGACGTTGATTTGACATTGTAACTAGATCAATGGTCAGACCGGTCCAACTGGTTCAACTGAATTTTAAATTTTAATTAAATTTTACATTAAGTAACTATTATATGTATAACATAAAATTATTTTTATAAATTTTATATAAGAATCTAAAAATGATATGAAAACAAAAATAATTTTTTAAAAAATAATATAAAATAATGAAAATAATTTATTTAGATAGATACTTAGAAAACAATATGAATTTTTTTATGAAATATTTTTAAAATTTGCAGTTTAAGAAAAATACTTGAATTTGGAAAAATAGGATTTTAATATCAATCTTGATCACTGGTTTTAGCGAGTTTTACCGGTTTTGACCGGGTGTGCCCATTTAACTCAAATCCGGTTTTTAGTATAACCCGGAATCGAATAGATGACCGAGTCACGATCCGACTGGCCGTTCTGGTCCAGTCGGTCGGTCCGGTCCAGTTTTCAAAACACTGGTTTCAGGTCTTAGAGTTCAAATTAAAAGAAATGCAATGAAAAAAAATATAAAAAATATTTATAAAAGGGTCCATATTTTGTGTTTCACTCAGCCAGAACTATTATATTGGTTAAAACGGCACTGCTCAAGAAGAAACGAAAACAATACACATTCTGGAATAAGCAGTCTGTTTCAAAAACCAAGACTCAGCAAGATATTGGAATAATCAAGCTAAAAGTCCGGTTCAAGAAAATCAACTGGCTAATCTGGTGGAGACATGCAATAAATGTACTTTAGCACTTATTTTCATTAGGTAAAGAAAATTTCAAGGTCAAAAGTAATACAGAGTGTATGTTAATTATCAAACAAAGATCCAGCTAATCTCTAGCGGTATCTTGAATACTGCGTGAAACACTGAAACTATAACCATCATTTGCTTTTCTGCCTATCACCATACTATTAATTGTAGTATAAACACATAATTAACTGTAAGCAGCCAAACCAAAAGATAGAACCAAGAAATTGCAACAATTTCAACAAAAAAGGAAGAGTGGTTGATTAATAATGAGAAAGTCTTTTCGGTGGTTTCCCAACCTCGACGAGTGTAATCGCGTGATGGTCATGTGATCATTTTGGAATTTGGATGCCTTAGTTGGCGGTGATCGGTAGGGACAGTTTGGTAACGTACGCGGTTCTGGTCTCCTGCCAACATTTTCAATTTCTATTATCAAAATCTTTGTCCCACACTTATTTATTATCCCTGTAATGTAAAAGGGCAGCATCGTGGACTCAAACCGGACATTTGGTTTATTTGCCCTACCCGCTTACCTGACTTGTTTTGTGTAAGTATTAGAAGTTTTTATTTGTACTTGAACCTGATCCAATAAGTACTTAGTTAATTAAAGGGAAAATCACATTTTAGGTACTTGTTTAAATACTTGCAAATTACTTAATAATACTCCATCCGTTCCAAAATAGATGATGTTTTGAAGAATTTTTGATGTTTTGAAGAATTTTTGATGTTTCAAAATACATGATGTTTTGGTATTTTTATATTAATTTTAATGTCATTGAAAATTGTGTGACCAATATGTTTTATAGTTCTTTTGATGATTGGTTGAACTAGTTTTTGTTTATATTTTTAATCATACTTTTTAGATAAAAGTGTATGTCTTAATTCTTGTGCAATGAACCAAAACATCAACTATTTTGAAACAAAAAGAGTATTTGATATTTATTTATTTAAATTAACTTTAAAATTAAATATCCCAAAACTTATAAGCATGGTTAAACGTGGAGTAAAATACGTTATTTTTCATATACATGTTATTCTATCTAGTACGTTCAAGTAATTTGATTTAATATGTGTATATGACTCATTTGAAATAAGTATGTATTACATCAAATACCTAAAAAACAATATTCTTTTTTATTTATATTACAATGTCAGTAGTAAAATAAGTATTTTAATGGGTAATACATATTTTTAGAACCAATAACAAGTAGCAAAACAAGAAATGAGGAAAATATTAATAAAGTCAAAATACTTGGTACTTAACTTGTACTTACAGATAGTAAAATTTATGGTCTTATTAATTAACTTTACGAAACCAAATACTTGATTTTTCAAGCCATATACGGGTTAAGTAACAAGTATAAACCGAGTAGAAAGTATCGATGCAAAGCCCAGGCATTACCAATCTATGTGTAGTCTTCGGTGTATTGATCTGTTTTAGAAAGGGAGCGTGTGAGTTGTTCATTTCAAGAATAGGCTGGATTCGCCTAGTGGCACTATAACTAGCAAAGGATGCATAATCTTGCGAGTTACTTCTGAATACAAAATTCAATTAAAAAAATCATATTTTAAAACCATAGCATTTCGTTATTCTTTGGTAACTACTTGACTTTGAATCTCTATCAACCAAAAATTTGGGACCATTAATTAACATGGTTAAAACTTAACCGTTTGAAGTTCAGATGCAATATGGTACTCTTTCTACCATATGTAGTCTAATTAAAAATTGAATAAGATTTTCAAAAAAAAATAGTTCAGCTTTTTTCGATATAAAACACTCATGTCGATAAATTTTTTTGAGTCTTTTTGTATAATACAAAATTGATGACCTACGTGTAAATTAAATCTCTATACATCCTTTGAACTACTTAAACTTGACTATTGATTAATCTGCCGATGTATATTCAAAAGGGGAAATCACATAAAATATTTTAATAAATTTTGATAATTTTTTAATAACCAAATTTCTATAATATAGTTACTATTTTAACTAGAAAATAAGGTAAAATAATTTTAAAAGTGTTAAGTGTTTATCACAAATATAAGACACAAATATTAAAATAACAAAATATGTTCCATTAAAGAGATAAAAGGTACTTATACTCGTAAAGTTAACTAATTTATACTCGTTTAGATTTTTGGTGGGGGTTTTGGGGTGGGTTTAGGATTTTTTAAATAGATAACTAATATTTTAATAATTTTGAAATATTTTCAAAAAGAATTTTTAGATTTCAAAATTTTTTTTTGTAAAAGATCGAAAAGGTTTCAAATTTAATAAAGTTTTTCTGAAAATAAATATTTTTTTATTTTATTACTTATTTATATATATTTTATATTTATATATCTATTAATGAAATCTTTTTTGATCATTTTTTCTTTGTGTATTGTTTGGTCAAAAATCTTTTCAGGGTCTTCTGAAAGATTTGTCTTTATAACTAATTTGTTTGTTCATTATCATATAAAATCTCTTAAACATTGTTTATTTAACACTATAATCATAAACTTAAATAAAATAATATATAATTTTTATTTAATATTAATTTCTTTAAAATTATCTAAAATTTAAAAAGTTGAAAACTTGACACTATTATTAAATGAAAATAATTAAGTAATAAATGTAAATTTCTGACATTTATCTCTAATGGTCTACAAGAAACAAAAAGCTGCTGAATTGGTTTACTTCTTGCGTGTACGGAAGGATTCGAACCTCCGAATAGCGGGACCATAGTTTCTATCCAAACAAAAGTTATCTGGAAAATGTTATTTTGAAGGTTTTTTACGAAATAAAAGAGTTTTATGAAATAAACTTGCATAAAACTAAACTTCAAAAGTTTTTATGGAAAAACATTCATAAAACTCATTAAAATAGTTTTGCAAAATTAACTTCTGTAAAACTACCTCCCGCATGTGTGCTGTCAATGGCAACCGCCTTCTAGATGTACTGATATCCTTTGATGAAAGCTCCTATTTTCCGTAACAAGTCTTTGAATTAAGTCCACCAAATTTTCATGGTAATTCACCAACTTATGGGATGGCGTTCACTATCTTGTTAAGATAATTAGGTTAAAGATTGTACGAAGCTCGTGCTCCTTTCGCATAGTCAAGTGCCACTTGTCTTATTCGCCAAGCTTTCCAATAAGAGATATGGACATTATGGTTTATTTCATTTGGTCGCGGGCCTCCGTCGGGTCCAACATATCTAGTTCTTATCATCTCAACAATAACTGCATGTGTTACTTGTCTCTGGTAACCAAAGCGGTCGTTTACCAAACAAGTACGGGAAAGCTCCACCGTTTAAATTTCCTATAAATTCAAGTTCTTTAGACGCACATCATAAACTCTCCACCTGCATGTTGTACGGATGCAATTAAGAACCATCCGGCTTGGTGCAGACATGTTGGTTCGAAACCGGAATTTATTGTTGATTGCGTACAAAGCCATATGTTACTTAAAACCACCATGATCTTAAAACCCATTCTGATGTACAATTCATTCTCTTTAATCGATATTTCTCCTACACTTTTACCCCATTTTGATATGCTTAGAATAAAGAATTGTATAAATTTTAAGGGCATAAGCCATAATATATCCATATAATAGTAAACATATCTAGGAACCAACTGAGAAATATGTTGCAAATTGAAACATCTACGGACTCTAAGTCTCCGAATGGTGATAGTGGAATTGATAGTAAAAGCAGTACATAATTAAAGTGATTGACGGTGCAACTGCGGTTCATGCCGAATTAGAATGCAATACGATACAACTGCGGTTTTCAGTAAAAAGCGGTGCGAAATATTGTTTGGCTGGTAACAACACATATGATTTCGTCACCCTTCATATATTTGTGAACGCATTTGGTAACTAGTTTGCCAAATTTTGTAAATATACAATTTTTTAAACTTCCAACTCTCTTTGATTCGTAGGAGATGAAGGTGTAACAAAAACGGTGTACACCATGTAACCTCTTTAGGAATTTATATAACTACTCCCCCTAACGCTGGAAATTCATCCTCACTAAAATGGGAATCGACAAACCGTGCCGTAAACATATCACCAGTTACCGGTTCAAGTTACTTTATTATACTTGGTGACGTATAACCCCCACATATTCTCAATCTCTTTTGTGGGACCATTTTTGTTTTTTGTGGCGGAGATATCAGAACATAACTCTGCCAAAGACACATACGGGATACATCTGGCTCATGTCCAGATGCAAATTGTAATACGAAATACTTATGATATGCACTCCATTTTAACTGAATCAATGTAGCCGCATGCAATATAGCATGACCCATACTGAAGTTGGGAGCTTTGTTCCCAATATCAACGGTCTTGCAATCAACTGCAACATTTTTATCAGTGACTCGGCCGTACCATTTTGTGTATGAACATGAGGAACTGGATGCTCTACATCAATCTCCACTGACATACAATAATCATTAAAGACTTGCAATGTAAACTCACCAGCACTATCAAACCTTAGTTTATTAATGGCATACTCTGAGAACTACGTTCTTAGGCTTACTATTTAGGTAATGAACTTTGAGAAAGCCGTATTTTTTATTTCTTGTCGTCAAAAGACAATCATTTGACCATCTACAAGATGCATCAATAAATACAATGAAATTCTTAAACAGCCCACACGGTGGGTGGATCGTCCCACTTATATCACCATGAATTCTTTCTAAAAATATTGGTGATTCATTCTCAACTTTTGATGGTGATGGCCGAGTTATAATTTTTTTTTGAGAACATGCATTACATGAAAACTCGCCCGTTTGCAAAATTCTCTCGTTTCAATGGATGACCATTCGAATGTTGTACTAATTTTTTCATCATGACTGAACTAGGATGTCCTAGCCTCTCATGCTAGACTTTAAATGTACTAGTAAACTTCAGGTTTACTTTACTGTGGCATAGGACTTAGTCATGTTTATTTTTGTACAATATAGACCAAAGAATATCATTCTTAATTTTACAATATATGTTTCCTTTCAGACTTAATGCAAACATATTCAACATCTTTACTCATAGTCTCAATATGATATCTAATTCTTGGGATATCCTGAAAACTTAACAAATTTCTATGAGACTCGGGGAAGTATAATGCACCACTTATTTCAAATTTTGTCTCCCTTGACATTGAAAATCTGACTCTTATAGAGCTCATAATAATCTTTACACTACTAGATATTGTACTTACGCTTCCAGCATAATCTTTTATTTTGAAACTGTAGAAATATTTATTATCTTTAATCAACGCACACACTATCTTCCAAACACATATATTCATTCATTCGTCCGGTATTGTTGCTGCAGGATTACGTTTTCAGGATGAAACGTGGAAACAATTTTCTCAATCATATCATAATCAGTTATTTTCTTTCCACATAACATTATCCTCGATGTACTTCCAAATATCGTAGAGTTATATTCACTAACAATTTTGTATTCTCAGAACTGGAAATGGATCCACTCGTGTTTGGCTTTCGGTAAGATCACATATTTATGGTGATCAAACCTCTCTTTAATGATTGCCAAAAATCTGCATGATCATGTTTCGTAATATATTCATCTTTTAAACCATCATGTATGTGGTGCTATAAAAATATTATGGTTTTTGTCTTTTTCTCATCCGACACCGTTTTTGAATTATCGATAGTTTCAAAAAGTCTGTTTTTTTCTAGGGACATCTTTGCACCTATATAATTATTTCCCCTAATATCAAAGATAATTATTTCGAGCTTTGTCAAAATTGACATGATAACTCGCTGTCATAATTTTACTGGTATAAAAGTTTCGTGCTGATAACGTGTTATATATGTGAGGATTTTAGAACTGAGATTATATCTATCATTTATATATACACTAGGATAAGACCCGCGCCTTGCGCGGGATTAAGTTATTATTTTTATTATATTTTGGAGAATGAAACAATAGTTTGGCTTCATTTGGATTACGGGTGTTCAACCCGGATATCGGGTTAGTTTCGGTTCGGTTCGGTTTTTTTCGGTATTTGGTTAGTAAAATATAACTACTATTCTAAATCAATATTTACTTTGACTTTAGTCTTTCACATACTTTTGAAAGATTTCAACTGGACGACTAAATTGATCAGCCAATCTTGTTGCTTTAAATCATTAGTGTTTATATATATATATTATTTAGTTTGAATATTTATTAAATAAAAATTCATATGCGTTATATTTTATGATCATTTGTAACTTATTATAACAAAAAAATAATCTATTGATCACAAAATTTTCAGAGTGGGAATATTCAAATTTCTAATAATATATAGACATTTTGAAAAATTCAAATATAACATATAAGAAAAAATATAAATGTTTTTATTATATATTTAATGTGATTTTTTAATATCTTTCAATAATATAAAATTAAAAAAAAGAACTAAGACACAAAAATTGTTATCAAATATTTATTATTCATAATAATTAATTTTCATATACACGTTAATCATATTAGGTAATTTCGTAGCTTCTAATTAAGGAAAGTGCAAAAAAAATTTTGGTAGATTATTTATCAATTAGATAGTTAGTTTAATAAAAAATATAATGTAAGTCAAGATGGACCAACCTATTTTTCTAAGAATAGTATATTTTATATAGTCATTTATTAAATGAGAATTTATAATCATACAGTTCTATGATCATTCATATCATTTTATAACTGAATATTTAAATAATCGATAACAAAAATTTCAATGTGAAATCTTTAATAAGTTTATAATTTATAAATGTTTTTGAAAATTCATTGAAAGTTTTAATATTAAAATATTTATGTAATCTTATGGTATATAGTATAATCTATATATATATATATATAAATATATATGTTTTATTATTAAATGATATTTTTTACTCATATGGTTTTAAAATAATGTGTATCTTCTTATAATATTAAATAAAAGTTCATATTAATACAATTTTATGATCATTTGTAACTTATTATGACAAAAAAAATAATCTATTGATCACAAAATTTTCAGAGTGGGGATATTCAAATTTCTAATAATTTATAGACGTTTTGAAAAATTCATAATATAACATATAAGAAAAATTATAAATGTTTTTATTATATATTTAATGTGATTTTTAAATATATTTTAATAATATAAAATTAAAAAAAGAACTAAGATACAAAAATTGTTATCAAATATTTATTATTCATTATAATTAATTTTCACATATACGTTAATCATATTAGGTAATTTCGTAGCTTTTATTTAAGGAAAGTGCAAAATATTTTTTGGTACGTTATTTATCAATTCGATAGTTAGTTTAATAAAAAGTGTAATATAAGTTAAGATGAACCAACCTATTTTTCTAGGAATAGTATATTTTGTATAGTTATTTATTAAATAAGAATTTATAATCATACAGTTCTATGATCGTTCATATCGTTTTATAACAAAATATTTAAATCATCGATAACAAAATTTTCAATCTGAAATCTTTAATAAATTTATAATTTATAAATGTTCTTGAAAATTCATTGAAAGTTTTAATATTAAAATATTTATGTAATCTTATGGTATATAGTGTTTAATATATATATATATATATATATATATATATATTTATTTATTTTATTATTAAATGATATTTTTTACTCATATGGTTTTAAAATCATGTGTATCTTCTTATAATAAAAATGTTAAACCAATTGATCATTAATTTTTAACATAATAATTTTAATAGTTTTAGTCATTTATTGTCGTTTTTAAAAATTCAAAATATAACATATACGAAAAAATCTAAATTTTATTTTATAGCTAATTTGATTGTTTAATTTATTTTAATAATATAAAATTAAACAAAAAATGACGGAGGAGATATACATTGTTATCAAATCTTTATTATTAAACTCATTAATTGTCATTTATATATTAGTCATTTATGGTAATTCCGTAGGTTTTATTTAAGGAAAGAAAATATCATATCATATCATTATATCATATAGTTTGACCAACTTATGTATCTAACAACATATAAAAATCGAATGTGGACCTACTTATTTTTCAATTGAATGTAATTGACTACCTAATTGAGTACCACCTATGCATTAGGGCCTCTTTTAATTAATACAAAATTGAGGTTACATCTTTTCAAATGTTCCTCAATTAATATATAAGGGATATTGATCGATGTGATGTTTGCGTACGTGAGAGCACTTTATTAGTTAAAACTCTTTTTATATAAGAAGAGAGAGTCGGTTACTTTTAGAAGAAGACAAAACCTTAGAAATGATGATGATGATGCAAACATTAATCTGAGATAGAAAATGTATTCAAGTGTGAGGATAAACATTAATGGGGCATGTGTCCACATGATGAATAATCACCTTTTGTAAAAGTATAGATCTTTTTTTCTGTTTGAAAAAATTAATTTATACTAATATTTTTATTTCTAATTAGGAAATTAGTTAAATTGAATTTTTATTGGATTTTGTTAGAATTTCTCAATAGATTTTATTATAACTAAAATAAAATTCAAATTAATAGCTAAAATTGATTTATTATTAATATTTTTATTGATTATTATATCATATTATATAATTAATGAAATGGATCTAGTATGACTTTTTCAAGGTCGATAAAAATTGTTCTTTTCTTTTAATAGAGAAGATTTAGTTATATTTTGGGGTAAATTTTTCAAATGATTCTGAAATAGATTTTTTACCAAAAAAGATCACAAGAATTAAAATGACCAAAAATGTTCCATTAATAACTAAAAAAAATATCACTATTTTATAGATATTTAAATGGATAATCTATAAAATAACTCTTTTTATGTTTTTGTCACCAAAATAACCTAAAAAAAATGATTAAAATAGTCCATTATATTTAAAAAAATTTAATATTTATTTTTTATTTTTTTTAAATTTGAAACCATACCTTTAAAACTTTATCCCTTAACTCTAAACTCTAAATCTAGATTAGTTAACCCTAAGGTATAAATATATATTTACCCTTTAATAGAACTTTTTTTAGTCATTTTTTTATGGCTATTTTTGTGAAAATAAACTAAAAAACAATTCTAGAGAATTTTTCTATTTTTAAATATACATAATTATTTAAATATAAAATAAAAAAAATTATTATTATTTTGAATAATATTTTTTAAATTTGATTTTTTTTTTAAATCCGAAAATTTCTTGTTGAAACTATTTTTAGAATTTTTTAACTTTTTTCTAAAAATTTATTTATTTAGTTTAAAAAAATTCCTAATCCCATCGCCAAACCCCATAAATTATTTTTGTAAAAAAATGAAAAAAATTATTTAAGAAAATTGGCCTTTGATCTTTGAAAACTATATTTATATTAAATTTTTCATAAGATTATCCTAAGGAATTTCTCGTTTCTTTTGATTTTGATTGTCATTGTTACTAATTTTCCGCGTTAAAACTCAAGATCAATGTTCTGATTAAACTATTGTGAAACTTAAGTTATGAAATATTAATATTATGTTAAGAATTAATATAAGTTTTTCACATTATAAAAGATTAAAAGTTAGTTTCGTAATAACGAAAAATTCAATAGGTTTTTCTACCAGTAGAGTTATTATGTATGCCATCTCAACTTTGAGCCTCCTTTTTAACATTTGCACCAACCACAAAAAAAAAAAAAACTTGAGCCTCCCGAGTAATCGTTAAGCCTCTGTGAACTGCGAAATGGAACCTCCGAAGGACCAACACACGCCTGAGAAATCATCCACCGACCCACCTTCATCGGCTTACCCTCCCTCCGGTTGCTGCACTAACTGCGGCGGTCCAACGATCTCCGAACCTTCACCTCTCGCTTCACTTCCCGAGATGTCACCGCCCCCAAACTACCGCCCAATCCGAGCTCCAGCCATCAATCTCCCACACAACTCTCAAGCGATCATCCTCTCCCCCGTCCCTCACGCCGAGCAAGTCCCCGTCGTCTCTCCGCCGTACCAATTCGAGTGTCCCGTCAAGAGAATCCACTCCCCGGACGATATCCGCCGCTTCCAGGAATCCCCCTCTTTCAAGAACTTCTTAGGATTCGTAGTCTCTCTCTCCGAATCGATCCGCGGACACAAAATCTCCGATCCTTGCCTCGTCTCGCCCACCGTCGCCGCCGTAGTTTCAATCCTCGAGACCTTGCTGCAATGGATCGACGAGATCCCTCCCGTTCAAATGTCCTCGCGTTACGGAAACATCTCCTTCCGATCGTGGCACGAGAGGCTCGCTCAGAGAGGCGAATCGCTGATCCTCGAGCTTCTTCCCGACGAGTTCAAAGGATCAACGATCGAGATCGTTCCTTACTTCTTCGACAGCTTCGGGAACTCGAGCAGAATCGATTACGGGACGGGGCACGAGACGAACTTCGCGGCGTGGCTGTATTGCTTAGCGAGGATGGGGGTAATCAAGGAGGAAGATTACCACGGCGTGGTGGCTAGGGTTTTCGTTAAGTATCTTGAACTGATGAGGAAGCTGCAGATGGTCTACTGCTTAGAGCCTGCTGGGTCCCATGGAGTGTGGGGCCTTGATGATTACCATTTCTTGCCCTTTATTTTCGGGAGCTCTCAGTTGGTTGATCACAAGTATATGAAACCCAAGTCCATTCATAACGATGATATCTTGGATAATTTCTCTGCCGAGTACATGTACTTGTCTTGTATCGCCTTTGTGAAGAAAGTGAAGAAGGGTTTGTTCGCTGAGCACTCTCCCTTGCTTGATGATATTAGCGGCGTCCCGAACTGGAAGAAAGTGAACAGCGGTTTGCTTAAGATGTATAAAGTTGAAGTGCTCGAGAAGGTTCCCATTATGCAGCATTTCCTCTTTGGCTGCCTCATCAAATGGTATCATTCTTCTTTCCTCTTTGAAATCTTTGGTTTGTGAAATTGGATTATATGTTACTGAGGTTGATTGATGTATAGAAGAACCACACTTCATATGTACTTTTTGGCTGATAACTGGTTTAGTGGTATTCTGAATGAATCAATGGGTTTGGTGGTGGGAGAATCAGTAGCTTCTTGATTGTTGCAAATGCAAATCATGTTAGCTAGAGAACTTATAGTTTGCAGGTTGAGTTGATTTTCTTTTGTTATGCGCTTTCACATGTATGATGATTAAGTGAAAAACTTGTGCAGAATCGTTGTCTGGAAACTAAAGTGAGTGTATTTGAATCATCATTGTCTACCCAAATTTGCTTCCCATTTTCATTAGACGTCAGCATAAATAAAACTAAGACGTTATGAGTCTTGAGATCTTTAGTTAAATGTGATCAGGTTCCTGGAATGTAATTGATTTAATTTCTCAAAGCAATCTTGTTGGCAGGGAGGAGTGAGGTACTTTTAAGCACAGTGCATTGACGCAAGGACGTCTACTTCTCGTCCTTGCGGTGGCTTAAAATATTATAGAGAGACGTCTTGCTTTTCCGAGCTCATTGAGAAACTAGGGACTGTTTTTAATTGCTGATGCTATCTTCGTATTGTATCATTTTGGTTTGCTACTTGCGTATTGTCTTTTGCCCTTTTTTATGATTTCGATAAATTCTATCTTCCTTTTACTATGATTTCCATATACCATATGGCTTTTAGTGAAATACAGAATCCATGAGACAGTTTTTTTGCTGAAATTTAAAAGCCTTTTTATACACAAATGTTAAAAAGGCGATAAATAAACGACACCCAAGTGGCCAAGTCTATAAAGAAAAAACTAATGTGCTGAATTTTCTTTTATGCAAATGTTAAGGAAAATTAGACCCAATATACGAAGAAAAAACACAAATTCACAAACTAACTAAAATCATCCCTTCTCTCTTCATTTCTCTTCCTATCTCTCTCTAACTTCTCGTTACAAATCTAATTTCCAATTGTTTTTTGGTTATTTCACAAATAACCCCTATACACGAAAACGATTCAATAAGATCTTTCACTTTACTTCCAAATTTGCATTCTATTTCTCATAATCTGATCACTTATTGTAGGTTCGACACTTTAAGTTAGGGTTTTTTTATTTTCCTCCGTTAACAGAAATCGACGGTGCAAATTTTGGTTTCCATAGTTTTGCACTAGAAAAAAGGGGGAAAGATACATATCAATCTGACTCGTTGCCGCAAAACGCTTGGTCATATATGGCTACAGACGATCAGAACAATCAACCACCTCATGACGGCGATGTCACACATGACATCGTTGAAAACACTCCAGCATCGAACGTCTCTGCGGTTAGCGCTAACGCTAACGCTAACACCATGGTGTTCGAAGAGGATAAGAAAATGTACTCGACTTTTGAAAAGAAGTCGGAGGAATAAGATAAGCTCATGGGTTCCCGAAACCGTAACGGTAGATTTATAGTATTTATCATGTCGTACATGCCACACCCTTTATGGGCCTGGATCCGTCTCCGATCAAATCAGACCGGACTTATAGTATCTAAATTCATGAAATATTGACCCTTAAAAACTCGCAGATACAAATATTATGGTGTGTCAATTGAATGTCATGCTGTTTTGCAAGCATTGCTGTGCTGAAATTCTCTAAATTAGGAAAATCTAACTCATCATTTCTCTTATCCTTACTTAATTTTTGTCATCATAGCCAATGCATTCTTTTGTTGTTTCCCGCTGCTCCCTATCAAAATTGGGACACGGCACTGGTGAATTATTTTGTCTTTTTGTCACTTTTAAGATTATCAAAAATATGACATGTGTAGGTGGTATAAAGCTACTGATTTGATTTATATATTTTCACCTTTCTATGAAACCGAAAAGTCCAACTATCTATTCTATTAAAATAAAAATTACAACTTCCTTTTAACGTGTAATGTTTTAAGTTGGACCATTATTTAAAAAGCTTATCAAATGTACATAATTTTATTATAATATATTATAATATATTTATTTTTATATAAAATAAAATAAATATTTATTTAAAAAATTCTAACAAAATCTTTTAAAAAAAATTTCAGAATCATTTTAAATTTTATTTCTAAAAGTTGATTTATTTAAATTTTGGTTATCATAAAATATAATCAGAAATTTAAATTTAATTTAGCTTTGATTTATAAACGAAAATTAAAAATTAGATAAAATATTTTAATGATAATATTAACTTAAAATTATTACTTTTCAAAAAGACAATTTACAAAGATTTAAAAAAAATATTTTGTTGGAAAGCAATATTCATTTCTATTTAAATTTAAAATAAAAATATCTTATTTATTAATAACATAAATCATGACTTATTATATCTGTGATTTTTTAATTTAAAACATCTCCTACAGGTTACAACTTTAACTGTTTCTATCATGTAACGTTATCATTTAGGTCAATAATTTTTAACACAAAACTAATATCTTATTAATGTTAAATTTTTATGTACACCCCTCTTCGTAGATGAAACATTTAACCTCTTTACACATCATATATATAAAACTTTAGTCAACTATTACTAGTGTTTATATATTCTATTGAGTTAAAACTATTTCATTTTAATATTTAAAAACTATACCAAATTAGTTTATTAATCACTATTTAAAGTTTTACATCTCCTACTCCAACCATAAATGGACAAACAATATATATACAAAATAAATATATACATGAATGAATACATTAAACATGAACACACTTTGATCATCTATATGCTCATGCTAATGTCATAGCATGAATGACCTGCTATGCATTTATAACCTGGTTGGCCATTAGAGACAGACTAGCTACGGGTCATCGTACTAGACAATGGGGGCATGTGCAATGGTGTGTTTACTGTGGTGAGCCGGATGAGACAAGAGACCATCTTTTTTTCGCTTGTCCATATACTTTCACACTCTGGTTACAGGTTGTAGGCAATCTGTTTGGTTCAGACCCCGACCCGGACTGGGAAATCACGCTGTAAAGTATGCTTTTGGGTTCTTATGACCGGCTTACTTCTATCTTACTGCGTATGGCCCTGCAAACCTCCGTTTACTTCATATGGAGGGAGCGGAACGACCGGCGACACAACGGGACGGGGAAAACTGTAGATCAGCTGGCTCAGCTAATTGATAAGTCAATAAGGAATAGGATTACTGCTACAAACTACCGCTCGAATCAAAAGCTATATGGACTGATGCAGAGATGGTTTAGTGCTCATCTATAGTCTAGAGTTATATGCAGTAGCCTTTAGTAGTCTAAAAACTCATTCTTTGTACATATATTCCTTTAAAGTTGATCAATAAATTTAACATTTCATCAAAAAAAAAAAATGAATGACCTATATATGTAAAAAAAAATTATATTCCAACACTATTATGTATGCAGAGAACACATATTTATTAAACTGGTTTAAACGACTTATTTCCACACCAGAAGTATCATATAATAATATTTCCACACAATCTTTCAACCTCGACCTAATTCCATATTAAAAGTATTAAAACCTATTTCTCCCCAATCAAAAAGATCAAAACCGGTATCTCCATAGTGTATGAAGTATAAACTAAAATCTACACAATCCGATTTAGATCGGTTTACTATTCAAAAATTTGAAACTTAACCAGTGGCTAACCTAATTGAATCGATACATTATGATTTTAAAATTTACCAAAGTCTGATTGGAAAATTTGATCGGGTTTGTATTTGGATCTCAGGTTGGGTCAGGTTTTAAATTCGGTCCAAAACATATTAACTTGGTATTAGTTTACGTTCAAACCTTTTAAACCAAGTCAAACCTTCATTTATGAGGATATGAGTTTCGATCTTTCTGGCTGGGGAAAAATAAGTTTTAATACTTCTAATATGTGGAATTAGGCCAAGGTTGAAAGATTGTATGTAAGTGTTACTATATGATACTTTTGGTGTGGAAATATGTCGTTTACCCAAACTGGTTTAATGTTACAGTATATAACATAATTCTAACAAATTTTAATTTTAGTTTATATTTGATTCTATTTTCAAATTTACCTTTAAATTATTATCATTTTCATAAATATTTTAAATTTATTATTAAAAGACAAAATTAAGCCTCCCAAAATAAATTATAAATATATAATAATTATTTACAGAAGTTTATAAACTCAACTTCATCACCTAAATAATAAATCCTAAACAATAATCGTAAAACCCAAAATTCAAATGTTATGATATCTTTAATTGAGTTTTTCTAATGCTATCCAAGTTGGTGTATTTCAAGCAATTTTTCAAATAGGATCTTTGCAAAATTATTATAGTTTTTTTTTAACATAAGTGTTGTTGTTTTTAATAATATCCCAAAAAATCTTCTCTATAATGTAGGTTCACTTTAATTAAATTTCCATATAAATTCCAATTTTTAGAAATGAAAAAAAAATATGTAAAACAATATTGTTACATAGGCCTGGGACGGATCGGGTATCTGGACAATTTTAAGATATCCGGATCCGGAACCTTATCCGGCGGATCCATAATTTTACTATTCTTATCCGGATCCGGGATTCTCGGATATCCGGATGTCGGATATCCTTCTAAAAATTGTAATATCCGGCGCATATCCGGATTTGGATATTTAAAATAAATAAAAAATAATATTAATATATATATAAAATATTAACAATAATTTAAAAATAAAAATAGATATAATTTTTTAATTTTTTTTTTATGTTTTAATTATTTCTATGTATAGTATTACAAAATTTACATAATATTTATATATACTATTATAAAAATGAAAATATATTAAATAAAATTAATTTTTATATATAGATATTACTATTTTTGAAATAATTTTTAATAAAACTTACGGATCCGGATATCCGGACTGAAAAATCAAGATATCCAGATTTGGCTTTGACGGATCCAACATTTTACTATCCGAATCCGGATTTGGCCCCTCTGGATATCCGGATTTTCGGATCGGATTTCGAATCGAATCCGGATCTCGGATAAAAGTCTCAGATAAACTAGATCTTGATCCGCACGTCCGTGCGGAGTTTTATTCTTTTTACCCTAAAGTGATGAAATAACTTATTGAATAAAGTACTAATGTAAATACAATTATCTACATTTTGATAGATTATAAAAATAATTCTAGAAAGCAATAAACATAAATACGTTTATAATTTAGAATTAGTTAAAATCATAAATTCCCAACGGATTTTTCAAGGGAGCATAAATAACCATTGGGTTGATAACTTAAAAACCATTTCCATTTGTCATAAATGTGTGTCGGAAACGACCATATGTTTATGATTCTCGTATTGATCACGCCTTTGCTCTTGGTCCATTATTTAGTAAAGACTCTTCCTCAGCTCTACACAGGACCGGCTCTCAGATTCTGGGGGTTGCATACGATTTTTAAAAAATTTTAGGGAAAATTTTTTTTGGTAAATTTAGAGGCTTAAAAAATTTGTTTTGGAGGTTTTTTTTATGTAATTTTTTCTAAAATTTTTAGAAGTGTGAGACTAATATTTTCTTAGGCTTTGCCCACATGCCAAATCGTAGAAATGGTCAACATGTGAACGTCAGCAGAGACCCCACAACCGCATCTATAGACACGTGAAATGCTATCTTCCGGTACTTTAACCGGTCGGTGTCGGTTTTTCACTCACAAGTTACTCTCTTTTTTTTTTTTTTTGTAACACCTCACAAGTTACTCTCTATTCTCTACAATTATTATGTGAACACTTACACACACTGTTACCCAATTTCCACGGCACCTGTATCCAACTATCCATCGATATCAAAAAAACATTAAGACTTCTCTTTATAAAACTAAATTAATATCTCTCTTGCGTTTTCCCGAGAGATTAAAAAGGGGTTTTTCTTTTTTTTCTTCTTGTTGGTTGGATCAGAGAACTAGATAAAAGTTTCGCTGATTCTCTGATCAGATGTTACGGATTCGTGTAAAAAGGGTTTCTCTTTTCCTTGATTATTGAGGAATTAAAAGCAAGTGAAAAGAAGAGAAGAAACTGTCATTTTAATGTACATTTTCTACTGTATTTGTAAAAAAATAATTGATATTTTCTTGAGGGACCCTTTTGTTGTCATAGAATTAACTCGCTGGGCTTTTTAACTGTTGTTGCTTTGTTCTTGTTGTTTGGTTGTAAATTGTTGATTCTCTCTTTGAGGTGGGTCAGATCTCTCTCTCTCTTCTCTCTCTTTCTCTTTCCTTACCCAAGCTTCTGTGTGGCGGATAAACGGTGAAATTTCTTCTCTCTAATCCGAACCTGGAGAAGAAACTTGGTGAAGCTATAGAGATTTCTGGTGAATAAAGTCTTTTTTTCCATTTTCTTGAATTGTTGCTGTTTTTTCTAAGCGTCAGTATTACTTGTTGATAGTTTCTGGGTGAGAGAAAGTCTCTGCCTTTTTAGTAGCTGTCTTTCTATTTCTAGTAACTTATCTGCTTCAGATTCAGTGGTTCTTTAGCTCTTCCACCACTTTTTCACATCTCTGTTCTCTGATCTTTCTGCAGTGGAAGTTAGTGAGGAAAAAATGGTAGCAGTGACTGTAGTATGCTTGTGTTGTCGTTTTGTTGATTTGTTTAGTTCCATAACTTGGTTTGTTGGATCTTTGAGTTTTTTCTTGTTTAATTCTCATCTCTGCTTGGATCTTGATTTATATTTTTGTCAAAAAAAAGTTTACAGCCCTTTTTTTTTGAAGAATTTGGTGATCATGTTTTGCTTTTTTTTTTTTTTTTTTTCTATTTGTAGATGGAAGAAGAAGATGGTGAGTTTCGACAATGGGATGAGTTAATCCCAGACGCTCTTGGGTTAATCTTTAGCCACTTACCACTTCAAGAGATCCTAACAGTGGTGCCTAGGGTTTGCAAAGCATGGAACAGAGCTGTAACTGGACCTTATTGCTGGCAAGAGATAGATATTGAGCTATGGAGTAACCGTTGCCACCAGTCGGATCATCTCGATCGAATGCTTCAGATGTTGATCCTCAGGAGCTCTGGCTCTTTGCGCAAACTCTGCGTCACTGGCCTTCAAAATGACTCCATCTTCTCCTTCATTGCTCAACAGTGAGTTATAAGCATACTCTCTCTACATTTGTGTTTATATATATATATATATATATATAGTTGAGATTATTGAAAACTCTGGCCGTCAGAATGACTATTTGGCATGTTAGAATTCAAGTGTTTATAGGCTAAGCTCGTTGTTTTGTTTCTTGGTAAGTGCTGGTTCGCTTAAAACCTTGAAGGTGCCGAGAAGTGGTCTGAGCAATTCAGGTGTTGTCAACGTAGCCGAAAAGCTTTCATCTCTCACGTTCTTGGACTTGAGCTACTGCTGCAAACTCGGCCCAGAGGCGATACAAGCCATAGGCAGACACTGCAAATCCCTGATAGAGTTCTCCAGAAACATGCATCCGTTGGACGTAGCGAGCGTCGACTCTCACGACGATGAAGCTGATGCGATCGCCAGCACGATGCCGAAGCTGAAGCGGTTAGAGATCGCGTACCACCGAGTCAGCACAGAAGGAGTGCTCAAAATCTTATCGTCTTGCGTTTCTCTGGAGTTCTTGGAACTTAGAGGCTGTTGGGACGTGCAGCTAGATAACAAGTTCTTCAAGGAGAAGTTTCCGGATATGAAAGTGTTGGGTCCACGCGTGATCGGATTCTACGATATGATAAACGATTGGGAGGATTGCTGCTCGGATTATTTCTCAGATGGGTCTGATTACTTGGCTTGGGAGTTTCTTGAGGATGGTGAGATGGGAGAGTTCTATGAAGATGATTTTGAGCATGGTTGGGACGACAATTTCTATGCGGATAGGGTGAATATAGACATGGAACCGCATATTTGGCCGCCATCTCCTTGAAACCAGGTCTTGCTATGGTCGAGAGCTCTGCCTGAAAGTTGCTTCTAGGAATGGTGTTAGCCTCTTTATGTGCTTTTGCTCTCTATGTATGGGTGCTTGATACTTGTTTGGATTCTTTGCGTTTTTCTTATCTAAACCGGGCCGGTGTTTATGTTTCTCTTTTACTTTAGTTGATGTTTAGATTCCTGTTATTATATTTTATAGTATAGATATTTGATATATGTACTGTGTGTATGTGATGTCAAGTTGATGTATAAGAATTAAGAAACAAAAAAGTGAATAAGTAGAAAGACAAGCTATTGATGAAGATTTCAAACGAGCTGGGGTCCTTTTTTTTATTTTTGTGTGCACAGAGCTGGGGTCCTTTCACATTAAAAGCTTTTTTACTGACCTGGCACAGAGCTCGGACTACTTTATTATTTATTGCTCTTACTTGATTGGAAATTTGGAATCGAGATGAAAGTTCATTATTGATCAATGATTATCTAACAATTACCTTTACCAACTTTCTCCAAGAGAAACTCTAATATATTTAGTCAGTTTTACTTATTTGATGAGCTTGATTCACTAGGCATTTGATTAGGCTATTGCTGAATTGATTACTCTTTAAAAATATAGTAATTTGATCATGCAGGTTCTTCTTGACAATCCCACTCTATGATGCATTAAACCTTTTCTTCTCTTGTTTGATATCCGAAAGACTATTGACTAATTTCGAGAGACTATTGGTTAGGTTTCTGATTCCAAATATGTAATTCTTGTTTGTTGTTTTAACCATGAACCTTATTATTAACCACCCATTCTTAAAGACTAAATTCTGAAAATAAAAAAAAAATGGTTTAGTTTTTGCATTGTGATGCCTTATGAATCTGGATTTATGATTGTCAAATGCTGGGTCAGGAGTCAGAACGACAATATCATCAAGAAATGAGCAGCAGCAGCAAAGCCTGCTGAAGAACAACAACAATCCTAAGCAGTTCTTCTTCTGGCGACTTCATTGTTGTTTCAGTATCTAAACTTTCTCCATTCATATGTTTTTCCTTGGAGAATGTTTCTTTCAATGTTGGTTTCTGATTTTTCTTTTATTTTCCATTGGAATGTCAAGAATAATCTTGAATGTATTAATGAGTTCAAGTTTGCTCAAGTTATACAATGACTTAAACTTGTTGTCACGCTTATGCTCACAGCTTGAGTTTGCTAAGATTGATCCGCTCGACAGGGTATGTGTATGCCTCATAGTTGATTTGCTGTCCTAGACCACTTAGCTTTGTCAATGCAGTTATCAGATCGACCTGCAAACACATGTTTTAAAAAAAGCTAACATGAGCTCGAGTTTAAAGAATATATGATCAAACAAATTTGAGTAAAAAACAAACCTCGTAATCTGTCTGAGATACAGTTTCACGGCTTCGTTGGTACTTCTGAACCCATGGTGCAACTTGTGGGTCGCTAGCTAAGAGCTCCTCTGTTGCGGCTTGATCAGGACCCAAGAATGCAGACATTACAGCTAACTATAAATCCACAAAAAAAATAGACTCATTCACTTTAGTTGATCCAATAACCATTTCTTTAAATCGGAAAGTAAAAATGTACCTGACGAGGACCCAATCCGATGGCAATGAACTTATCTTTCATCTCTTGAACAGTTGCTTTTCCCCATAATGGGATCCTCCCTTCTGGATCTGCCTCTGTTGCATCACTCCTTCCGAATTGTCTATCAAACAAACCCCACTATACATTCACACAAGTCAGTTTCCATTTGAACAATGTGTCAGTCAGTGCACGACTCTCACGTGGGGTAGCATTGTGTTACCTGACCACTTGAACCATATGCTGTGTAGAGTAAGTTCCCTTTCTCTTCGTTTCCACCACATTTTCGGATTGCTGATGTTAAAAATGTAGCCTTCACCGCTGCTTGCCCTACAGAACCAAACCCATGAAAGACTTCAGTTTCACAAGAACAATGCTCTGTTCATGAACAACCTTTAATATCACCTGCCAGTTGAATGAGATCTGCATATGAAATAGGTCCACCCTTTGAGAACGAGTCAATCTCCTTCTTTGCTTCCTCTATGAGAGCCAACCCATCAGAAAGCCCAGCGTTCTCTGCTCTGCTTATCTCCGAGCTACACATAAAAAATAAAAGTGAAGCCTACGGTTTCTGATTGCATTTGCATATAACATTATTTCAAGAGCAACAAGTACCTGAACCGTATGGATCCATTGGCTCCACCAGATTTTGTAGCCTACACAAATTAATAATATTTTTCAAGAGTTGTGCAATCACTAGAGTGATAGATATAAATAAAATAAAATGAAGCCTGACCTTATCATAAGTCATAGCATCATTAAGAGCTAGAGTAAGTAAAGAAGGAACAAGCTCCGGTTTAGCCTTAACCGCTTTTGAAAGTGTAAGCTTGATCTTTGCTGCATAATTAAAAAAAAAGTAACCATTGTTTCTAACAACCTCTTGTTACTTCATTTATACATGAATCTGTTTGAGAACTTACATTGAAACTCTGATCGCTGTCTACGCTGATTCAGATCAGCAGCTTTTGCATCGTCCACATGGTTAATGAAACCGTTACCTATTAATTCCTAACAAAAGAGATCATCACTGCCAAGAACTCATCAATCACATTATCAACAATTCTTGTAATGTCCTAGCAAGTAAAAGATACCATTCCGACAGCAGTCCCGGCGAGTTTGAGAACATCTCGCCGGTGAAAAGAAAAAGTGTTGTCGGAAACTTGATGATCGGTCTTGCAACATCGAATGAGAACCTGATGATGATCATCACAGTTATTTCGAAAGGGACATGATAATAAATGTGGTAGAAAAGTAAATGGGGAACGGTTGAAACTTACAGAGCGATGAGAAGAAGAGAATGTGAGATGTTGTTGACGATTGTTGATGTTGGTGAAGGAGGGAACAGTGGAGAGGAAAGAAACTCCTCCCATTTCTGGTTTCTGATGAGAGAGAGAGAATGTGTGAAGAAATTGGAGGTTGCTTCTGGGTTTTGTGAAGGATACAGTTGTGGATTTTGTGTTATCCAAACCAGCCAATCATATCACTCCTATTGATTTGGTATCGTGAAAGGGAGGCATTTTCGTTATGGTTATAAAATAATGTAACGCTTTTTTTTTTTTTTTTATCAAAACTAGGATACGCCTAGCTTAATTTATATGAAAATTATTTAAAAAATATCGTATGGAAAAATAAAATTTATATTCTTGATTGAATTAATATTTTTAGTCTTTAAAAAATTTTAAATTTTTTTTTATTAATTACATAATTTGTTTACTGATGAGATGATCTCATTTTTAAAAATATTTTAGGTTAAAAAATCATTTATCGCATAAAAACCTAATGTTTAGGCCGAAGAATCTTAGGCCTACTATTTGGTTACAATGAAACTATGTCACATCGGTTTTATATCATGATTTAGCAATTTAAAAGTTAATTATGGCTATGAAAAGTTTACGCTTACGTGTTAATCCTATCTATCTTCAATATTTTTTTCATTTTTGTGTTGTTTTTTTCATTTTGGTTATTGCTCGATATAAATATTAATTTTTGAGTTGATTCTCATTTCGCTATTTTGTTTTAGCTGAGATTTAGAAAATGTTTAAGATTTAAAATTATTAATAAATATTTTATATATATATATATATATATATATATTTCTTTTATGTTTTTTTGCATATTATGAATAATAAAATAATAATTATATATCAAATAACTAAGAAATCAGCTACTATTATGTAATAAATAGGCATGCACATATAAATCAAATGACCGCTCTTGTTTATTCGAAATCATTTTAGTATAAATAAATCAAAATAATCAATTTTATCTATCGTATATGATATATAATTTATATTAAATTATATTAACATAGATATATAGTATACTTTTAATATGTGTATTTATTAAATGAGGTTTCTACTTATATGATTTTATGATTATTTGAATATTTGTGTAACAAAATTTTGCACAAATGATTTTTTTAAATGTGAAATGTTTAGTGGTTTCAATAATTTATAATCATTTAAAAAACAATAAAAATTCAAAATTAAAATATTAATTTTTCAATATATGTTCAGTGCGGATATCAAAATATAAGTATGTATTTTTCATATTGTTTAGTTTAATTTAACCGATATGATATATATATATTAACATAAACACCTATTAAAATAAAATTATTTATTCATATGATTTTATAATCATTGTATCCTATTATAGAAAATATTTTAAACCTTGATCATAAAAATTTATGTGAGACTTTTAACAATTTTAGTAATTTATACTCGTTTTGAAAAATTAAAAATACAACATATAAACAATCTAATTTTTATTATATGATTAATGTAATTGTGTAATTTATTTTAATAATAAATAATTAAACAAAAAGATAAAAAGTATACAGATTGTTAGCAAATCTTTATTATTTAAAATCATTAATTGTCTTATATATCTTAATCACATTAGGTAATTCCGTAGGTTTTATTTAAGGAAAGACTATATAATAATTTCAATTTTATAAATGAATGGTCCATAATGGACATACTATATAATATAACATTCTCTAGCAATTTAATTTTGAACTAACAAAATTCTCAATTGATTCTCAAGCGGCCACGTAAGCAAAATTAGCATTCTAATTGTGTGACAACTCAGCATGACACTTTTTTAATTAATACAAACTAAAGGTTATAACTTTTTAAATGTTTCTCTATTAATATATAAGGGATGTTATCTTTTGTTTATTTTTTTTGTAATATACAATGCAATTTTTTTTAAAATAAAAATAAACTTCACTTCGCAAATCGAAATCCACAAAAGAGATTGGTTTAGTTAATACTTGGAAATTGTAAGACTTATTTGCAAAAGCTAAATACTTTTAAGAGTAATTGGCATCAATGCACCCAAATGGATCACATATTTGCCATATAACCTCAAGCATATAGTCCACTTTTCTATGACCGTTTTACCCCTATGAACTACCTTCCCCTATGACCCATAGACTCTGGTGCGTGACAGACGGGAGCGTTCTACACATTGGACAATTCAATGTCTCGCAGCTTTTCCAAAGAAAACAAAACAGAGCTAGCTGCATATCGGTGTTTCCGTCCAGAGCATTGAAGAGACACATTTATTTTTATTTCCACACTCACCCTAGTTTGATATTTCTATCAATATTCTTCAATCGTTTCATTCCAACATTTCTAAAGCCAAAACCCTCTCGTTCACCATTTTAGATAAATTCTCTAAATCTTCGATTTCTGTTGTTTCCTTCTGCCATAATCGCGTTCAATGGAGGAAATTCTTCTTTCCTAGATGATGTTAGCCGTTGGCGAAGAGCTTTGGATGATCGACTGAACTCGTATCACAAAATCAAGAAAACATAGGCCCTTGAACCTAAAGAGATGGATGGAGTTCTTACACAATTCGACTTTTGGGAAGATTCTGGCCGTTGAAGAGAATCTGCAATTCTCGGGTACGGTTGGACAACATGTCGTTGCGATTAACAAGATTGGTAGAATGTAGAGGTGATAATTCATGCATATACTGGTTCAAGGTAAAAACAACATAGATCTACTAACTTTGTTTAATTATGGCTAATTTCCTTTTTAGTGGTAAACAAAATTGATAAAACATAGAGGTGATAGAGTATGCATATACTTTGTTTATGTTAAATAAAACTTGTAGCCGCTAATCTGTCCGTTGATGGATACGTATTTGTCTAGCGGTTAACAAGATTGATAGAATAGAGAGGTGATAGTATACGATGTACTGGTCTAGGGTTAATAAATTATTTATCCGCTAAGCTTTTTACATATGGCTACTTATAATTTTAACCGCTAAGCTTTTTATTATTCATCGATTGTCCTATTGATTGAATCTTATGCAACATTCGGTGTCGATGGATGTAAGGCTATCACTCCTCGCATTCTCCCAGACGCCGCAAAGCAACTGGTTCTTAAATTTCATGAAGACCTCTTGAAGTAGTGGTTACTACTACAGACTTTGTTTAAGATTTTAAGGATTGTTTGTTTCTTTATGCACACTATCAATTTTTTCGTTTTAACGAATAATTCATGTTTACTAGTGAGTCATTATATTTTAATCGTTAACTCAAATCGTTAGGCTTTAAAATAGTGCTTGATCGTTTAGCGAAACTCAAATCTTTAAACGGTAACAAGATGTCTTCCCAAAGTGATCAATACAAATAACCGATTATTAGATGTATTAACATGGAAGTTAGGTGATCAATACACCATATTTTTGTCGCTAAATCAGCTTAATACACCCATCAAATGTTTGTTCGCTTAACTGTTAACTCAAATCGTTAGGCGGTAACAATGTCTTACAAAAACACAACTCCAAATTTTAACCTATCTTAGTAATATTAAATCATTAACACCCATCTATGAAATCAGATCTAAATTGATTAATACACTTACCGCTATCCAAGAGACTTTACAATTAAAATTTGGTTGGAAGCCCATTTACACTTAGTTAGCTTCGATTAGCCCCGTAAATCTTAGTTAACTGCTAATGATATACATTATCAAGCAAACATATAATGTAACACAATAACATAGAAGTTAGGTTTTGACATTATTACAAATACGAAACCCGTCCTTTACACAACAGACCTTCGTCTGATCCATCCCCTACCGGTAGGCCTACTGCTCTAAATCCGCAGACTGACACGTACGACCACTATCTCCCTTCAAAAAACAAGGTTAGTTTCGTCCATTACTGATTAAAAGGCTATTCAAATTCATGGGCATTTAACAAATTTGGAACTCAATTGGGTATATACAACCCATTGTTTCCTACTTTTAACATCATCAAGCCACCAATTGATCTATTTAATGGGCCAACTAAGATACTATTAGGCTATGTACTTCGAAATGATTATTATGGGCCACGAAAACGTCGCCGTTTAACTTTTTAACATAAACCCCTGAAGAGATTCTTCTCTCATCATGCATCTTCTCTCTTAAAGTTGGACCCTTGGACCCTTAAAGTCTGCGCGAAACCCTAATCTCCTCGCTGAAATTCTCGCTTCTCGCAGGTTATTTCGGAAAAAATTCAGCTCTTCTTTCTCCGTGTCTCCATTCTACTTTACTATCTCATTCGATTGTTTCTTTAAATGTTGAAACTTGATAGTAATGTTTTTGGTGGTTTACTGTGGAAATCTGCATGATAAATGATCGGAAGCTCGTCCTACTTACTTGTTGAGTGACATATTGACCTCTACTTTGATAAAAATTGAAACTTTGAGTGTTACTGTTGAGTAATGGTCCTGCCTAGTTAATTTGTTATTGGTTATTATTGTTGAAATCTGCATTATAAAGGGTCCTCCTGCGTACATTTCTTGATGGGTTTTGACTGATATATTGACCTCTACTTTGAAAAAAATTGAAACTTTTCTGTCTAAATATATTGCACAATACTTCTGTCTGAACTTGTAATCAGCTTCTCAGCAATTTACCTACTAGTCTTTTCCCTTTATTTAGGTCATCTTTAACATGTCTGAATTAATGGAGCTGTCATCATCTCCTCTGATTCCATCGCTTCCAGACGACGTCACCGTTGACATCGTGGCTCGTGTGCCCAGAAGCCACTACCCGACACTCTCCCTCGTCTCCAAGAAGTTCAGGAAACTCATCGCCTCTCCTAAGCTCTACAAGAGGCGATCTCAGCTAGGCATCACCCAACACCTGCCGTTTCTACATCCTCCACCGGAAACTCAACTCTAGAAACCGCTTGGTCATCGTCCCATCGCTCCCTCCCGTGTCTTCCCGTGGAAGCTTTGTCTCGGTGGGTTCGAAGACATATGTGTTCAACGATGTTGATGCCCTCTGCATTGACTGTGCCTCCCACACGGTGCAGCCCATCCCTGACATGCCTCAGCGCTTCTCGGCGACTCCCATGCCTAGTAAAGTTGCTAATGTCATCGACGGGAAGGTTTACGTGATCGGTGATTCCCGTTTCACTTCTGATCATGGGATGTCGTGGAGGAAAACAGTGATGGTGCTTGATTCAGAGACGCAAGTGTGGGAGCCGGTGATGAAAAAAGAAAACATGCGCGTTGGTGCTCTTTGGTCTGATTCTGTGGTGATGGAGGATAAGATTTACTTGAAAGGTTACATGAATGGTAATTCTTTTGTTTACGAACCAAAGGAGAAGAAATGGGAATTGATGGACGAGGTGTTGAACTCTAAGGACTGGGAGAGTGCGTGTGTGGTTGATGATGTCCTCTACTATCACGATTGTTCAGAGAAGGCGTTAAGGGCGTATGATCCAAAGCAGAGCCGCTGGGGTGTTGTCAATGGTTTGGAAGAGTTTTTGGCGTCTGAGTGTGCCCTGTCAAAGTGGCCCAATGTGGTGAAGTGCGGCGAGAAGAAGCTGGCTCTCTTCTTTCCTAAAAAACATGACGGCAAGGAGGTCATTTGCTGCGCGGAGATTGCTTTGGAAAGGCGCCAAGGAGGAGAGGTTTGGGGTAAGCTGGAGTCGTGTGATGTTGTCATCGAGGATGGTGGGCTGTTTGACGTGGTGAAATGTGTAGCTGTTACGGTTTGATGCAGCATAATAACTCTGTTTAGATCCCTTCGTATTTTCATTTATCCTAAATGCCATTTCGTGTGGTGGTGAGTTTGTTAACATCGTTAGTGTCGACTAAAAACTTGTGCTATATATGTTCTGTTAATTTGGCTATGTTTTATTCTTGAATCGTTTCTTTAGACTTGAAGTTTGCATAAAATTTTTAAATATAGCTTCGATTTAATCTTTTTACACGACAATGAACGTGTTAAACAACAAACATATTTTCTAACACCAGTGTAATGATTTTTGTACGTATCAAAATTGTATAAAATATACCAAATCATCCGTAAATATCATTTTTATATTTGTTTTCAAAAACTCCGGTTTCATAACAGAATTTTGATTTTTCACATTACCCATATCAAATATATAATCTATTAATAAGAAAATTTCATGAAAATGACAAAAATTTACCTTTAAATGGAGATTCAAAATTGCGAAATGTAGAATGGTGGGTGAGGAGAATTATGGCGAAGGGGGAAGAATGTTAAGATAGTGGAATCCTTGTTGAATTGTCGTATGAATATTTAATTTGAAGTTTAATTTTTTAGTTTAATAGGTGAGATGTCAATTATATTACAAAGAAAAGAATAGGTCACGAGAAGAAATAAATGGTATAAATAGTAAGATTATTAAGGAGTAGTGAGATTAAAATGTTTCCCATTAAGGAATTTTAGTTACTTGTCCATTATTTTTGCCTTTTTGGGTTATTATGGACCCCAATCCCATAATAAAATTTATTTTATTATAATTCACAAATAAAGCGACTTTTCAATCCCTATAAAGAGTTTTCCATTCTCTGCTTCTTCTCTCATGCAACTCGTCGTCTCTTTGGTTTGGGTCTTGAGAGTGTCTTACGTAAAGCCTAAGTTACTTGCAGGCTTGTACTCAAAATCTGAAATTTTTCTTTCTCTTACTCTCCATCCTCCTTTTCTATTTAGTTCGATTGGTTTCTTTTATCTTGTTGTTGAAATCTGAGTGTAACTTTTTGGGTGGTTATGGTTTATCCTCCTGCATACATTTCATGACCAATAATTACATAAAAATTGAAACTTTTGTCTGTATGCTGTAAACCCTAATATTCACCCATTACTTGCGTGGTTTGTGGTCTTCAAATCAGCTTCTTAGCTATTTACTCTTTCCTCGTCTCTTTGTGATTCTTGCTTGATATGATATGTCTGAACTTGCTTGAATTGTCTGAGTTTGAAATATATATCTGAACTTGAAATGATGTCTGAACTTAGAATCAGCTAGCTCTCTTTTGTGTGTTTAGGCTAGCCAATAACATATTTCCTTTTTTTTTTTTGTTCAGGTTGATTTCCTGATTCACTCAACCACAGCTTTCACATGTCTGAAAACATGGAGCAGTCTCTGACTCCGTCGCTTCCAGATGACGTCATCATTGACATCGTAGCTCGTGTGCCCAGAAGCCATTACCCGACTCTCTCCCTCGTTTCCAAGAGTTTCAGGAAACTCATTGCCTCTCCTACGCTCTACAAGAGGCGATCCTTCCTAGGCATCACCCAACACCGTCTCTATGCCGTCCTCCGCAACCCCCAAACTCGTGATAATTTTAGTTTCTACATTCTCCACAAGAAACTCAAATGCAGTAACCGCTTGGTCATCGTCGGATCACGTACACTTCACCACATGTCTTCCCGTGGAAGCTATGTCTCGGTTGGTTCGAAGGTGTACGGGTTTAACGATCTCGATGCGCTCAGCATTGACTGCACCTCTCACACGTGTCAGCCCATCTCTGACATTCCTCAGCTCATGACTAATAAAGTTGCTAATGTCATCGACAGGAAGATTTACCTGATTGGTGGTTCCTTTTTGCCGGATGAAAGTGGGTCGCGGGAAGCGTGGAAGAATGTAGTCGCGGTGTTTGACACAGAAACACAATCATGGGAGCCTAAGTTGGTAAAGGAAGACATTCATGTAGGTCTTGGTCCCTTTTGGTCTGATTCTATGGTGATGGAGGGTAAGATTTACCTGAAAGATTACAGCAACGGCAACTCTTTTGTTTATGAACCAGAGGAAAGGAAATGGGAATTGATGGACGAGGTGTTGAATTCTGAGGAATGGGTGGGTGCGTGTGTGGTTGACGATGTCTTGTACTATCACGATTGTTTCGAGATGGCGTTGAAGGCGTATGATCCAAAGCAGAGGTGTTGGAGTGTTGTCAATGGTTTGAAAGATTTTTTGGCCGTGGAGACTGCTGATTCAGTTAGGTCCCATGCGGTGAGCTATGGCGAGAAGAAGCTGGCTCTCTTCTTTCATAAAAACCATGACGGCAAAGAGGTCATTTGCTGTGCAGAGATTGCTTTGGAAAGGCGCCAAGGAGGAGAGATTTGGGGTCAGAAGGAGTCGTGTGATGTTGTGATTGAGGATGGGATGGTTGACATGGTCAAATTTGTTTCTGTTACCGTCTGATGCAGCATAATAATAATATCTCTATTTAGATCCCTTCGTATTTTAAATTATCCTAATTCCCAACGTGAGTTGGAAGTGTGCTTAGCTTACATCGTTAACGTAGTAACGTGTTTCATGTAGTCGTTTAAAACTTGTGCTATGTTTTTATCTTAGATCGATTCCTTGAGACTTGAAGTTTGCTATGTTCTATAATCGTTTCCTTGAGACTTGTTTGAAGTTTGCTTCCTCACAACCTCATCTGTAGTTTAATGTCTTAGGCTGAGAATTAAAGTCGTATGTATTTCCAGTAGTTCAGCAGCAGCAAGTTTGGAAGTGCTTCTGAAGCAAACAACAAACTGTTATCCTCGTGAGAAACTCTGATTCAAAAATTCTTGTAGCTCCTTTATAAATGTCAAGTGCTAGCTCAAGTGAGGACTCACCATGATAATAATTATCTTTTAGTATCACTAATCCAGTTGTGGCCATAACTTGCCTGAATTCACTAAGGATCATGAAACAAGAATTTCGCAGAAGACAGTCCTCAACTTAGCTGCTGTCACACAGCGAAATGGCTCCAATAGGCAACCAGAAGTAAGACATTCGCATGAAGGCTCAGGGACTAGACCCTTAGAGAAGGGTATCAAAATTTTCAATTTGATGCTTCTGATCCAGCGAATTTACTCACAGCTGATAGGCTTCCAGAGCTCTGTAAATTCTTACTATATGATGAAATAAAAATCAAAAAGCCGGTCAGAACATAGAGACAAGTCAAAATAAATGATGTTTTATATTTTAATGTAACTTTTAACTCTTTAAATTATGTAATCAATGATATTTTGTAGTCTATTTTGTAATTGACTAAATAGTTTTTAATTTAATTTATTTATTAATCTTACATATTCATTTGTTTTAAATTTGTGTTTTTATCATATGCATGTTTACAATAATATTTTATTGTGAATAATTTAGTCACTTAAGAGAAAGTGTAGTTTTCAAAAGAAATAGAATACAATGCATCTTTCAAAACAAATATCTTTGCAAAGTATTTTTACAAATTGCCCTTTTTGTAATATAACAATGCAAAAAAATATATAATTAAATTAAACTTCAGTTCCCAAATCGAAATCCACAAAAGAGTTTGGTTTAGTTAGTTGTAAGACTTATTTACCAAAACTAAAATAATCTATGCTTTTAAATGAATGTTATTTGAAAATACTCAACCATCAAGAAAAGTGATTCCCTTCAAATAATATTCAAGAAAAGTTGTGGCTTCGCCTTTGTGAAACCCTGAAAATTTACACTGAAGAAACATCAAGCCACCAATTTCCTAAAAGCTTTGGAGAACAAACAAACATCAAAGCCACCAACTGACATATTTAATGGGCCAACCAAGATACTGTTGGGCTATGGATCTCGAATTGACTATTATGGGCCACAAGTAGAACGTTGCCGTTTGAGCTTTTTAACATAAACCCCTGAGAAGAGACTCTCTGCTCCATGCATCTTCTCTCTTACAAGCTACTAGTCTTCGTCTCGTTTGTGCGAAACACAAATCTCCTTACTGAAATTCTCGATTCTTGCAGGTTTTTTCCGCAAAATCTCACATCTTCGTCTCTGCATCTCCGTTCTTCTTTACCATCTCCTTCGATTGGTTACTTTATGCTTGTTGAAAATTCAGTATAATTTTTTGGGGGTTGCTTTCGAAATCTGCATGATAAATGATCGGAAGCTCGTCTTACTTACTTGTTGGGTGACATATTGACCTCTACTTTGATAAAAATTGAAACTTTGCTTAGTAAAACTTTTCTGTCTGGTCTCGGAACCAAATTGAAATTTTTGATGTTGAAGCGCTTCGGTTACTCATTTCGTCTTCTAGGACTAACAAAGCTTTCGTCTTTTCCTTTTCTTCAGGACACTCATTCAACCACATGTCTGAAAACATGGAGCAATCGCCGGAGATGCTGCTGTCTCCTCCGATTCCGTCGCTTCCAGACGACGTCACCATCGATATCGTAGCTCGTGTGCCCAGAAGCCATGTCCAAATGGACAAAATAGTTTATTGGACATTTTTTTTTTAAGCCCAAATTGTCCAAACCAAATTCTCCAAACCAAATTGGACCATTCCAAATGGGCCTTCCGCGGGGCCCAAATAAAATTGGACCATTCATACTAAATTCTTTAAAAAAACATAACTTGTGCTTAAAAAAAAATTCAGAGCATAAGCAATTCAAATGTTTTACACATTCCAAAGCATAGACAATTTCATATATTAAAGTTCATACACAGAAAAAAAATCTAAAGCATTAAGTAAACGATGGTCTCTTCTTCTTTATCTTCAGCCTCTCCTGAAACACATAAGTTGAAACTATGAATTTAATCATGTCACGTAGCCATCAATGTAATATGAATGAATGATACCACAAGCTCAGACAGAACACAACAGCAAGCAATATAACAGGTACATTGCAGAAACATGAATGATACCACAAGCTCAGACAGAACACAACTGACCAGTTCATTGTAATAAGTACACAACAGCAAGCAAAACATGTACATTGCAGAAACATGAATGATACCACAAGCTCAGATAGAACACAACTGACCAGTTCATTGTAATAACACTAATGCTAGCATCTTAAAAAAAATGAATTAGATCAGACAACCGCAAGCTTAGACAGAACATAATTAACAAGTTAGCTATCAGTTCACAATGATAACTAAGAACATCAAGTTTTAAGCGTGATATTCATCAGCAACGAACGAAAGCAATACCTTTAGTTGAGTCGAGTCCTTTTCTTTCCACTTTCTTCTGCTTCCTCATCTAAGTCTTCCTTATCTTCCTCATCCAAATCGCATCCACCTACAAAACAAGAGAAGTTACTCAATAGTTTCACATATCAAATACTCAATTATAAATTCAACACTCACCAATTACTTCATAACCACGAAGCCAGTTTCTAGCACAGATCAGAGCTTCAACATTTGATGGGAGAAGTCGGCTCCTGTACTTGCTGAGAACCCTATTTCCAACACTAAAGGATGACTCAGATGACACTGTTGTTATTGGGATGCATAGAACATCACATGCCATTTGAGACAGCTCCTTAAACCGGCTTGAGTTTTCCTTCCAGTACTTGATGACATCTAATTTTGTATTTGCTAACATATCAAGCACAGGTTCACTTAAATACACATCCAAAGCAGATTTCCCTGTTCCTGCTTGTTGAGTGAAGAACGCATAAAAGCCACCGTAACCAACTGGTAAAGCATCTGTTTCTGCTTCTTGTGAACTCTGAGCACTAGTACTCTTCTTCTTCTTGTAAACTCCATACAGCTTCACAATCTTTTTGCGTATGTAATCCATTTTTGACTTACAACTTGCTGGATCAAGACTGTGGTAGCAGTACTCCAAAACCTTAAACTTCATCCTAGGATCTAATACTGCTGCAATGGCTAGAATGTCGCTGTACTCATCCCAGTACTTATTGAATTTGACCTTCATTGAAGCCACCATTTCACAAACCACTTCATCTTCACAGAACTCATTTGATCCCAACCAGCTCTGAATTTTCCATACTTCCATAAAGTACAGATTCGCTGTAGGGTAAGAAGAGCCAGAAATAAGCTTTGTCATCTGATAAAACGGCTCTAACAAACCACAAATCAGCCCAGCTCTTAACCACTCTAACTCTGTAGGTAGGCTCTGGTAACTTGTCTCAATTTCAGCAAGATTCTTAAATGCTTCTTTGTAGTAAAGAGCCCTAGACAACATCAGATAGGTTGAGTTCCACCGCGTAGTAACATCCAAGACTAAACCCCCTTTCTTAATAATCCCAACAGTCTCCACACAGCCTTGAAACAACAGCTCTCTAGACTCAGTAACTTTGACATACTTAACGCTGTCTCTGATCTTCTCCAAGGCCTCACTTATCACCGATAATCCGTCTTGGACAATGAGGTTCAGAATGTGGGCAGCACACCTGATGTGAAAGAACTCTCCACTGCATACTAAATCCTTTCTAAGTTGCCTCTTGAGAAATCCTTGCATGTTGTCATTAGAGGAAGCATTGTCTACGGTTACTGTGAAGACCTTCTTCTGCAACCCCCATTCTTTAATCAGCTCCATTAGTTTCATGGCAATGGCCAGACCAGAATGGGGTGGAGGGAAAGCACAAAAGGAGAGGATCTTAGCTCTAAGGTTCCACTCAGGGTCGACGTAGTGGGCAGTAAGACAGAGATAGCCTTCGATTGTGATAGCTCTCCATAAATCCGTCGTTAGACAGATCCTACCCGGAACTTCACTCAACACCTGCCTGAGCTTCATTTTCTCCCTCTCAAAGATCTTAAAAACATCTGAAACTGCAGTGTTTCTACACCAGAACTTAACGGTTGGGTTGACATACAAAAACGCTTCCCTAACCCTTCTAAACTCAACGAAAGCGTAAGGGAGATCATGCTCGACAATTGCCACAGCAATCATTTCTCGAAATACCATCTGATCAATCTTCTTAGCCCCAGCTAGGGCACTACCAGGGGTCTTAGAGCAGAGTCTCGAATGGCGAAGCAAAGTATTAGTTCCACTTTTATGCAAGTTTAGGAAGTAATAGTGCTTACAGTAGTTGCAGACACATTTAAATTTACCATCAGCCATCTTATCTCCTTCTATTGTGAAGTAGTTCCAACACTTAGAATGTCTACGCTTGTGTTTACCTTTCACCATCTCGGCTGTACTCATGAGAGACTCGTCCACCACAGGATTGTTTTCGTCCATTTCCTGTTCTGAATCCTCATGCTCACTCATGTAGTCATCATCGTTGTTTAAACTCATGATATCCATCTGAAAGCAAACAAGACTCATTAGAAACAAGTCTAAGCGTGAGAATCAACAGCATGAGTACAATAAAAAAATCACGACATGATAAAACTGGATTCAAAGATCACGACATGATAAAACTAATCATAAATACAATCACTACAATCATAAATATAAAATTAAGGCATACGTACGTTCATGAACGTTTACTAATTACTACAAAAACGAACCACATTTTTACTCCAAACCCTAAACTAAGCATGACAGCTTGGTCGACAAGTTTCTCCAAATCCTTGGAATCACACTCAAGTTTCATCACATCACAAAAGGCATGCACAAACTTCACAATCAGACCCATTAACTAGACAATCAAACAAACCAAACCCAGTTGTTTTGATTTACCTGAAAGAAAGAGTCGAATGTTCTTCGATCCAGGAGAGTGAGACTCAAGCTGTACACAATCAGAGAAACCCATCAACACAAACCCATCAAGCTACATCAAGCTGAAGAAGAAGAGTGTTTCAATTTACCTGAGAGACGAGAGCTTGAGCCGGAGCCGGAGACGGTTCTTCGGATGGAGACGATTCAGACGCGAGAGTGAGAGGCGGGACGAGAGAGCTTCTTCGATCTAGGAGAGTGAGAGAGCCGAGACTCTGTGGAATCACAAACCCATCAAAATAAAAGAAATCAAATCGCAAAAGTGAGTGAGGACTGAGGAGAATGAGAACATACCTGAAGGCTGAAGCGAATCGAAGACAAGATAGAGTGAGAGACGGAGAGTCCAAGCAGAGAGAGGAGGGTCGAGACGGAGAGACACGGCTCCAGAGACGGGGAAACGAGGCGGAGAACGGAGAGGGACTCGCGACTCGCGAGAGAGAGATCGGAGAAAGTGAGAATCGATTTCAATTTTTTCCCCAAATGTTGCAACCCTAATTTTTTAAGATTATTGGAAGTCCATGTCCAAATGGATAAGCCCAATAAATTTGGGTTTAAATGGTTTTTATCCAATTGGACAACTTAAAAATTTGGGTCTAATTTGGTCAGTCCAATTGGAATTGGTCATGGATAAACCATGGTTATGAAGCCCATTTGACATCCCTATGGGTGGGTGCGTGTGTGGTTGACGATGTCTTGTACTATCACGATTGTTTCGAGATGGCGTTGAAGGCGTATGATCCAAAGCAGAGGTGTTGGAGTGTTGTCAATGGTTTGAAAGATTTTTTGGCCGTGGAGACTGCTGATTCAGTTAGGTCCCATGCGGTGAGCTATGGCGAGAAGAAGCTGGCTCTCTTCTTTCATAAAAACCATGACGGCAAAGAGGTCATTTGCTGTGCAGAGATTGCTTTGGAAAGGCGCCAAGGAGGAGAGATTTGGGGTCAGAAGGAGTCGTGTGATGTTGTGATTGAGGATGGGATGGTTGACATGGTCAAATTTGTTTCTGTTACCGTCTGATGCAGCATAATAATAATATCTCTATTTAGATCCCTTCGTATTTTAAATTATCCTAATTCCCAACGTGAGTTGGAAGTGTGCTTAGCTTACATCGTTAACGTAGTAACGTGTTTCATGTAGTCGTTTAAAACTTGTGCTATGTTTTTATCTTAGATCGATTCCTTGAGACTTGAAGTTTGCTATGTTCTATAATCGTTTCCTTGAGACTTGTTTGAAGTTTGCTTCCTCACAACCTCATCTGTAGTTTAATGTCTTAGGCTGAGAATTAAAGTCGTATGTATTTCCAGTAGTTCAGCAGCAGCAAGTTTGGAAGTGCTTCTGAAGCAAACAACAAACTGTTATCCTCGTGAGAAACTCTGATTCAAAAATTCTTGTAGCTCCTTTATAAATGTCAAGTGCTAGCTCAAGTGAGGACTCACCATGATAATAATTATCTTTTAGTATCACTAATCCAGTTGTGGCCATAACTTGCCTGAATTCACTAAGGATCATGAAACAAGAATTTCGCAGAAGACAGTCCTCAACTTAGCTGCTGTCACACAGCGAAATGGCTCCAATAGGCAACCAGAAGTAAGACATTCGCATGAAGGCTCAGGGACTAGACCCTTAGAGAAGGGTATCAAAATTTTCAATTTGATGCTTCTGATCCAGCGAATTTACTCACAGCTGATAGGCTTCCAGAGCTCTGTAAATTCTTACTATATGATGAAATAAAAATCAAAAAGCCGGTCAGAACATAGAGACAAGTCAAAATAAATGATGTTTTATATTTTAATGTAACTTTTAACTCTTTAAATTATGTAATCAATGATATTTTGTAGTCTATTTTGTAATTGACTAAATAGTTTTTAATTTAATTTATTTATTAATCTTACATATTCATTTGTTTTAAATTTGTGTTTTTATCATATGCATGTTTACAATAATATTTTATTGTGAATAATTTAGTCACTTAAGAGAAAGTGTAGTTTTCAAAAGAAATAGAATACAATGCATCTTTCAAAACAAATATCTTTGCAAAGTATTTTTACAAATTGCCCTTTTTGTAATATAACAATGCAAAAAAATATATAATTAAATTAAACTTCAGTTCCCAAATCGAAATCCACAAAAGAGTTTGGTTTAGTTAGTTGTAAGACTTATTTACCAAAACTAAAATAATCTATGCTTTTAAATGAATGTTATTTGAAAATACTCAACCATCAAGAAAAGTGATTCCCTTCAAATAATATTCAAGAAAAGTTGTGGCTTCGCCTTTGTGAAACCCTGAAAATTTACACTGAAGAAACATCAAGCCACCAATTTCCTAAAAGCTTTGGAGAACAAACAAACATCAAAGCCACCAACTGACATATTTAATGGGCCAACCAAGATACTGTTGGGCTATGGATCTCGAATTGACTATTATGGGCCACAAGTAGAACGTTGCCGTTTGAGCTTTTTAACATAAACCCCTGAGAAGAGACTCTCTGCTCCATGCATCTTCTCTCTTACAAGCTACTAGTCTTCGTCTCGTTTGTGCGAAACACAAATCTCCTTACTGAAATTCTCGATTCTTGCAGGTTTTTTCCGCAAAATCTCACATCTTCGTCTCTGCATCTCCGTTCTTCTTTACCATCTCCTTCGATTGGTTACTTTATGCTTGTTGAAAATTCAGTATAATTTTTTGGGGGTTGCTTTCGAAATCTGCATGATAAATGATCGGAAGCTCGTCTTACTTACTTGTTGGGTGACATATTGACCTCTACTTTGATAAAAATTGAAACTTTGCTTAGTAAAACTTTTCTGTCTGGTCTCGGAACCAAATTGAAATTTTTGATGTTGAAGCGCTTCGGTTACTCATTTCGTCTTCTAGGACTAACAAAGCTTTCGTCTTTTCCTTTTCTTCAGGACACTCATTCAACCACATGTCTGAAAACATGGAGCAATCGCCGGAGATGCTGCTGTCTCCTCCGATTCCGTCGCTTCCAGACGACGTCACCATCGATATCGTAGCTCGTGTGCCCAGAAGCCACTACCCGACACTCTCCCTCGTTTCCAAGAGTTTCAGGAAACTCATCGCCTCGTCTAAGCTATACAAGAGACGATCTCAGCTAGGCATCACCCAACGCCGTCTCTACGCCGTCCTCCGCAACCGCAAAACCGGTGAATTCAGTTTCTACGTCCTCCACCGTAAACTCAACGGCTACAACCGCTTGGTCGTCGTCCGGTCACTTCCTTTCATGTCTTCCCGTGGAAGCTGTGTCTCGGTTGGTTCGAAGGTGTACGTGTTCAACGACCTCTCAGTGCTCAGCTTTGACTGCACCTCTCACACGGTTCAGCGCGGCCCCAACTTTCCTCAGCGGATTTCTTATAAAGAGGCTAACGTCATCGGGAAGAAGGTTTATGTGATTGGTGATGCGTTTTGTCACTACGTACAGGGGACCGGGTGGATGAAAGTGTGGCAGAAGGCAGTGACAGTGTTTGATACAGAAACGGAGTCGTTGGAGCCTAAGTTGGTAAAGGAAGACATGGCTGTTGGTGTAGGTCCCTTTTGGTCTGATTCTGTTGTGTTGGAGGATAAGATTTACCTGAAAGGTTACATGAATGGTAATTCTTTTGTTTATGGACCAGAGGAAAGGAAATGGGAATTGATGGACGAGGTATTGAACTCTAAGGACTGGGAGGGTGCGTGTGTGGTTGACGGCGTCTTGTACTATCACGATCGTTCCGGGAAGGCGTTGATGGCGTATGATCCAAAGCAGAGCTGTTGGAGTGTTGTTAATGGTTTGGAGGAGTTTTTGGCTGTGGAGACTGCTCGTTCAAGGTGGTCCATAACGGTGAACTACGGTGCGGAGAAGCTGGCTCTCTTCTTTCCTAAGAAACAGTACGGCGAGAAGATGATTTGCTGTGCGGAGATTGGTTTGGAAAGGCGCCAAGGAGGAGAGATTTGGGGTAAGGTGCAGTGGTGTCACGTTGTCATTGGCGATGGGTCTTTCGACATGGTGAAATGTGTCTCTGTCACGGTTTGATGCCAGCATAATCGCTTCTCTATTTAGATCGCTTCGTATTTAGATTATCCTAATTCCCAACGTGTTGTTGGAAGTGTGCTTACATCGTTAACGTAGACAAAACCGTAAGTGTGTGTCGTTGTGTTTATGTTGTTGTTTAAAACTTGTGGTATGTTTTATTATTAGATCGCTTTCTTGAGACTTGAAGTAGGCTATGTTTACTTTAAGACTTGTTTGGAAGTGCTTCCGAGGCAAACAACAAATTATGATCCTTGTGAGAAACTCTGCTTTAAATGTTAGTAGTTCCTTCCTTGATACTTATGAAGTAAATTTCAAGTGCTAGCTCTCGTGAGGACTTACCATGGTAATTGTAGTGGCCATAACTTAACTGAATCCATTTGAAAGAGAAACGATTAAGAATCATAAAACACACGAATTTCGCAGATGACAGTCCGCTAATTTAAACTACTCTTGTCTTAACTAGAAATGGTTACGTCCATGTTACATGGTGAAATGGCTCCTAAGTATGATGACGGGGTGAGTGAGAATGGGTGGTGTATGAGACAATGTTGTTAGCATGATGTGCTTTTTAGCATGGTTTGATGCACACACACTCTCCTTACAAGTTGTTCAATATTTATTTTGTTCAAGCTTCACTTAATTCCTTGATCAATTTTCTTCCCATTGCCCTAAACTTCATAATAATTATTCGAATTTGAGTGCTTTGTTAAAAATCATTTTTCGAGTGTAGCTCTACACCATTTACAACTCAAGGTGTGTAGTAACAGCTTTGACTAAAATGAATCTGCGTTTGTAGCAAAACAAGTGGTGAAGATGACACTAATAAATCTCGGCACATTTGATTCCAATAACAAGAAGATGAGAGTTATATCTCTATGTTCATATCATAATTTTCTAATTCTGAAATGGTAGAGAGAGTAAAGATTAACCCAAAAGTTGTCATAAGTTGCTTAAGGTCCTTGAAGAAAATAAAGGATCATAAGAATACGAATTTCGCAACAAACGCACAAAGCTTATGAAGACTCGAAACATATTTCTTCCGACATGTTCACTTGGAAGCTTCAGTTGTTTTGTTGACCTCTATAGGGCACTGAGACACGTATGGTTTCAGCTGTAGAATACAAAAAAATGTTCAATCAGAAAACGTAAAACACACAACCTTAAAGCATAATAGGATGAAATTTGCATTGAACAAGATCATTAAGATCAGGATCACAAACCTAAGACTTGTAAAATGGATTCGCTAATGTTTGATTCTCATGTTCAAATAAGATTTAAGGTTGCTTTCTGAGCTATTTAATATAGAGGAATCAAAGAGAAAAGAAACCTTAAAGCCGGTGAGATCAGGGATTACGTAGTTTGGCAATTTATCAGGCTGCACGACGTATCCTCCTGCAAAACTTGGAGCAAAGAGTATGAAAACTAATCCTAAATACTTTATACTATGCATAAGTCATTGATGAATTTGCCCAACTATTGAGTAGATCAAATCTGGGAAGAAGTGGAAAAACCTTTTTTGGTGTGGAAACCAGTAGGTTTGCAGTTTTTGCCCTTGTAGAAGTCTCTTGGAGCTCGTTTGGGAGAGAGAATATCAAGTGAAGACGCTCTCTTTCTCCGGAATGATCTTCCAATCGCTGATAACAATCCTAGCGTCATCCCACTCGAAAATTCGAATCCAGATATCAATGTTGAGCAAACGATGCGGAAGGAGAGGAGATGAGAATAACGGCGTGGAGAGAGAGAGAGCACCGAGATTTATGGAAAAGGCCCAAACTTCAAATAATCAGCCCACTAACTGATATGCAAGCCCTTTTTTTTTAAGCAAGTTGTTGTCGAACTTTATTTCTATAAGTAGCCGGAAGAGCTTGCTCCAACAGAAAAGAGGCGTGTCTAAAACCATATTTTTGTCCACCGTCCGTTATTGTCGAGAATAGCTAGTAATGTCAAATGGGTGGGCTATAAATGGGTGGCCCGTGTCCAAATAGATATGAACCGAAATGGACAAGCCCATATTGAACCATAAATAATTTTTGTCCAAATGGGTGAACCCAACTACATCTATGGCCAAATTTGGGCTTAACCAGTTGGACAATGGGCGGCCCAATAGGATTAAATGTCTAGGGTTTGAGAATTGGGGAAAACACAATTTTTTTTTCTCACGAGTCGTGAGAGATAGAGAGAGCGCTTCTGCGATTCTTCTTCGATTCTTCTTTCTCATTTTCGATTCCTCTTCCTTGTGTTCGATTCGTCTTCCTCTTCTTCGTTCTTCTTTGGTTCTCCTTCGATTCCTTTGATTCTCCTTCGATTTCTGAGGCCAAAAACAATCATAATCCCTTCGATGACCAGAAACAAGCTTTTGTGGTTGTGGATCGAGTCAGCACTGGCATAGAAGCAAAACTAAAGGTTGAATTGATTAGTTCCCTAATTTTGGTTTGTTCTCGCACAAATCATGAAATGGTTAATTGTTCTCGATGAACTTTTCAGGTGCTGTGTGAACTTGTGTTCTTGAATTAGTTCCCTCTTTGTTATAAAACAATGTTATGAACTTGTGAACTGATGTATTTTCACTTTTCAATGCTGTGTGAACTTGTGTTTTTTTTATCACTTTTAACTTATCTTTTGAATTTATCTTGTGGTTTTTTATAACTTTGAAACATGAAGTTGAAAACACAGGTATATCATATTTATAAATCTTTTTAACTGTATGTGACAATTTTAAAATTGAAAAACTTAAAATTTTTTGCATCTTTAGAACTGAAATATATTGTTTACATTAAGTGGGCACATGGGCCGTCCATGGATAACCCAACAAATCATGGTCCTATTTGGTTATGGTCTCATTTGGACATGGTCCTGGCTTCGACCAAAAATGTCCAGCAAAAAACTGAAGCCCATTCGGACACACCCAAACCCGCCCAACCCGCCCATTTGACATCTCTAAGAATAGCCAACCTGGAGTTGTCCTGCGGCCACAACGCTGGTGTCAGAACGAGAATCGACTCTGAAACCCTAACCTCCATCTATTGCTCGAGATTCATCTGTCGCATGCTACCCTCCCTCAAACCGGCGAGGAGAAGAAGTCGGACCGGCAAAACACACCACTGTGAACCGCCATCGCAATAGTGGATCCACCGACACCAGCTCTCTCTTCGTCAATCGAGACAAGGCTACACCCCAATGTCTAACTACCAGTCTCTGTAGGCCTATGTGTCATCCTCCAACCGGAAGAGCACACCTTTAGCAAAGTCGACCAAGGGAATTCTTGTAATATGTGAAATTTATGGGCTTGAGTCGGTCTTGAATTAAGTCAGGCCGTCTACTCGTGTGGGTGTTGAGCGATACCAAGGAAGATGTCTAAATCTTGTTCTGACTTCTGATTTTTTTAACAGCAATGAATTTTCTCAACCATAAGCTCCAAAATGCTCCATAATGCCCCACATTGTTCTAAAATAAGTATGGACCTAAAAATATTCTAAAATATACTCCAACCATATGAAATAGACTTAAAATAGACTTATATTATGGTAAAAACTGATAAAATTCATAGTATATCAATTTTCCCAAACTTATCATTTGCTTGCACTCAAGAAAAACATAGAATAATCATGTGAAAGAGATTTGGAAACGGATTGACTCACACAATTTTTTTAACTACTACCTTTACCTCTAAGATTTTGGCAAAATGCAAAACTGATTTCTTTTGGACTTCACTAGAAGACTGTTAAATGCATATCTCAAATAAATTCTATTCTATATACTCAAAGATCAGGTCAAATGTGAAAATAAACTCGTATAAGTAGATTTCTTTGTAGGTCAACCATTTTATTGTTTTCAAAGGTAAATACACAGACTTCACAAGAAGTAAACAGTGCAAAAATATATATTTGGCCAATTGCAAAACTAATATGTGCGTTGACTAGCAGACTGCAAATTAAGTTTACTCTTACATATAGAGAAGTCTGCTTTCACGGCAAAAATCTGAAAATGACGAAAACCAAGTGGTAGTTAATTTTTTCAGTGTAAGCTCGTTTCCATATTTTTCATTGTCTAAACTTTGAATATCAGCAAATAAAAATGTATTTTTGAGAATAAAATTTATGAGAGTTTTTAGATGAAAATGGAGAGGAAATCAAAGGAAATGAAGTTTTGTTGATGTAGAGTGAGAAGAGAAGAGATACAAATGCAATGGCTGAGCTTTAAAAGCTCAAAATTGGTTTCTACGGTGGTTGAAAAAATTGATTATAATAATTTTTTATAAATAATTTGAAAGGTTTAGGATATTTATAGTTTTTATGAAATTTTCAAAAACAAATGCAATTTTTATAAGTATTTTAAAAAATAAATATATATTGGAAGCAAATGGCAAAATATAGTAGACAAAAGGAGTTATTTTCTTATATCATTTCAAATTTTATGTCATTTTAAAATAAAATTAATTTCATATAATGTATTTAACACATGTTTTAAAATGTATGTATATATATATTATCACAATTAAAATGTACAACTTATATTTAATAAAAATAATATAATATTTACAAATAATAATATCTAATATAATTGTAATACTTGCTTGTACATAGTTATATTTTAGTAGATTTTAAGTTTCTGTAGTTATACTGTGTAAAAACGAGATTTTGCAGTTGTACCAATAATTTTATACAATTATAGTTACTTTAATAAATTTTCACAGAATTTTTTTATCAAAAATATTATTTTGTTTGATACACCTAAATATAGCATTAAAATTTACACATTAATCATGAAAGTATATGAAGTTTTTGTAGAAGTGATATGTTTTCTCTCATCTACAAAAAATAATTAATTTTTATTTATAATTTGATATATTTATTATCTTTATTATAATTAATGTATATATATGTATATATATATATTATCACAATTAAAATGTACAACTGATATTTAATAAAAATAATATAATATTTACAAATAATAATATCTAATATAATTGTAATACTTGCTTGTACATAGTTATATTTTAGTAGATTTCAAGTTTCTTTAGTTATACTGTGTAAAAACGAGATTTTGTAGTTGTACCAATAATTTTATACAATTATAGTTACTTTAATATATTTTCACAGATTTTTTTTATCAAAAATATTATTTTGTTTGATACACGTAAATATAGCATTAACATTTACACATTAATCATGAAAGTATATGGAAGTTTTTGTAGAAGTGATATGTTTGCTCTCATCTACAATAAATAATTAATTTTTATTTATAATTTGATATATTTATTATCTTTATTATTTAAAAAAAAAAAACAGGTTTCAAATAATATTAGAACTAAGACAAAAGTCTTCGAAATCTGTAACAAAATAAATGATAACACCCTTGTTACTAATCTAAAAAAAACAATTTTATCCTTGATAGGTCCAATTAAAACCCCTTTGACTGATACAACAATCCAAAGGATCTGTTCACTTTTCACAACCGGAGTGGTTTCCACCACTAGGGTGACTGGTACTCACGGTGATTGTGGTTTTGATCTTCTGACTTACGAACCTCTTGCAGTAAAAAGATTACCCTCCACACAAAAAAAAATTCATTGGTTCCCATCATAAAGTCTGGTATCAATTGTTTCTTAAACATGATGTTCCTAAACAAGGACAACCCACCTCATGTCCTAGGCTTATGCACATTCAGTAGTTCAACACATGGTGCATCAGTTAAAGTAATTAAGGATCTGCGTTCATGTGAGAGGGAAGCCACAAGAGAAGGTCAGAAAGAGTGCACGTTTGTACCTGATTAAACGGAAAGATATTTGATATATTTATTATTAATATGAATATATTAATTAGAAAGATTAGCCAAGTGATATTTATTATCTCAATTGATATATTTATTATAAATATGATCAAAAAATATACTACATGCCTTTTATTAATAATATATCTATATTTGTAATAAACGTACCAAATATCCTTTCGTTCCATCAGGTAGAACATATGTGCTTTTTCTGACCTTCTCGAACGGGTTCCCCCTCTCTGAAACTCGGATCCTTAATTATTTTAACTGGTTTACGCACCGTATGTGGAACTAGTCAGTTTGCACAACCTTAGGATAGGAAGTGGGCTGTCATTGTTCGTAAAAATCGTGTTTAAGCAACAGCTCCTACCAGATTTCTGATGAAAAACAATGGATTTTATTTTATTTTTTGGTGGAAGAGTAACCTTTTTACTGCAAAATGTTTGTTAGTCAGAAGACCAAAACCACAGTCACCACGATGGTGGAAACCACTGCTAAGTTGAAGAGTGATCTTAGCATTTATAGAATAAGATCCGTTGGGTTGTTGTATCAATCAAAAGGGTTTTTATTGAACCTAGGGAGAATAAATTTGTTGTTTTCAGTTTAGTTAACAAGGGTGTTATCATTTGATTTTGTAACGGATGTCGGAGACGTTCTCTTAGTTCAGATATTATTTGAAAGATGTTTTTATTTTGAAAAATAATCATAATAAATATATCAGTTATAATTGAAATTTTTGTAGTTGAGAGAAAATATATCACTTCTAAAAATATTTTAATATACTTTCACAATTAATATGTGAATGTTAATGTTATAGTTTGGTGTATCAAACAAAATACAGATTTTTGAAAATTTGTTTCTATGAAAGTTTCTTATAGTAACTATATTCGTATAAAAATTGGTACAACTTTAAAATCTACTTTTTTACGCAGTATAACTAACAACACTTAAATCTGCCAAAATATAACTATGTAGAAGCAAGTATTACTATTAACTTAGATATTACTATGCGTAGATTATTTTTATTAAATGACAGATGCACGTCTTAAATCTCTATAATATTATTTGACAAGTAAGTTTCCTACGTGTCGTACTCACGTTAATTCTTACGGTGGTTTATTACGATGATACCCTTAATAAATCAAATATATATAATTATCATTATTAAATATTTATGTTATATTATTTTATTTTTACTTTATTTATTTAGGTTTCCTTTTTATTTATTTTTTCAAATAACCTATATAATAATTTTTTAATAAATTTTAAAACGAAAATATCTTTTATATATAGTGTAATTCATAATAAGGAAAGTTCACAAAATAATCATGATTTTAAAGTAAAGAGATAATCTTCCCTTTTAAAAGATAATCTTAAACAACATAATACATATTTTAAAATTATTAAGCATTTTATTTAAATCAATCTTTTTTCAATTATTAGAAAATCATTTAAATAACATAAAAAGATATATTTAATGAATAAAATTTAATTTAATCTTTCTTTTCTTATTTAAGTTCCTTTTATATTTTTCAAATAACTTATATGATAAAAATATATTTAAAAAACCTAAAATGAAAATATTTTATATATATAATGTGATGTCATAAAAAGGAAAGCTTAGAAAAATAAACTTGATATTAAAGTAAATAATTAATCTTCTCTTTTAAAATTTATCGGTTATGTTTTTATGCAACTTTGTACCTATCATCACTTTATGTTTGAAAATTAACATATACAAACTTACTAAGTAATCAAAAATATATTTATACATCTCATATGAAAAACCAAACTAATACAATGAATACAGTTAATAATTAGGTTGAATTAGATTAGAAATAGTTTTACTTGAATTTGATGGAATATATGTAACACAATACACCCACAAAATGAGTAATTAGACCAATCCAAAAACTTTATATAAACTCAAAAATTAAATAAAAAATTATATATTTTGTACATATAAATTATGGAATGACTCGGCATATTACTAAATCAATATGAAATTGTCAAATAATATTATAAATATATTAACCAACTATTAAAATTAAGTATTTTGTATATATATGCATAAGGTGTCAAAAGACCAACATTTTTATATTTATTTATATGACTTTGAATCGATCAACACTTTAGTGTACTTTTACTATTTATTTCTCAAAATAATGTATATTAAATGATACATAATCTTGCTAGAATATATTTACAAATCTAAGACAAGAATCAAACTACATGAAATAACAAAATTAATCCAAATTTTAATCTGTGTAACAAAAATATTTTAGTTGAATCGGAAAAATAAATGTTATCTAATATATCCAAATAATAACCAAACAGTCGAGATATTATATATCCCAAATTATACATCTAATTGACTTAATAAAATAACATACTTTTATTTTAAATAAGCCATGCATTTTGATTACAATATAAATAACATAATAATTAAAAATTAAAAACAAAATATTAATAAATTATTATAATATATTTATTTTATAAATATTTATACCCGTGCATAAGCATGAGAAAATCACCTTGTGTGATAATATATATACACACATATATGAAAAATCTATTTAAATAAATTATATGCAATCAATTTATTTTTTAAGTTATTTTGTCCCAATAATACCAAATAAACCCAGTAGTATAAAAAATATTTTTCACCAAACAATCATCTAGACATTATTTGAGAACTGATTTATTTATTGCCATCACCATATTCATTATCACCTAAAAAATGAATGGCTTTGAGAAATTATGACATGACATCACTTAATTGTTGGCATGTAAAATTTTCGTTATAGTTATTCATATCTTTGGTAAGATTTTTAACATGGAAATAACTAATAGCTCCTACATCAACCATTAAAAAAAATTCTTTAAAAAAAAAAAAATTTTGTCATGATTTTTGAAATATAATAAGGAGATTTTGCAAAAATGACTCAAAACAAAAAATCAAATGCAAAACTAACTCTTACTATTTTGAAACTTTCATTTGTCTCATTCATCCTATTAGTTCAGATTATTCACGAAAATGCCTTTAATTTTTTTTTTAAATGCTTGTTTTATTCAATCATCCTCAACTTCATATTTTATTTACAATATTGTCATTGTCATCAATACACCAACCACCACGAACAACCAAGTTCAAGCTCTAAATGCACCTAAAATAAACATCTACATCCTCATATTCTTATTTGTTACACACACAAATCATTTCCCTCTCACTTCCTCTTTTACTTCATCCCAAAATCCCAACTTTTTAATTTTAAAATTTATAAGCTTATTAGAGTTACTCAAGTTCATGATTCTTAGTCAAGAACGAGTGGATAACTTTCATTAAAAACTGATGTATACTTGAACACATGAACCTCATTAGATCTAAAATGATTTTTGAATTTTTTTTCTTCAGATTTGTTCGCTAGAAGATTTTTGTGCAAGTTTTCTCCAACAAGTAGACTTACACGGAAGTCTTTTGGTCAATGCAGATGTTTGTTTTACAATTGACTTTATGTGTGTCTTTTTTATAGAAAGTATTCCAATTTTTCTTTGTTAACAAAAAAAATCTTGAAAATACCATGATTTTTTTCAGATTGCCTAAAATGACTTGCAAGAACCTCACCTCAGCAATGGTGAACTTCTGGTGGAACTCAACGGAAGATAAGGGCAAAATTCATTGGCTTAGTTGGGACAAACTATGTATTCCTAAAGAGCTTGGAGGAATGGGTTTTAAGGACATTGAAACTTTCAATCAAGCTCTTCTGTCCAAACAAACATGGAGAATTCTTTCATCTCCATCTTCTCTTTTCAGTAGGTTCCTCAAAAAAGTAGATATTTCACTGAAAATTATTTTCTATCTACAACTCTAGGATCTCGACCTTTGTTTGCATGAAGAAGCATTCTACATGGTAGAGAACTGTTGATAAAAGGACTCAGACATATGGTTGGAGATGGTAGGTCACTCTAAGTTTGGCTAACCCCTTGGATAGTTGATGGAGACAGGATGCGCATACCACTCATGAAGAACATAGTAGCTGATCTAAATCTCAGAGTAAGTTATCTCTTGTTGGCTAATTCTCATCTGTGGAATCAAAGACTGCTTGATGATCTATTTTACTCACAAGACAAAGAAATCATTCTCAAGATCAATACATTTATTTCCTCACCAGACGTTTACATTTTGAACCACTCTCGTTTGGGTGACTTGATATACCATGTATTTTACCAGTTTTTAATCATGGTATATAAGTGTTTTAGAGTCTTTTTTTGTGACAAGTGTTTTAGAGTCTATTTACTATGCTTTGGAGTCTTTTTAGAGTATTTACAAGTTCAGGAGTGTTTTGGAGCAATGTGGTGATTTTGAAGAATTTTAGAAATAAAGTTAAACGAAACTCGTAGTTGCCAATCAAACCAGCCGAGAGTCGACATCAGAGTCAAACATCGATCGACAAACATCACATGTCGTCGATTGACAGCGAGGTGCGAGAAGCGGGTCGATCGACAATGAGGCGCGAGAAGCGGGCTGCATGTCATGGCCGACTTATAGCCCAAGTTCCACAACAATTACAGAACTAACCCTGGCCAACTTTAACCTAATATTTATGTGATCTGCCATTGTCTTAGGCAACACGTGTTTTTCCATACTTTCATAATTTTCACAGCAAACATTTTAGGTTTTTTAGTAGTTTGGAGAGAAGATCCAAGACTCCTTCGGAGCTTTGTATTGGAACTTCAATTTTTCTACTCTATTTTATTCTGTTTTTTATTCAGATTATTGTCATGTCTTACTTGATCATGTATGAGTATTTCACTTGTTAGATTTAGAATTTATTAGGGTTATGAAGGATTAGCCAAAATTATAGAATTGCTAAGGTGATAAATATCTTTCAAGGAATTGTTTGTAATGCTTGTGTTCTAGAGTAGCTAACTAGAACCATGATTTTTGGATTGTGGACAACTACGACGGTAGGTCCTTCACCAGAATAGATTCCCTTGAGCTAGGATTGTTAGAAACAAGTGATAGCTGATTTAGTTAAGACTAGTGAACCTATCGATCAACTCGCTAAAGATTACCTAAGGAAACATCGACAGACGCTAACTCAATAACATTGATCGACGTTCGATCCGTATCAACAAGCGACAACTGAAATACTGGACTTAGTCAATAGGATTGATTCACAGCGGAAGCTGGAAAACTTTCTCATAAGAATTTGAGTTCGAGGATTGATAACCTAAGTATTCTATATCACTATAATCCTGATTATCTGAAACCCTAGATTTAAACGCTTTCTCATAAATGTTTACAACCTCAAACCAACCAACTGAACAACTACCTTGTTCACCATGCTATTTACTGCTTTCACATATTTTCGTAGTTTAATCACGACTGATTAGGATCTATTTTGTGTCCTTGATCCTTGTGGATTCGATCTCTAAGTACTACGAGTGAACCTCTTATTTAAGAGAGTTGAAGTCACTTTTTGGAATAATTTGAGTGATAATGATATCATGAATACTCTGTGAAATCAGGATATTGGTTGGCATAAAGAGAAGCCAAGAAAGAAGCGTTTGTCAATAGAGGGATACTACCATCTTTGAATGGTATGAAAGATTGCATTTGGTCTCTGGATAAGGCTTCAAAAATTAAAATATCTCTCTGGAAGTTCGTCAGTGAAGCTATACCAGTTGTTGATAACCTCATTGACAGAAGTATGAAAACTGATATTCGTTGTCAGATTTGTGATCTGGAGGGTGAATCTTTGATGGAGCAGAAGCAACGATAAACCTCTCAACCAAGGGGTTATGGAATCACGCTAGGGACCTGTCAGCTCAGCCAAAGGATTCTAGGGAATCCTCGCTTGGGAATTGCTTCTGGATTGATGTATCTAATCAAATCAATACAAGGGATAGATAATACTATTCTCCCAAAAGCCAAAGCTCTTTATTAATCAAATCAAAACTTAATACAACTTTAGGCTTAGATGATTATTTATAACAAATCCTTAAATCTATGAAAACCTTAATCTTAATTAAAATAGGAAAACTACTAAAATATAGAAAATATAATAAGAAGTAATTATCTATGTAAACTAATGAATAATAAAGATATTTGGATAATTTCCAAATATCTTGCTGCATCAGGTCTCGCCGACCAAGAAAGATTCGTCCTCGAATCTTCAACCGATTTTTCCACGTAGGATGCTGCGCAAAATCTTCACAAGTCGAATCTGCACAAATCTTGCACGAGCCGAATTCTTCATAGAACCGTTTCTGCACGAATATTGCACGAGCCTGATTATGCTTGAAGTCTTCAGCATAAACAAGATTTCGCCCTATTTTTGCACGGACTAAATTATCAAAACCGTTTTCTTCATAAACATCATAGATTGGATCTCCTTTGTAGATCTCGTCATCTTCATAAACGTCGTAGATTGGACCACCATAGATCTCTCGATAGATCTCATGATATTCTCTCTCTCGAGAAAATGACTTTCGTCCACGAAAGGATAGAGATTGCAACTGGTAATCAACATGACATCCAGAATCGTTCTTCGATTAGGAAACCAAAGATACGCAGCTCTGATACCACCTGATGGAGCGGACAAATACGTTGAACGGTCGATCAAGGAACCTTTAGGGTTCTTAGAGACCTGTTCTTGGATCAATCAAGAGTTTCTTTCGATAGCTTCTTGAGACCAACTTACTGCTTGATGAATTTAATCAAATCGAACAAGGTATAAGAACTTCCTGCTTGATGAATTTAATCAAATCGAACAAGGTATAAATCAAAACAGCTAGTTTATTAATTATCAAAGTCTGAATACAACTTTAGGCTTAAATGCTTAATTATAACAAATGCTTAATTATAACAAATCCTTAAATCTATGAAAACCCTAATCTTAATTAAAATAGAAAAACTAATAAAATATATAAAATACAATAAAAAGTAATTATCTATGTAAAATAATGAATAATAAAGAAATTTCCAAATATCTTGCTGCATCAATCTTTAAATTCTTTTTGTTTGCACCATTGCAAAACAAACTTGGGCAGCTAGCAATTTCCCTCACCCTCCAAACGGTTTTGATCATGTTTATGTCTACTCCAACATTTTTTTATGTTTTAAATACAAGGAAGAATCAACTCACCCGGAAAAAGATCAGAAGAAATGGTTTTTGGATTCTATGGTCAATATGGAAAACAAAATTCATTTTTCTTTGAAGGAAAACTTGCTTTGGAACCATTTTTCATTAGGGCAATCTATGAAGAAGTTGACCACTGGTTTCTCATTAAGACAATGGAAAAGCAAAAAAGAAAAAAAGTCTTCGAAAGAAAAAAGAGGATTATCTTTGGTTGGAAAGCCACCACTAATCTCTTGGCTAAAGTGTGATACTGGCTTTGTTTGGGATAAAGCTAGACATCAAAGCGGAGCTTAATGGATTCTCCGTAACAGAGAAGGTAAAGTCTTATTACATGGCATGCGATCTTTCACTGGGATCTATTGCAAGCGTGATGCATCATTTTAAAAGCTGGATTTGGGCCATTGAAAATTTGAAAACTCTCCATTACAATTCTATCATTTTTGCTAGTGATGATCATCATATGATTGGTGCCATTTCTAAACCAGCTGTCCTGCACGACCTTTCGGATTGGAATGTTGCAGTTTGATTGTCATCATAATATCAAAGGAGCAAAGCGTATTGCTGAAAGTGTGATCAAGGAAGTATTAGCGTTTTAAAAAAAAAACAAACATCTATCTCACGTGACAGTCACCCCAATGACAAAAGATATTTTCCCGCAAAATGACAAACAAGAAAATCCCCAGAAGAAAAAATAAATAAAAACAAAGAAGGGAAATCTGTTTTTTAGAGCAAAAAAATGTTAACTATGTCCCTTTACACTAATTTATACTACTTTATGTCATATTAGACTAATTTTTTCTAAAATGGCAGTAATGCCCTTAAAATTGTAATTTTTTAAAAAAATATATATATTGAGTTCGACAAGGGGGATCGATCGATCCCACTTTACAAGTTATAGTGGATCGATCGATCCCGATCATTATTCAGAACAAAAAAAACGCGAAATATATACTGATCGACCTGGTCCATTTCACTCGATCGGCGAAGGTCGATTTACACAGATCGACTGATCTGTAAGAATAGATCGATCGATCCCGTGCCGAGGAAAGAATCCCAAATCGATTTTTTTGGTTTTGTATGATTATATTCGGATTGATTCCCACTTGATTTGAACCGACCAAGTATGATTTCAACTCTTTAAACTCGATTTCTCTGGGATGAAAGTGAATATTCTCAAATATTCTCAAATATTTGAATTTCTAAAAATAGGAATTTGAATTTCTAAAAATAGGACACGCCTCTTCAAGAATGTTCCATCGACAACAACCAGTAGCACTCCTTTGAATTTGAATTTCTAAAAATAGGATATTTTTCTCTGGGTTGAAAGTGAATATTCTCAAATCGATTTGTCGCTTTTTTTTGTTCCTTTTTCGTTTTAAAAAAAATAAAAAATCGATTTTAAAAAAAAATCGATTTTTAAAAAAAATATAAAAGTGAATATTCTCAAATATTTTGTTTCAATATTTTTAGGAACTGATTTCTTATCCGTAGAATACAACTAATATGTAGAAATCAGTTTCTACAGTTTTTTAGAATTATAGTAATGTTTAGAATTTGATTTCTACATGTTTTAGATTTATAGTAAATCTGTAGAAGTCGGTTTCTACATGTTTTAGAATTAGATTAATGTGTAGATTTTGATTTCTAAGAATTTTAAAATGGTAGGTTAAGCATAGAATGTGTATTCTACATATTTGTAGAATACTTCTATTTACGTAGATCACGTATTCTAAACATTGTAGATTCAATGAAAAAAGTAGATTTCGTTTTCTACTTCGTAGAATGTCATTTCTACTTTTTTTAGAACATAATCTGAAATTTATAATTTTAACTTTTTTATAACTGGAAAATATACCATTAAGTTCATATAGCTATTTTAACAAATATTACTATTTTTCTAAAAAAATTTTGTTTGTAAAACTATTTATTAATATTATTTTCATAAATATTAAAGGGTATTATAGAAAAATATGACACAAAATATAGATTAGTCTAAAAGACATAATTACTATTTTTTTTGCTCTAAAAAAACGGTTTTCGCAACAAAGAATAAAGGAATACACAAGACGCGCGCTCTTCCGTTCACGTGACAGTCACCCCAATGAACGGTTCTCCTCCATTCTCGAAACTCTTTTTTTGTTTCTCCCAAAGTCCCATCCATCACTAACATCTATCTCACTTCCAAGTATCAATCAAAAAAAACAATCTCACTCCGATCATCGAATCAAAGAGAACCGATGCTCGCCTCGCCTGCTTATTCCCGCGCTGCTTCCAGTTTCCCCCCGGCGCTCCACTCCTCTGGTAATGTCTTCACCGGCTTCATTCCCATGGGGTTAGTCAGTTACAGCTTCCCTCACTTCGAATCGAAATCGCGATCCGAAAATCACAATTCTGATTTGAATTTGAGCAGGAAAGTGACCGGAGCTCCGGTTTGTACCCGTCGCTCAACGCTTAAGGTCACTTGTCGACGCGCACGAGAACGCGTGATAGAGGAAGAATCATCTCAAATGGCGGAAACTAATAAACAATCCTTCAAAGTTTCCTCTGGCGAGAAGTCTCCTCTTGGTGTCTCCCAAGTTGACAAAGGAATCAACTTCGCTCTCTTCTCTCAGAACGCCACTTCTGTCACACTCTGCTTATCACTTCCTCAGAGGTTAAAAATCATATGTTTTGTTTCTTGCCAATGTGATGTCTCAGCTTCTTGATTTTAAAGTTTGATTGTCTTCTTTGGTTGATAGTGATGAGAAGGATGATGTGGATGTTGTGGAGTTGGTTTTGGATCCCAGCGTAAACAAGACTGGAGACACGTGGCACATTTTTGTTGAGGTAGTATTCCTTTAGACAATTCGTTTCTTGTTGTCAGTCTTCTCATGATTTTTTTGTACGTTGTGATAGGATTTGCCACTCAGAAATGTTCTTTATGGTTACCGTGTTGATGGTCCTGGAGAATGGAACCAAGGGCATCGCTTTGACAATAGCATTCTGCTTCTGGATCCTTATGCAAAGCTTGTTAAAGGCCGGAGCTTTTTTGGAGATAGTAACCAGAAGTTTGCTCAGTTCTATGGAACTTATGACTTTGAGACCTCTCCATTTGACTGGGGAGATGACTACAAGTTCCCTAACATCCCCGAGGTACGAATTTCATTTGCCCTTCTTCTGCTAGTTGTTGCACGATTCTGTTTCTGAGCTAATTTTGATGACTCTGGTCTACTGTTTTTTCAATTCTTTTACCATCGGTCACTGTATTGCAGAAGGATCTTGTTATTTATGAAATGAATGTTCGTGCTTTTACTGCGGATGAGTCCAGTGGGATTGATCCATCTACAGCAGGAAGTTACCTTGGTCTCGTTGAGAAGGTAATCAATCATATTCTACCTCCGAAGTATGATGATATGATTGCATTATCTGTTGAGCAGAAGAGCTAATAGCACGAAATACTCAATAATTTATCAATATATTGAGGATAGGTTTAATCTGGTTGTATGTTTATATGCAATGTTTATTTATATCTCACTTGTAACTTCTTTCTGTTGAAAGATACCACACCTTCTGGATCTGGGTATTAATGCAGTGGAGCTATTGCCAGTCTTTGAGTTTGATGAACTTGAGCTTCAGAGGCGTCCTAATCCTAGAGATCACATGGTAAGCACAAGTCTAATACTTGTATACAGGAGTGTGATTCTCCAATGCTTCCACAAGCTAAAAGAGTTTTTCGTTTGCTAGGTTAACACATGGGGTTACTCGACAGTTAACTTTTTTGCTCCAATGAGCCGTTATGCTAGTGGCGAGGGAGATCCTATTAAAGCTTCCAAAGAGTTTAAGGAAATGGTCAAAGCCTTACATTCTGCTGGTATAGAGGTAAGCAAGCAACGCTCTTTGTTTTGCCCCCTTTTTTCCTTGGAGCCTCTAATCTCTTTTTACTTAACTTATGTAACTGATGATTCTTCAGAAATATTCTTACCATTCTTTTTCTGCAGGTTATTTTGGACGTAGTTTATAATCATACCAATGAAGCTGATGATAAGTACCCTTATACCACTTCATTTCGTGGCATAGACAATAAGGTGAGTCATAAGAGTGGTGACTCTCATCTGAGTTTATTAATGAATATTATCTTGATATTTGGAGCTCTAAACTGTGTGAAATCTATCTGCAGATTTATTACATGCTTGATCCAAACAACCAACTGCTTAACTATTCCGGCTGTGGTAATTTTATTTTTGAAGCGTATACAGGCTTGACTTTTGAAAATTCGTGCTTCAAATTAATAATATAACCTTCAACATCTCTTTTGTTTTCTGTTTTCAGGAAATACACTGAACTGTAACCATCCTGTTGTTATGGAGCTAATACTAGATAGCTTAAAGCACTGGTACGGAAAAAATCATAATGGATCAAATAATGGACCAAATATCCTGAAAATAGATATTTCGTTGGTTACTTCACATAGTCAATCACTCTCTGTTCTGCTTTCTTCTCTTTTTCTAAACGTAGGGTCACGGAGTATCATGTGGATGGTTTCCGATTTGATCTTGCTAGTGTGTTGTGCCGGGACACAGATGGATCTCCACTCAGTGCTCCCCCACTCATAAGGGTAAGTTGATTGTGTATTATCAGATATAATGGTAGCCGTAAGCATATTCATTTTGAAATTTCTTATTGAATCAGGCAATCGCGAAAGATTGCCAAGATGTAAAATAATTGCAGAGCCTTGGGATTGTGGAGGATTATATCTTGTCGGGAAGTTTCCAAATTGGGATAGGTAACAGTTTTAGCTTAGATTTCCAAATTGTGATAGATTCAGGGATGGATTGTGGAGCCATGGTTTTTTTTTTTTCAAATTCAGGTGGGCTGAGTGGAATGGGATGTACAGGGATGATGTTAGAAGATTTATCAAGGTATACAACGATGGACTTTTGTTCATCTGGTATATAGACCAATGATGTTAGAAGAAGACTAACACTCTTATGTTACACAATTTTTAGGGTGACTGTGGTATGAAAGGAAGCTTTGCTACTCGGGTTTCAGGATCTTCTGATCTTTACCAGGTAAGATCCATTCAAGTAATTGATTTTTATTTGTAGGTTTCATGAGATCATCGCAATTACTCGCTTCTCTTATATATAGGTTAACCAGCGGAAGCCTTACCACGGTGTAAATTTCATAATTGCGCATGATGGATTCACATTGCGAGATCTTGTAACATACAATTCTAAGGTACTTTTGATATTCTCATGTAATGATGTTAATGAGTCTATGCCTTAACATATCTCTTCTGTAATTTATAGCACAATGAAGCCAATGGAGAAGGAGAAAATGATGGATGTAACGACAATTATAGCTGGAACTGTGGTTCGGAAGGTACAATTTATAACTTTATCACAATCGAAGTTTCTTGGTTTTGGTATTCAAGTTTATACTCTGTTTCGTGACAGGAGAAACTGGTGATGCTCACATCAAGTCCTTGCGTGTTCGACAAATGAAGAATTTTCATTTAGCTTTGATGATTTCTCAGGTAAAAACTATTGCCAACATACTCTGATATTGTTTTTTACAATCTTATATGAGACCGACCCTTGATCAATGATATCAGGGAACACCAATGATGCTAATGGGAGACGAATATGGACACACCCGATATGGTAATAACAATAGCTACGGACATGATACTGCTCTCAACAATTTCCAGTGGAAAGAGGCAAGTCTTAACATCTCGCGGTTGTTATGGATTCTCCCCTGTAACTGTTGTATCATGTCTTGCTTCTTTTGAAAAATCCAGCTCGACACAAAGAAGGAGAGCCATTTCAGGTTCTTTTCAGAGTTGATCAAGTTCCGACATTCACACCATGTACTCAAGCACGAAAATTTCCTCAGCAAAGTAGTTAATCGTTATCCTCTCGTTTACAATGTATTCCTTGAATCTTTGTGTCTCTACTCTTATGTGTAATGTGTCTTTTGACTGAAGGGCGAGATTACGTGGCATGAAGATAATTGGGACAATCCTGAGAGCAAGTTCCTAGCTTTCACGTAATTGACAAAGATGTCTCATTCTTTGTATTATCGCTTCTAACTATTTAATAAGTATATGATTGTTTTTTGTAGGCTCCATGATGGTGTAAGCGGCCAAGACGTCTATGCGGCTTTCAATGCCCATGACTACTTTGTCAAGGCTCTGATTCCACTGCCACCGTCGGGAAAGCAATGGTTCCGTGTGGTAAGTGTTTCTTTCTTTCTTTCATCTTCTTTGGTTCTCTGACTTTTCATGACCGACTCAGTTGTCATGTTTTGCACCAGGCTGACACAAACCTCGAGTCACCGGATGATTTTATAAAGGAAGGTGTGGCAGGCGTGGCTGAGGCATACAATGTGGCTCCATTCTCTTCCATCCTTCTCAAGTCCATGTAAAATAAAGCACATCCTTGTAAAAGATCCTCAAGTGTCTATTTGATTAATATGTAAAATTCTAAAATAGACGACATTTCCAATCAAAAGATACAATATATACATTTATATATCGAATCACTACTATATAAAATAAGCTATTTTTGGAGCTTCTAAGGGGTGCCACGTCGGATGAAAATTCATGACCAACTAAAGTGACAGGTCATCGCGGACTTGCCAATAATGAAATAACTTGGGATGAGCAGATCGCGTGCTTCAGCCCAATAATTAAGTTAATCTGCAGCCCACCTTTACCAAACACTCATGGCCCAAACAAAACACTACTGGCCCAATGAGGACACATGACATCAACATAAATAATACGGTACTTTTGTTTCTGGTGAGTTTATTATAGGGGCCCGTATTGAAATTTAAATTAACTCATTTCTAGATAAGACTTACCTTGGAAACTCCGACGTTTCATAAGCTATTTTCCCGTAAAAAAATTTCATCTGTTCATCTCTCAGGTCACACAAAATCTGGAGACGTTATGAAAACAGAATCATGTAGAATCGAAGCATCGTCTTACACGAAACCATTAACTCTCTCATTCAATTTCTCCCACTATGTTTGATTTTAATTATCCTTTCAGTCACCTTCATCGTAAATCCCTAATTTTCTTCAATTATAAATAGGGATGCAAAGTACTCAGAATCTTACTGCTTCACCAGATTCAACCATGCCTACTACTTCCTTACCTACACAACCTTCAACAATGGCTTGACGGTTGATTACTAGGGGAGCAGTTACGTCATCAACTCAGCCAAAGACTTCATCTGTGGATCATGGCGGCATAGCCTCTAACTTCTCCAGATCACCATTGTTTAACTCGCAGCCGCCAGCCGCTAGCTGCAGACACGGATGCAAGCATCCGAGATTGCAGTTTTAACGGGATCGATCGTGTACAACAGCAAAGGATACCTCTTGGTGGTGCAGCACAACATGAAAGATGTTTAAGGTGGACGAAGAGAGTGGGACGGCGAAGCTTGTGTTGCTGGATGGAGATTTTATTGCGGCGGACGGGATGGCAAGGAGAGGGAGAGAGGTACGTTGTGAGGCCAGATCGAAAGTGTAAATACGGACGTGTCAACAAAGCCAGAAAAAATGTTATTTGTGTATTAAAGTTAAGGTAAATCCGTAATTGTCATTACTTCATGGACAAAAGAAGCCTCTTTTAAAACCTTCATGAACTCAAAAAAATCAGTGTGAAAGCAAATTTGGAAATGTGCTGGCTAGAGTTAGTAGAATCATATCATGATCAAGTTATATATGGGTAAGAACACATTGCACAGAATCCATATCAGTTGACCTTTTATCATTCCAAGTTAAACTCCATCCCAAATTTTATATATATTAGAGAAAGTCACTGTATTATTAATTCTCCCCCTCTAGTATCACAAAATGAGTATAACAGTTTCATCGAAGGATTTTTCATGAAAGATTCCATGACGGCCCAGAGAAAGAAAAATGGTGATTAAGATGTTTATGAAAAGGTATAACTGCAAGGAAGACACAGAAAGTGAAAGATATTATAGCTAAAAATTGATTTTTTTTGTTCAGACCAAGATTGCACATCTGTAAATAATATAATTAGATCGATTTATCACTAAACCAAAAGAACCGATTTATATGTCAGTTTGTACTTAAGATTGGAGACGATAATTATTTCAAAGCTAACTAAAAAAAACAAAAATCGGTTGTAAATTAAATTAGTTTTTTCATAAAAACTTGAACAAACAAGATAAAAGACTATTTGATCATATCTGAAGTTTAATTAACTTTTATTCATGTAGCTTGCTTTCTTGAACATTATTTTCAAATATGAAAATTCAGAAACATGCATACAAATAATTAAAGTTCATTCATCATAGTAAAACAATAGCAAATTTTTATTTACCTATCATTGTATATTTGTGTAACCGGTTCATTGTATATTTAAGATATATTTATATATAATGAAATCAAAAAAATTAAAATTTAATTTCAAATTACAGAAAAGCCCGGGCGTACCATCCCTCTAGTAATGGTAGGTGTAGGTTTGTTTAAGGTTTTTATTTCATCTCAAACTCCATTTCTTTAACTCATCTCTATTAAATACTTGCATCATAGTTGAACATGGGAACCAAACATAAATGTCTAGTAAAATTTAACCTGTGAAGAGGAGGGAAACTTCGTTTCTAAGGTAATTAATTATTCAAGAATAAAACATAGCAAATTTAACAGACCATAGCCCAAAGTTTTAAACGACAACATAAAACAACACACACTCGAGGTTTTGTCTTAACATAAACGATGTTAGCAAACTTACGACCACACGAGATGACATTTAGGATAATTTAAAATACGAAGGGATCTAAATAGAGATATTATTATTATGCTGCATCAGACGGTAACAGAAACAAATTTGACCATGTCAAACATCCCATCCTCAATCACGACATCACACGACTCCTTCTGACCCCAAATCTCTCCTCCTTGGCGCCTTTCCAAAGCAATCTCTGCACAGAAAATGACCTCTTTGCCGTCATGGTTTTTATGAAAGAAGAGAGCCAGCTTCTTCTCGCCATAGCTCACCGCATGGGACCAAACTGAGTGGGCAGTCTCCACGGCCAAAAAATCTTTCAAACCGTTGACAACACTCCAACACCTCTGCTTTGGATCATACGCCTTCAACTCCATCCCGGAACAATCGTGATAGTACAAGACATCGTCAACCACACACGCACCCACCCATTCCTCAGAATTCAACACCTCGTCCATCAATTCCCATTTCCTTTCCTCTGGTTCATAAACAAAAAAGTTTCTGTTGCTGTAATCTTTCAGGTAAATTTTACCCTCCATCACCATAGAATCAGACCAAAAGGGACCAAGACCTACATGCATGTCTTCCTTTACCAACTTACACTCCCATGATTGTGTTTCTGTGTCAAACACCGCGACTGCATTCTTCCACGCTTCCCGCGACCCACTTTCATCCGGCAAAAAGGAACCACCAATCAGGTAAACCTTCCTGTCGATGACATTAGCAACTTTATTAGTCATGAGCTGAGGAATGTTAGAGATGGACTGAGACGTGTGAGAGGTGCAGTCAATGCTGAGCGCATCGCGATCGTTAAACCCGTACACCTTCGAACCAACCGAGACATAGCTTCCACGGGAAGACATGTGATGAAGTGTACGTGATCCGACGATGACCAAGCGGTTACTGCATTTGAGTTTCCTGTGGAGAATGTAGAAACTGAAATTATCACGAGTTTGGGGGTTGCGGAGGACGGCATAGATGCGGTGTTGGGTGATGCCTAGGAAGGATCGCCTCTTGTAGAGCGTAGGAGAGGCAATGAGTTTCCTGAAACTCTTGGAAACGAGGGAGAGAGTCGGGTAATGGCTTCTGGGCACACGAGCTACGATGTCAATGATGACGTCATCTGGAAGCGACGGAGTCAGAGACTGCTCCATGTTTTCAGACATGTGAAAGCTGTGGTTGAGTGAATCAGGAAATCAACCTGAACAAAAAAAAAAAGGAAATATGTTATTGGCTAGCCTAAACACACAAAAGAGAGCTAGCTGATTCTAAGTTCAGACATCATTTCAAGTTCAGATATTTCAAACTCAGACAATTCAAGCAAGTTCAGACATTCCACCTTCAGACATATCATATCAAGCAAGAATCACAAAGAGAAGAGGAAAGAGTAAATAGCTAAGAAGCTGACTTGAAGACCACAAACCATGCAAGTAATGGGTGAATAGGGTTTACAGCATACAGACAAAAGTTTCAATTTTTATGTAATTATTGGTCATGAAATGTATGCAGGAGGAAAAACCATAACCACCCAAAAAGTTACACTCAGATTTCAACAACAAGATAAAAGAAACCAATCGAACTAAACAGAAAAGGAGGATGGAGAGTGAGAGAAAGAAAAATTTCAGATTTTGAGTACAAGCCTGCAAGTAACTTAGGGTTTACGTAAGACACTCTCAAGACCCAAAGAGACGACGAGTTGCATGAGAGAGGAAGCAGAGAATGGAAAACTCTTTATAGGGATTGAAAAGTCGCTTTATTTGTGAATTATAATAAAATAAATTTTATTATGGGATTAGGGTCCATAATAACCCAAAAAGGAAAAAATAATGGACAGGTAACTAAAATTCCTTTAATGGGAAACATTTTAATCTCACTACTCCTTAATAATCTTACTATTTATACCATTTGTTTCTTCTCATGACCTATTCTTTTCTTTGTAATATAATTGACATCTCACCTATTATCTATATTAAACTAAAAAATTAAACTTCAAATTAAATATTCATACAACAATTCAACAAGGATTCCACTATCTTAACATTCTCCCCCCTTCGCCATAATTCTCCTCACCCACCATTCTACATTTGGCAATTTTGAATCTCCATTTAAAGGTAATTTTTTGTCATTTTCATGAAATTTTCTTATTAATAGATTATATATTTGATATGGGTAATGTAAAAAATCAAAATTCTGTTATGAAACCGGAGTTTTTGAAAGCAAATATAAAATAATATTTAAGGATGATTTGGTTTATTTTATACAATTTTGAAACATACAAAAAACATTACACTGGTGTTAGAAAATATGTTAGTTGTTTAACACGTTCATTGTCGTGTAAAAAGATTAAATCGAAGCTATATTTAAAAATTTTAGGTACTGTTAAAACAATTATAGTACGACTAAAGCAAAAATATGTATTATTAAAATTACTGGTACAACAACAATAAGTTTTTTTTTTGTAACTTACAACAACAATAAGTTCTATAGTAGGGCAACTAAAGAATACTAAGACGATTTGTATTATTGTGGTTGAAATACACAAATAGCAGAACCCAATTGACCTTTATATGGCTAAGGAATCCCTTGGAATCGTTAAGTAGTGTTCATGCTGAATCAATAACCCTCCACGAATTGAACGAGAGGAGTAGGGAGGGAGATAATTCCTTAAACACGTTCAAATGGAAAAATGAAAATCAACAACGGATGTTCTCTATATTTTTTTGAGATTATTTTTGTACAACTTACTTTTTTTCTTTAATATAACAAGCGATCAATTGATTGGTAATTTAAGATATACTAGGTAGTTGGCCTTCACAACTACACGAGTATGAAATTTTAATAAAGAGATTTGTTATTTTAAAAGAGATTAAGAGACTTTGTTATTTTAAAATATGAATAATATTTTATGAAGAAAAATATTCAACTAAGAGGGGTGATGTAATACCATATTTTGTATTCTAATTTTAATTTTAATTTTCTTTTGAATCTTGTAATAATTTCTATAAGTTAATTCTTTGACTTAATAGACTGGCTAATTTTAAATCTAGAAGTTGTTCATAAAAATGTCTACTAAAAAAACTTATTTTATTATGATATATATTTCAAATGCATTTAGATAATTTGTAATCATTTAAGTGGCTCCATTCTCTTCGATCCTTCTCAAGTCCATGTAAAGCAAAGCACATCCTTGATTTTCTTTGGTAAAAGATCCGTAAGTGTCTCGTCATATTTGATTAGTATGTGAAATTCTAAAAAAGACGAACATTTTCAATCAACAGAAACAATATATAAACATATATGTTTCGAGCAATGGTGTGTCTCAAGCCAATGTTGAAAAAAAAAAAGGTGTTTGTGTGTGTGTGTTTTTAAGGTTTTCATTTCATCCGAAACTCCTATGTTCCCTTTTCTTTGATTCATCTCCCTTAAAGGCTTGCATCATAGTTTTAACATGGGTACCAACCAAACATTAGCGAATCTTACATTTAGTTTGCATCATAAGTTAGAGCATGAACCAAACATATATGTCTCGTCAAATCTGATAACATGTAAAATTCTAAAACTGACTACATTTCGAAATATACATTAAACCAGTGATGAGGCCGTGACGATGCAAACTTCGTGTCTAAGGAAACGATTCAAGATTAAAACATAGCAAATTTAACTGAACACAGCACAAGTCTTACAACCACACGAGATGGCATTTAGGATAAGTAAAATACGAAGGGACCTAAACAGAGTTTTATGCTGCATCAAACGGTAACAGCTACACATTTCACCACGTCAAACAGCCCACCATCCTCGATGACAACATCACACGACTCCATCTTACCCCAAACCTCTCCACCTTGGCGCCTTTCCAAAGCAATCTCCGCGCAACAAATGACCTGCTTGCCGTCATGTTTTTCAGGAAAGAAGAGAGCCAGCTTCTTCTCGCCGCACTTCACCGCATTGGACCACTTTGACTGGGCACACTCGGACGCCAAAAACTCTTCCAAACCGCTGACAACACTCCAGCGGCTCTGCTTCGGATCATACGCCCTTAACGCCTTCTCTGAACAATCGTGATAGTAGAGGAGATCATCAACCACACACGCACTCACCCAGTCCTTAGAGTTCAACACCTCGTCCATCAGTTCCCATTTCTTCTCCTTTGGTTCGTAAACAAAAGAATTGGCATTCCTGTGACCTTTCATGCAAATCTTATCCTCCATCACCACCGCATCAGACCAAAGAGCACCAACCCACATGTCTTCTTTTATCATCGCCGGCTCCCACACTTGCGTTTCTGCATCAAGCACCATCACTGTTTTACTCCACGACATCCCACCATCAAAAGTGAAACGGGAATCACCGATCAGGTAAACCTTCCCGTCGATGACATTAGCAACTTTACTAGGCATGGGAGTCGCCGAGAAGCGCTGAGGCATGTCAGGGATGGGCTGCACCGTGTGGGAGGCACAGTGAATGCAGAGGGCATCAACATCGTTGAACACGTACACCTTCGAACCCACCGAGACAAAGCTTCCACGGGAAGACACGGGAGGGAGCGATCGGACGATGACCAAGCGGTTTCTAGAGTTGAGTTTCCGGTGTAGGATGTAGAAACGGCAGTCACCCGTGTTGCGGTTGCGGAGAAGAGCGTAGAGACGGTGTTGGGTGATGCCTAGCTGAGATCGCCTCTTGTAGAGCTTAGGCGAGTCAATGAGTTTCCTGAACTTCTTGGAGATGAGGGAGAGTGTCGGGTAGTGGCTTCTGGGCACACGAGCTACGATGTCAAGGGTGACGTCGTCTGGAAGTGACGGAATCAGAGGAGACACTGACAGCTCCAAGAATTGCTCCATGTTTTCAGACATCTGAAACAGCTGTGGTTGAGTGAATCAGAGGAAAACGACCTAAACAAAAAGGAAACATGTTAGAGAAAAGAGAAAAGAGTGCTCACTTGTTCCAAGTTCAGATAATTCCACTTTCAGACATTCTAAGTTCAGACATATCATCTCAAGCAAGAATCGCAAAAGAGTAAAATTGCTGAGAATACGGCAGGGGGAATCGCTAGGACGCTGATTCCAAGTCAAGACAGAACTATTATTAAGCAGACCGAAACAGTAAATAGCTAAGAAGCTGATTCCAAGACCACAAACCCCCCGCAAGTAATGGGTAAAAATTAGGGTTTATAGCATACAGTACAAAAGTTTCAATTTTTATGTAAGTATTGGTCATGAAATGTATTCAGGACTTACTTCGGACCATTTTTCATTCAAATTTCAACCATAACCACTCAAAAAGTTACACTCAGATTTCAACAACGAAGAGGAGAAACCAAATCGAACAAGATAGAAAAGGAAGATGGAGAAAGAGAAAGTTGATTTGATATTTTGAAACAAACCTGCGAGTTGCTAGAAGCAACTTAGGGAGGGTTTCGCACAGACACTCTCGAGAGCGAAAAGGACGAAGAGTTGTAAGAGAAGCATGGAGGAGGATAGACTTGTCTTTAGAGGTTTATGTGGAAAAGCTAAAACGTCGACGTTTATTTGTGGCCCATAATAAACTATGTATTAATACAAGCTCCATAGCCCAATACCATCATAGTTAGCCCGTTAAATATATGGGTTTCACAAATACCAAGTCACAATTTTTCTTGAATGTTTGAAGGGAATCATTCACCAAGTCAAGAAACCAGCATAAAAGCTAATCTTCTTCATTTATCGGGGGAACATATTATTAGTGTACAGTTACTTTTAATATACGCGAAGAATGATGCCTAATGGATGCAAATATTGTTGCAAGTTTGGTTAGATGAGGTTAAATACACGAAGAGCATAATCCCAATCGACCTATGTGACTAAGGAATCACTTGGACTCGTTGAGTAATGTTGCAACATTATTTTCTCAGTACATCAAGCGATCAATCGGTTGGATATATAAGATAGAGCATGAAATATTTTTAAAACAATTTTAGTATATTATTAATTGGATAAAATTAAAATATTAAAATCATGAGTTAGATGCTTCTTGCTCTCTTTTTTAACTAATCTCTTGGTACGCTTTATTTTTTTTTGTAGCGGCCCATGTTTCGTTTTTAAGGTACTACTAGATCAAGATCTGCGCGATAAACATTATATATAAAAATTCGCGATAAACATTATATATAAAAATTATTTTATGTATTATATGTTCTTACATATTATGAAATAATAAATATATATTGAATAATTAAAAGTCAGTAACTATTACATATATAATTAAATTGGTGCGAACGTATAAATCAATTTTATTAATCCAAACAATTTTTTTTTAAAAAATTTGATAGGATATGTAATTAAATTTAAATGATATTAACATACATAGTATATTTTTAATATTAATGTCTATTAAATGATGCTTTCTACTCATATGTTTTTTTGATCATGTGTATTTTTAATAGCAAAAACTTTAAATTACTAATAACATTGTGGGATTAATAATTTTAGTAATTGATAATTTAAAAAAATAATAAATGACATTAATAATGAATTTATGGTTAGTTTAATAAAAAACTTATTATATAATTAGATGGACCAGTCTCTAATAATTCTAAGAATCATCCTAATGATGACACGTGGCTACAAAAATAAGTTGTAATGTTTCATAAATAATATATAGGAGATCTTCTATTTTAGGGCTTTTTATTTTTAGAACTAAGTAAAGAATATGTTTGATATCGCACGCAAAATTGTTTTATAAAAATAAATATATCATATTTTGTAAAATAATCTTTTATAAACTGTTTAGAATTTCTTTTGAGCTGATATATATGTTACAAATTATTTTGCATGCAACTATATTCTATTATTGATAATACTAAAAACTATATTTCTTTATTGATAATACTAAAAAATATATTATGTCAATGCCAAATAAGACAAATTTCTTATTATCCATTAGCTAAGTTAATAATAAATATGCTACAATTTATAGTTCTATATAAGAATGTCTATTTTTTGTTTTGAGAAATTTCTCACGTCACAAACTTAAATTGTATGCCTTAATATTTCCTCATATAATACTTAAAACAATAAGAATGTATGTTTGTTTAACACTTTTTAATTATAATTAAAATAGAAATATGTTACTATCAATTAGGATAGTTTAACTAAGTTATTCTGAAATGTCTAATATAATTTAATATAGTTTAAAATAATTAAAACATGCAAACACATTTAAATTTGGGCAATTCTCCTAAATACACAATACCAAAATGTTTTATTTAATAGGTAAAATGACACTAATACTCTAGATATATATATAAAAAATAAATAATTTTTTTTATAGTTTTAGATTATATGTTTTCAAATTGAAATTTTTTTATAAATTTTTCTTTTTTCGAATTTTTTTTGAATTTTTTTTTGAAATTTTTTATTTATTTTTTTTCTTCAAATTTTCTTTTTGTAATTCGAAATTTTTTTGAAACTATTTTTATAATTTTTATTTTCAAATTTTTAATATTTATTTTTTATTTTATAAAATTTTAAACTTCAATCACAAATCTCCAACCCTTAACTCTAAACCTTAGGAGTTGGATTAGTTAACCCTAAAGGTATAAATGTATATTTACCTCTTTAATGAAACATTTTGGTAATTTTGATCATTATAGTATATATTTGTGACAAAACTTTTTTAGTGTTATCCTAGGGTATTTCTTTTTAAATTTTATCATTTACTAAATTTATAAATAATTCATAAAGTTAAGAGATCGTATTTGATAACATATTCATGATTTGTTTGAAACCATGTAAAAAACGTAGTTATAGTTAGGAGTGAATCTTACAAATAAAAATGATAAGTTATATTCTGAAACGTAGATTTGTGTTAGTTTGGTAGTATAAATCATATTTTTATGAAAATTAATTTGGGAAAAGTCGGTTGGTTTAAAGCATTTTCAACTCCACTGCAAAAAAAACTACAAAATGGAGTAAAAAATGCAGTCATGAGAGTAATGTCTTTTTTATTTGTTTATGACTGCATTTTGTATTTTATTTTGCAGTTTTTTTTTGCACCGGGGTTGGAGATGCTCTAAATTGTGGAAGTTATTTTAGATTTCTTAAAAATGTTGTACGTAGAAATAAACAAATAAAAAAAATACATTCACATATCATTTTCAGAAAAAGAGGAAAGGATACAAAAATACGTGGCTCCATTCTCTTCGATCCTTCTCAAGTCCATGTAAAGCAAAACACATCCTTGGTTTTCTTTAGTAAAAGATCATAAGTGTCTCCTTATATTTGTTTAATATGTAAAATTCTAAAAGAGAGACATCTTCCATCAAAAACAGCATCGGCCCTGAGAATTTAGGGGCCCTAAACCATTTAGTAAAAATTTAAAAAATTTGGGGGTCTAAATTATTTTTTTTTAAATTTGGGGACCTATTTACATATAAAATTTTTCGAAAAGTTTGGAGATCTAAAGCGAATGTTTCGTTAGGCTTTGCCCAGGACCGGCGCTGATCAAAAGATACGATATATTTGTATATTTCGTCATAATTGTTTAAGGTTTTCATGTTCATCGCAAACTCCTAGCTATGTTTCCTTTTATTTGATTCATCTCTATCGAAGGCTTGCATCACAGTCAGAACATGACTACATTTCGCATTATACGTTTAAACCGGTGATGAGGCAGTGATTATGCAAACTTCAAGTCTAAGGAAACAATTCAAGAATAAAACATAGCAAATTTAACAGAACATGCATAACAGAAGTTTTTAGTCGACACTAACGATGTTAACAAACTTACAACCACACGAAATGGCATTTAGGATAAATGAAAATACGAAAGACCTAAATAGAGTTCATGCTGCATCAAACCGTAACAGCTACGCATTTCACGGGAAGACACGGGAGGGAGCGATGGGACGATGACCAAGCGGTTTCTAGAGTTGAGTTTCCGGTGGAGGATGTAGAAACGGCAGTCACCCGTGTCGCGGTTGCGGAGAAGAGCGTAGACACGGTGTTGGGTGATGCCTAGCTGAGATCGCCTCTTGTAGAGCTTAGGCGAGGCGATGAGTTTCCTGAACTTCTTGGAGACGAGGGAGAGTGTCGGGTAGTGGCTTCTAGGCACACGAGCCACGATATCAACGGTGACGTCGTCTGGAAGTGACGGAATCAGGGGAGACACTGACAGCTCCAAGAACTGCTCCATGTTTTCAGACATCTAGAACAGCTGTGATTGAGTGAATCAGGAAATCAACCTGAACAAAAAAAGAAACATGTTATTGGTTAGCCTAAAAGAGAAAAGAGTGTTCGCTGCTACCAAATTCGGACATTCCAAGTTCAGAGACATTCAAGCTCAGAGATTTCAAGTTCAGACATTTTTCATGTTAAGTTCTTTTAAGTTCAGACATTTCAAGTTCATTCATCTTCAAGCTCAGAATTTCAAACGTAGACATCTTCAAACTCAGACATTCCAAGTTCACACATTGCAAGTTCTTTCAAGCTCAGACATTTCAAGTTCAGACATCCTAAGTTCAGATATATCATCTCAAGCAAGAAGACGAAAGAGTAAATCACCAAGAAGACGAAAGAGTAAATCGCTAGGAAGCTGATACCAAGACCACACACGACAAAACAAGTAATGGGCAAGATTAGGGTTTTACTCATAAACTAAGCAGACAGACAAAAGTTTCAATTTTTATCTAATTATTTGTCATGAAATGTACGCATGACTTACTTCGGACCAATTTATCTCACAAATTTCAACAATAACCACCCAAAAAAATTACACTCAGATTTCAACAACAAGAAGGAGAAACCAATCGAACAAGATATAATAAGAGAAGAACAGAGAAAGGTATAAGAGGGTTTGAGATTTTGCGGAAAACCTGCAAGCAACGAGAACGAACTTCGGGAGGGTGTCCTTCTCGCACAGAGAGCAAAAGGGACGAAGGGTTGAAGGAGAAGATGCATGGACGAGAGACTCGAGTGGGAGTGGTTTATGTTAAAAAGCGTTTACTTGTGGCCCATAATAAATTGCATATTAATACGAGGCCCATAGCCCAATAGCATCTTAGTCGCAGCTTTTCTTGAATATTAATTGAAGGGAGTCTCGTCACCAAGAACTAAGAATCAATTTCTAATGTAATAAAAAAAAAAAAAAAGACCAAATGGGCGTCGAATTATAATAAGATACTTCCTCCGTTTCATATTATAAGTAGTTTTAGAAAAATGTTTTTGTTTCAAAATGTAAATAGTTTTCGTATTTCTAGGTAATTTTTACATTTATTGAATACAATGTGACCAATCAAATTAAATATATTTTTTTTTATTAGTTAAATTATATCTAATCTATTTATTATAAAATATTTTTTAAAAACATAATAATTTTTTTAATTTTCGTGTTTTTAACCAAAACTAATTATATTATTAAACGGATGGAGTAACACTTTTGGACTTAGGTTTACAAATTACACGCGTTTTCGTGTAATTTCGAGGAAACAACACATGTCTCTCTATCTCTCTCACGTAACTCTCCAGTTTCCACTATATAAAGCCTCTTCGTCTCCTCCCTTCTGGAAACAGCCTTTTTCTCTCTCCTTCTTGTCTTAAATCTCAAAGTACGAAACTATGGCCTCAAAGTCCATCGTCGTTTTCCTCCTCCTCGCTCTCATAGTTTCCTCCGCCATAGCTCAGGCTCCGGGACCATCTCCGACAAGGTCTCCTCTTCCAGCCACTCCTCCAATTTCTCAGCCTCCGAGAACCGCCGCACCAACTCCCTCACGCGCCACCACTCCTCCGCCTTCCGTCACTCCCACGGCAGCTCCTACTTCTCCTCCGGCTGGCTCACCGACACCGACCTCAACCGTCGCTTCACCGCCGGCTCCTCCGACCTCGCTTACACCCGATGGAGCTCCTGACGCAAATTCCCCTACTGGCCCGAGTGGATCTACTCCTAACGACGCCGCTGCACTCTCCGCCGGATCTTTCTTAGGATTCCTATTCGTGGCCGCTTTGTTGGTTTAATTTGGTGTTTAGATTATGTATTAATAATTCGAGAGTTTAGCGATGGACGGTAGATATTCGATCTGTGGTGGTTTTTAATAGTTTGTTTAGAGATTTATTTGTGGTTTTATGATGATCTCTAATACCTTTAAACACCTTATGTTATATCGTTTGTTATTATTACTCATGGTTTAGTTAACACATTTATCTGCTTTTGATTATTGCATCCTGATTTGAATGTGTGATATACTGAATTCCAAAGTGGTGGGTTTTTTTTTGAACTTAATCAAAAAGTGATTAGTGGTTTACTCATTGTTGAAAAAGGTGATTAGTAGTGATGACTATGAGGTCAGCAACGTGTGCGTGTTTAGACACGTGTCGTACTGTCTGAAAACGGTGAATTCGTCGTTTATCGGTAGTGGCAATAACAGCTGGTCTGTTTTTGTTCGGTTCTCTCTTATTTCTAACACTTTATATTTTAAAATCAAACTAGAAACTGAAAGTCGGTTATAGCTAACGATGTTTAATTGCGTATTGAAAGTTGGAAACTGTAAAAGTGGATTAGAAAAGTCTTGGGTTTGGTCAGAAAGATAAGAGTAGGTGTCACATGGAGACAGCTGTAAGAATACTTGTAACCTTTTACTTTTACTAGGATTCTATTGGCTCATACATGTGGGCTTCTACGTATTATATATTTATATTGAACCAATTTAGGTAAAGCGTGTCATAACAAAACGATTTTTTGTAAGTTAAAACGAAAATGTGTTACTATAGAATGTAGACGAAGATACCATCATTTAGTAACAGAAATCAAAAAAAGAAAAAAAATAATCCATTCTCTTTTGTTTCGTCCTACGTTGCACAAAAGCTTCATCGAACGTCCGCTTCGAAACCGGAATCGGAATCGGAACCTTGTGGAAGCTTACGGAATCTCGCTTCCAAAACACTTCTAAAATATTCTCTTTAAAAACATGTTGGAAGCTTACGATTCCGTTTTGGAATCATGTTTTCATTCTTAAAAAAAACACAATGTCTTATATCAATAAAAATATAAAATTATAGTTTTTAATTTATATAAAATCCAAACGTTAATAGTATTAAATATAGAGAATAGAAATATACAAATATTAAAATTAATACAATAAATTATCTTTATGCATTGAAGTTTTTATTAAATATAAATCATATATTCAAATTTATTATGTCAATTAATTATAAAGTATTAAAAATAATTAATATAATAATTTATTTTAAATTTAATTTATGTGTATTTCACAGTTTTAATATGAAATCATTTCAAAATTATTATAAATATAAATGCTTTAATTTAAATTTAAATCATATAATTTTTATTTCAAATTTTTTAAAATTTTTTTTATGTATGTATATATATATATGGATTCGCTTCCAACACATATCCGCTTCCTTTTTTTTTTTTTAATCTCGCTTTTGCGCTTCCGTACGCTTATGCTTCCACGTATCCGTTTTCGTTTTCATGTAACATAAGTTTCGTCACATTCTATTTTTTTTTGGCCCGAAATGAACAAAAAAAAGATTAAGAGAAAAAGACAAAAAGAGAGTAGCCAAAACTGTTCCTTTTAAAAGAAAAATGCTGGATCCAGTAGATGTGAAACAAATATAGCGTTGTTGCGTCCAATAGATGTGAATCCGATTCGCATTTGATGATTCCCTTCCCAGTTTTACAACTCAGCCAAAAATGAAGACTAATACTCAAATGAGTATAAATAATATAGCAGAGTTTAACCTAACAATTATATCTGAAACAACACATACAAGGAAATTAATTTCAAAAAGAAAAGAAAAAACACTTGCACGGAAATATGTTAACTAACAATTTACCGTTTCTTTGTACAACGTTTCTAAACAAAAATTGTTACAAGAACTGATGTGATGTAAGTTCGATATTATTTTATTTTGTATTCTTTTCACGAAACAACATATGTTATATATATTTGTTAATCTAAATACGGTGGATGTGTACACGAATTCGATGTATGTTATTTGAAAGACACTTGTCGATGATTAAAAATACGGCTATAAGAAGTTTTAATTATAGTGTTTTCGCCAAGATTAAGGTAAACAGAAGAAATCCTACGTGGAAAGTGAGTGTTTGTGAATGCTTCATCTCGGTCATCGTCATCTCCTTTTCTATATACAAACCCTCTTTCTCTTTTCCTTCGAGTCCGCCCAGACTTAGACCGTTTCCAACAATAGATATGGTTTTAAAATTCTAAAACAATTTTTAATTAAAAATAATTAAATTAAAAATTTTAGATACTTGTTTAGTTTTAACTCTTCCAATGATAGAAACAATTAAATGTTCTTAGCTTCAAAATACTAATCAATCAGTAACGAGAGAGAAAAAAAAGTTGAGTGTAATCTTTTTTCTTTCTTAAAAATAGTAATCATTTAGAAAGTGACATTTATTAACTTAGAGTTGGTTCCAAAAGTTCCATTTTTAGAACTATATCTATCTATTTTCTTCTTTTTAATTTAATTTTGAGCATATAATTAGATAAAACCATGAGATAGAATCTTCCTAGATACTCTATTGGAGAAGGTCTTAATTAAGCCGAACTGAGCCGAGTTTGTTATTGAAGTAAACAAAAATTTTACACTTAGCAATCGGAATATTTTGAAGAGTTTTAACTAAAAACTTATGAAAAGATGGTGTTTACGGCAAGAACAAGATAAACACAATCAGAATATTTGACATTTTTATTAGATAAACTTGTTAATTTCGTTTCAGCTATTTCGTTCATGATATATTTCTTAACTACCACATAAATTTCACAACATGTATTGTTGTTCCTCCACAGTTTGAATTATGCTACAAAACTTATTTTATAACACATGAACCATTTCATATTAGGAAAACTAGTTATATTTGACACCAAATCTAACATGATATCTCACATTTAATGCAACAAATCTGGTTATATAACTCATTTTTAACTACTCCCTCCGTTTTTAATATGTCATTTTAGAATTGTCTACATAGATTAAGAAAATCATTAATTTTTTATATTTTCTAAACAAAAACATCATTAATTACTTACATAACCACAAATCAACCAATAATAAAATAGAAGGTATATTATCATTAGTCATATAACACTAAGTGTTAATAAATTTTGCATAGAAAACCAAAAACGTTATATAATTTGGAACACAAAAATTTCTCTAAAACGACTTATATTAAAAAACGGAGGGAGTATAATTTATACTTAAACATAAACATCAACAAATCTGGTTATATTTAAATAAAACCAATTATATTAGACATATATAGAAATACATAACATTATCCAGTTGTTAAATTATATCTAACCATCAGAAACTAAAAAACAACATGCCGGATACATACTGATTTTAATGCACATTACACCATACTAACAATATTTATGTCAAGGAATATTTTAAATACCCACAAACATTTCCAACTACTTCATAAGACGATTCATCCACCTAGATGGTTTTGCATCTTTCATGATCACCTTCGTTAGATCAAGTGAAGGACATTCATATTGGAAATTTGAGTGTTCGGTAGTCACCGATAGCAATAAATACTTGTTTGTCACTGATCGAATTTGGCTGCATCTACCTGGAAAGAAACATTATTCATTAACAATTTTTATCGGACTAATAATAAAATAATTGGAATAATCAGTTAGTAACAAAAAAAAACAATGGTAAACCATTCTCCGAAGAGAATGTGAAAGCTTCGGTGACTACACGCGTGGAAATCTGGAATGGTACGGATTTAAATTCGGGTCTTTTTAGAAATCTACGGAACGCCTTGACCACCCGACCACAGACGCGTGGTTGAATAACCAGTTAGTATTTTTAGAATTTGATGTTTTAGTTATAATTTGGTAATTTAAACGTATATCATTTATTTATGGTCATGTTAACCACTTATTTTATAAACGTTCTATTATTATGTATAATATCCGGTTACATTTTCATTACCATGAACTACCGGTTACATTTTCATTACCATGAACTACCCAATGTGAAGTTAAACCCAAATGAATGGCATTTTTAGACGGACTTTATATCATACAATACTTGCTTCTGTTTTTGTTGTAACAATAATTAAATTTCCTGAAGCTTTTACATGTTGATCCACCTCCTCATCATTAAAACTAGTTGATCTTAAATCAAAAATCAAATCTTTTTCTTGATCAAAATCCAAAAAAAAAAAAACCAACTCCCAAATAATTATAAATCTAAATTAATTATTGATTATTCATATTCATCTCATAAAAACCATCTTAAAAAAAGAACATGAGATATTAATATTATTAGACTAACTCATCTCAAATCCAAAATCAAAACCCTTACTTTATCAAAATCAAAGAGAAATCAATCTCTAAAAAATTATAATCTTAAGATTAATCAGTAAGATCCAATAAAAAAAATTTGAAAGAGAAAATATAATCACCAACTATAGTCGGAAAAGAAGAGCTTTGTTGTTCTTCTATCTTCAGTCACATAGTAAAAATATTTTCTTTCTATCTTTTGCTTCATCTCTGTATATATTATTGTTTACACTCCAAAGTGAAAGAAATAAGAATAAAAATAAATACAAGAAAAGAAATTAGAGTTTGAAGCTCTGTTTTTAATTTCTTGGCGAGAACTTGTGTTTTGGTTGACAATTTTTATAAGTAATGCATTTTCAGTGAAAAAAAAAAGAAATTAGAGAAAATATCTCTAATTTACATATTAAATGCAACACTGATAACTCTATAATAGGTGTCATTATTTGATTTTGTTGACAACAATATCTTTAATATCCATTTTCTATTTTATTATTACGTTAGTTTTATTGCAGTTTGTATGTCGATGAAGGAGGACACTTTCGTTTTCTTCTTGAAGCCGGTTACTCCATCCATCTAGTTTCCAATAACGGCGTCCAAGTAGTAAATTATAAGACCCTTAGCAGTAAACACATGTGTAAAGTGGCACACAATACAATTAGAATTAGAGCATGTGCAATGCAGACTCTTAATACAAGCTCTTAGTGTAATAAATTAAATGGAAAATGGGGGTTTAGTTAAGAGGCGAGTCTTAAATAAGGTTTGGAAAATCCGACTCTTGTGGGACGCGTGTCGAAAGGAGAGAAGAGAGATGAACGGTGGTTCGAGAAAATAGGAAAGTCGATTGTGTTTCTCGTTCTTTCTCTCTTCGACGAAGGAAGGAAAGAGGAGATCGCATGGTGGATGAATCTCGGAGGTGGTTCTCGTCGTCGATTCATCTCATCGGTGGCTCTCGTCGTCGATTATTCTCACCGGTGGCTCCCCTTCGTTGATTATTCTCATCGCTGGCTCCCCTCGACGAATCTCGGTGGCTCTCCTCGAAGAACGACGGTTGCTATCGTTGACGGATAAATCAGTGGCTCTCTCCGACGACGAAAAGCGGCGGTTGCTGCTGATTGCAATCGAAAGGTGAAATTAAATTTTTTTCTTAGTTTCTCATATTTGCATGTCTTTGATTTTGGTCCTTCGTTTTGATACATTTGAGACTTTTGTTTGCGATTTCTAATTTGTTAAGCTCGATTGTAAAGGTGAACTCAATGTTTTTTTTTAAATTTCTCAATGATGAAAAATCCCAAACTTCTTGAAACTTTTTCATCATTCGGTTGAGACTTTTGAAACTTTTGTTTGCGATTCCTAATTTCTTAAGTTGGAGACTGATGTTTAGACTTTTGTTTCAGATAGTGAGAAACACGTTCGTTGTTAGCGAAGGGATGAAGAAAGAACCGAAGGACCTCAGAGAGATTCTTTCTTTTTTCACAAGGAAGAACTTCAATGGTACCGATCGTGGAGAAACAATCACGTAAGGCATTTAGTTACTGACATTGTTGCTGGATTTTTGTTGTTGCTTAAAACTTCAATGTTTTCAATTTTTCAAATGGGTTTTGCGTTTAGTTACTGACAATGTTTTCAATTTTTCAAATGGGTTTTGAAGGAACAATGGTTCTGAGGAGAGGAGAAGGTGCTTTGCTCACGATCTGTTCATGTACAAGCTCGTCTGCTCACGTTCTGAGGTAAATCCAAATTCCTCTTTGATCTGTTAGATTAATTTAAGTTGAGGAAGTCTAATTTGAATTGAAGTCGATGGTGTAATAAATGTTTAGGTTTGTGATGGTTGTGTTAGTAATAAATAGAACTTACGGTTGGAGTTTAGATGGTTGTTAGATATATGTCAAGTCTTTCTTCTCTTACTGTGATGAATTGTCTCAGCTGTGATGAATGTGTTTAGATATATGTCAAATCCTCTTCCCTCTATTAAACGCATTGCATCTTCTCTCCGATAAGCACCTTCTCTTTGATCTTCTCTTCCATCTAAACACCCTCATTCCTCTTGTTCTTCTCTTTCTCTCTTCTTTCACACATTCTGATATGGATTATCCATATACGAGTGGGTCAAACTTTGTTGATCTTCTTCAAAGTCAACAAAATGTTTTTGGTTCTAGCAACCTCGGTGTAAAGAGTCCTGTATTTGGAACTCAACAGAGCCTGGATAGAAACCTCGGTGTAGAGAGTCTTGTGGAGCGCCGAGAACGCAGGAAATGGACGCCCTCAGATGACATTTTGCTCATCAGCTCATGGCTCAACACGAGTAAAGATCCAGTAGTGGGTAATGAGCAAAGATCAGGGGCTTTCTGGTCACGCGTTGCCGCCTACTTTGCCGCAAGCCAGAAGGGTGGAGGCTGCGAAAGGAGAGACCCGATGCACTGTAAGCAGCGGTGGCAGAAGATCAACGACAGCGTGTGTAAGTTTTGTGGCTCGTACGAGGCTGCAACCAGGGAGAAAACCAGCGGACAAAATGAGACAGATGTTGGCTGATTAGGTTTCTGTTTCTGTGGTCTGTTTAAGTTTATGTTTGTGTCCTCTGCTTGTTTGTTGGTTGTTGTCTACGAGTTTATGTTTCTGATGCTAGTTCTTGTTATGGTTAAATTATCTAACCAGATCTTGTTGGCTTACAATGTTCTTGGTCTTGTTCTTCTAATGCTAACCAGATCTGAAGACGAAGCTGATTAATGACTTGTTGGCTTACAATGTTCTTGTTCTTGTTCTTCTAATGCTAACCAGATCTTGTTCTTGTTAATGCAGGTGAGAGAGTCGCCTACTTAAAGCTGTTGAGAGCAAATATCAGAACATGAGTGGATAGGTGATGACTTGTTTCTTGTCACAAGAGTGGATAGGTGATGACTTGTTTCTTGTCTTCTAGTGGGCACGGGGTTGTCTTTGATTTTGGTAATATTTGCCTCTTGTAATCTAGTGTGATCACGGACACAAAAGAATCTTTGGGTCTTGTATATGATGACTTGTTTCTTGTCTTTTACTTGTCACGGGTTTCATTTGATTCTTGTATCACGAGTGCTTATTATACTCTTTTGCATCACACCCTTTTGCATCACAACTCTTCTTTCTATCTTTAACAACTCGTTCATCTTCTCACAATTCACCAACTCATTCTCTTCATCTCTTTCATACAAAACAATTCATTCTCTTTATCTCTTTGATTCAAAACAACGATGACATCTTCTTCTCCTTTCAATATTGATCAACAATTTGATGAAGCTTTCGATCAATTTTTTGAACAACAATTTGATGAAGCTTACGATACTCTGATCAATGATCAAGGTAATCAAGAAGATGAAAGGAATACAAGAAAAAAACGAGTTTTTATCGAGAGAAATCGTGAAGAAGGCAATCTCCGGTTATGGAATGATTATTTCAGTGACACTCCAACTTATCCTGAAAATCTATTCCGAAGACGATTTAGAATGAACAAGTCATTGTTCATGTGTATTGTTGATCGGCTCTCCAATGAAGTTCAATTCTTTCGTCAAAAGAAAGACGGTCTCGGAAGGCTTGGTCTCTCTACACTTCAAAAATGTACAGCAGCTATTCGTGTGTTGGCATATGGTTTTGCGCTTGATACGGTCGATGAATACCTCCGGCTCGGTGCAAGTACTACTCGGTTATGTGTCGAAAATTTTGTGGAAGCAATAATAAATCTGTTCGGCGATGAGTACCTAAGAAGACCAATACCGGATGATCTTCAACGTCTACTTTATATTGGAGAGCTTCGTGGATTTCCCGGGATGATAGGGAGCATCGATTGTATGCATTGGGAGTGAGAATTGTCCCACCGCTTGGAAAGGGCAATATTCTCGTGGTTCTGGAAAACCCACTATTGTCTTAGAGGCGGTTGCTTCATATGATCTCTGGATATGACATGCATTTTTTGGACCTCCAGGTACTTTAAATGATATCAATGTTCTTGATCGCTCACCTGTTTTTGATGACATAATAAATGGTCAAGCTCCGAAAGTGAATTTCTCGGTCAACGGAAGAGAGTATGATTTGGCTTACTATCTCACTGATGGTATTTATCCGAAATGTGCTACTTTTATCCAATCTATTTCGATTCCACAAGGGCCGAAAGCAGCTTTATTTGCTCAACGTCAAGAAGCTGTCCGAAAAGATGTCGAGCGTGCTTTCGGAGTCTTGCAAGCTCGATTTGGCATTATTAAAAATCCGGCACGTATTTGGGATAAAGTCAAGATCGGAAAGATTATGAGAGCATGTATCATACTCCATAATATGATAGTAGAAGACGAACGAGATCAAAACACTCAGTTTGATGTTTCAGAATTCCAACAAGGAGAAGGTAACGGAAGTTCACATGTCAATCTCACCTATTCTACAGACATCCCTTCAAATATGGGCAATATGATGAATGTTCGAACTACAATTCGTGATACACGAATTCATGAACGACTGAAAGCTGATTTGGTTGAACATATGTGATCTAAATATGGACGTGATCAAGACAACAACTGAGCTTCAATGCCTCTTTTGAATTATTATCGCTTATTTTAGTAATCTTTGTTTTTATGTTTTTATTTTAAATTATATGTTTAAAATGTAATGTTTTATTTTGTTTTATTTAATAAATAAATTTTAGTTTCAAAAACTTTTTTTTTAATAATTTTTTATTTAAGAACCCTTAACTTAAAAAATCTCTATTAGAGGACTAAAAATTAAGAGTTTCTTAACATTAACTCTTAACCTAAATTAATTACTAAGAGTCCATTAAGTGGTTATAGCAATGCACATGCTCTTAGGCGTTAACACGCACGTAGTGTTTACAGAAAAGGAAAATCAATTTGTAATTTCCTGTTTTCGTTACTCTACTCCAAAGCTCCAATCTCTCCCTCTGCTATCTATACAAACGAGATCAAACTCATTATTAACGATTAATTTACTCGTTGTTGACTCCGATGAAATTAGGTTTATTGTTGATCCTATTTCAAAGGCTTTCTGTTGATTCAGACACTTAGGTTAGTGTCGCCGTCGCTCTTTTCCTCTTCTCCTCCTCGATCAGGCGAGAGACAACAATTAAGCCACAGACGCTATGTCGTTTATAAAGCAATGCTTTAGTTTATTCGACAAAACCAAACGAAGAAACAAACCCTCCCGTCTGAACGAAGAGAAAAAGAAGAAGAAGAAGAAGAAGAAACTCCACCTAGTGCTTGACTTGGATCACACTCTTCTCCATTCTATCCATGTGTCAAAGCTTTCTCAGAAAGAAAAATATCTAATCGAAGAAGTTGGTTCAAGGGTTGATCTATGGAAGTTCGACAAAGGCAATCCCAACGAGCATCTCATAAAGTTACGACCTTTCCTTGACGAGTTTCTGCGAGAAGCCAACAAGCTTTTCTACATGTACGTTTACACGATGGGCACTTACAGGTACGCGCAGAATGTACTGAGTTTGATTGATCCGGACAAATTATATTTCGGAGATAGAGTGATAACCAGAGAAAAAAGCCCTCATAAGAAGACACTTGATCTTCTCTCTGCTGATAAACGAAGAGTGGTCATTGTTGATGACACGAGTAGTGTTTGGCCGCAACACAAGAGAAACTTGTTGGAGATCGCAAAGTACATTTATTTCAGAGACGGGATGAAGTGGGAATCTTATGCAGAGAAGAAGAGAGACGAAAGTCGAAGCAAAGGAGCATTGTCTAATGTTCTGAAACTCCTTCAACAAGCTCATAGAAGATTCCAAGATTTTGATTCTAACGACTTGAGGCTCTTGATACGTGATCCTTGTACACTCTGTTGCTTTTGACTCCACTTTTCACTGTCGATAAGTCTATGTGTAATGTTTCTTTTTTCTTTTTCTTTTGTTTGCAATTTCTCACATAATAACAAATACAAAACTTTCAATCTAAGACCAAATGACAAACAAAAAGAGCATTGTGTTAGAAACAAGCCATTAATTCTTTTTTTTTCTACAATGTTAGGGGAATCTCTGCCCACATAGAGAAAGAAACCACATTCTCTACATTTTGTCACAGTGATGGTAAGTAGCTTCAGAGAAGCGACAATGTAATCCGAATCAGTTTTGTTTTTTCCCTCTTCCAACAAGACACACACATTGATAATACAGAGACGTGTTTATCATCACTTCTTGTTCATCCTAGAATCTGCTGAGTTATCCCACACAGGTGATAGAGGCTTCCTGCCAATTTCTGGACTGCCGCTAAACTCAAGCATCTTCTCGATTGGGCTGCTCATCATCTTTGGACACTTTCTCTTGTTTGACTGTAACGTAAAACCATCTCCAAATTAGAAAATTCCATAGCTGCTTTTCATTTTTTGTGGGTTTTTTTTTTACCTTAGCAGATGCGCTTTTGTGGCTTGTCTCAGAAGAACCAAGAGGGCTTAACTGCTGCCTTAACAACTTGCGATTTTCTTTATCCAGCTTTCGGTTTTGTATGCTCACAAGTTCTGCCTGTTTATAAGTTAAATGGAACGATTTCAGAACAAAGAAGAATAAAGAGTGTTATGGTTTTATTATATTACCTCTTGTTCGGCTTTAGCGAGATTCTGGATGATGCATTCCCTTTCTTTTTCAAATTTCTTTGCCACCGAAACTAAAGACAGAACCTTTTGCGTTGAAGGCTTTAACCGATCCCATTTGCTCAACAAGGCTTGGCAGGATTGGTCTTGAACGTTTGCCTCTAAGAAGAGACGCCCGATGGTATTTTCATCTTTGCTTATGAGTGATCCCAAAACTGAATCAAGTAAATCTTCTTCTTGTGGTGAGCAGTTGTTATCAACCTTTTGAGGGGAAAAAAATGAAAACACATTAAGGTAAGTTGATGAAGAGCACAAAGACGTTATATTTTGAGCTGAAAAGATATGAAGTAAAAGCTATGAACACTAATCAAGAATTGAACAAACAATCACTGAAGAATCAAAGACAAAGCCAACACCTTACAAGTTCTATCATCTACGTCCAGCTTAGAAAAACTGCTAGGAATAGTGCATAAGTACAATCCAATATCAAAATCAGATAATATTCAAAGATCTATTTACCTTTCAGCAACTAAATCAGTATGGGTTGACAAAGAATATTAAGCTAGAAACTTAATCTCTTTCTAGTGCATCAATCACATCATACCTACAAGTTTAAGTCTTTATGCGAACCAACACAATAAGGATGGACTTATGAATCAACGAAGAAGACAAGTTATGAGAAATAGCAATGTCAACTTAACACAGAAAACATAACCACTTGAGAAACTATTTGATCAAGAATAGTCTGACCAAATGACGGATTGTTTGTAAGAACAGTCTTTCCAAGTCCTAAAATCATTCAGTACAAAAAAAAAAGGTCTCAAAACAAAAGATAATTTGCTTAACAGCAATTCATTTCTCAAGCAAACAACCCACTGAGTAACTAAATTTTTCTTCAGATACAAGACAAAACGGATAAGAAGACAAGTTTCAAACACACTATGAGAAATCTCAATGCAAGACAATAACCACTTGAGAAGCCAAAATCAAAGCGCTACAATCAAGATATAACTATACTCAACAGAAACACACTTCTAAAGCAACTAAGAAACTAAAGTGTCAATCAGATCCTTATACCCTACAATTACAAGACTTTCTACACAAAAATGGATATGAAGACAAGTTTCATATACAACACTATGATAAGTTTCAACAATGCAAAGATCAGTAAGTGCCAAAAAAGCTAACAAATTTACTTAATATGAATAAAAATTCTTACTTGCTCAATCCCAATTTGTCGTTGCTTACAAAGCTGCAATTCCTCAGACATTCTAGCAACTTCCTCTTCCAATTCACGAACCCTAGCTTCTGCATCTCTCGCCCTCTCATCCGATTCGTTCCCGAACTCCATCAAGGCGTCACGGTCTTGATGATAAAGCAAGCACTCTCTTTCCCATTTCTTACACTGCCTCAACAAGTTTCCGCATTCCTCCGCCAGTTTCTGGTTCTCCTCCACGAACTTCTTCAACGCCTGTGCATTCATACTCGCTTCCGACTAAATTGATCAGAGGAGAAAAAGATCAGATCTTTAGTCAGTTACAACCTACTACGAACCAAATAAAGAAAACCCAGAACGAGTTACTAACCCTAACTCGTTCTAGCACTTGGTCTTTCTCCTTTGATCTGGAGAGGAGAGCCAGATACTGATCTCGGAGACGGCGCTGCGCTTCTTCAGCCGCGAGAAGCTTCGTTTGGAGAGATTCGATTGAGATGGGAAGCCCTAAGGAGTGATCGATGGTGTCTTTGATGTAATCGTCGACTTCTGGCGAGAGATTCATCCTCGCTCTCGTTTCTGTTTCGCCTGAATCGATTCTCTCGCTTCTCATGGCTACTTTTCAAGAACAAGAAACGAATTAAGAATGAGAGTTGAGGATTTGGCAAGAAAGCACACAGACAGAGAGGATTTTGCAGAGAGAGAGACACGCGAGGGGGAATTCAAAAATGAAGTAGCCGTTACAACTTTTTAATAATTGAAATCTTTATGACACGTGGCAAGTTATTATTGCTGAGGAATTTGGCTCCTGACGCAACCTTTTTTATATTTTTTTTTTGACTGAGGAAATTTTTTTTAAATAAAAAGTTCAACTCTTCTTTCATTGATTTTCTGGGTTGCAACAATTCAGATCATTTTGGTTATTAGCTAAAATATTGTTTACTTGGCTATTAAATCAATCAAAAATAGCCAGAATAAATATCATACTATATGACTCTTACTCGGATAATGAAAATTATAGTAAAGTGAAAGTTGATGTGTTTGTAAAATATCCAAAACTTTTATACATATTTGGTTAAAATTTTGTAACTCTTTTAATAATTATTGTTTCATGTGGTTTGGTTTGGGATCCATATAATCTGAAATCACATACCAAATATAAATATAAAAACGAATAAACAAATATAGGTTACAATAAAATTCTATAAATTAATAATGTTAGAATTTTGATATTTTACTAATTTATAAATTTTATTTTCCAGTTTATTATTATCTAAAATATTTTTTATTTGGTCAAAAATTATTTACTTTCAATTTTAAATAATTAGCTTTTGATATCTTTTTATGCTTTACTAAGACATTGAAATTTTGATTAAATTGCATGAACATGTATTATATTTCTATAACAAGTATTTTCATACTACAATAAGTATAAGTAATTTTAGTTGCAATTTTTCAAGACAGCAACTCAACCAATAAAATTAAGAGATAAAAATTTCATATAAAATAAATAAATAATATTACAATGATTTTTTGAAAATTATGGTATTCATATTTATGTAAGTATTAGTTTATAGCATTAATAAGGTTGTATATATTTGTATAAGAAACTCTAAAGTATACTATTATTTTATATTTTAAATTAGTCTTATTCGAAATCATAAATTTTTTATCATTTATCATTTTTTTACTAGGTGATTCAACTTTAAAAAGAAATGACCAACATTTTATCAAATTAACACGTATACCATAATAAAAAAAAGTCCGTAAAATGTTGTTGGTGGTTGCATTTGAGTTACTCAGAGCATCTCCGATGGTACTATATTTTTCACTTTAACATCATTTTTACTATAATAACATTTCAAATTTTCTTCAAATTTGTAATGTTCAGTTTTTCAATTTCAAAGACAATTTTTTTAATTATAAATGAGTTCTTATCTTTAACTTATTGTTATTTTCAATTAGAAAAATTATAAGTGTTGAAATTATCCAATTAGTTTTAAATCGATATTAATAATTTATCTAATTAGATGTTAATAGCAAAAAACATGAAAATATTCATTCCCGATAATTTCATGTTCTAGTTAGAAGAGTTTAGAATAAAATAAGATCATTTCTTGTTTCAGAATACTTTGATTAAACACTTAATAGAAATATATATTTGGTGTTTCTTTATAAAATCTAATGTTCTTTGTTTATTTATTCATGTTATGTATAATAATTGTATCATATGATAATGTCTACCTTATAATAAATAGTAATTATATCGGCTTACTGTTAAAACAAAATAGTTAGGTAAAGTTAGTAAATTTTAAAAGTATAATAATTAAGTATAAAATGGTGACATAATATAATTAGAATATTCTTTTTACAAAGAAAATGAATTAAACCATTGCAGAACATGTTGTTTCGTATTTTGAAAAAGTCAAATTTTGAAGAAAAAAATTGAAATTAACTTTGATCATTGAGACAAAACCTTTGCTTCCCATTTTTCTCATCAATCTTTTTACACTTTTTTTTTTGTTTATACTTTTAAATGCTTGGATGATATTAGATGTTGAAAGAAGCTTAAATCTTAAAGGATTAGAAAGTATGATATTATTTAATATATCGAAGAGTTACTGATGTGTATAAATATTTTTCAAAATATAGCTCCATGTAGGTTGGAAAAAAAAATTCTTACACTAGGCTGAAATAAATAAGTAAGCAAGGGCGTTATTGTTACAGAGATATAATTATGTAAAAGTTGGTATTGTATTTTATTTTTTTTTGCTAAAAGGTATTGTATTTTGACCCATTTAATTATTTTCAGTTTGGTTTCTTTGTGGTTACATTTTTTTCATAATCGAAAATTTAAAATTAATGTTCTCAATCATTGAATTAAAGCTATTCCAGCAACTCAGAGAAATGAAAAGAGTTGATCACCAAAAACTGAAACAATGGATTTCAAGCTCCTGAACGATCTGTCGGCCACCCTTCTACACAAATTTGAACCGCCACCGAGTAACCCTAAAATTATTTTTGCTGCGCCTTACTCTGTTTAAGGCTACAACATGGTAGAGTTCTGGGGAAGCTATTTATTACATATTGTTGTCTTAACTATCTATTCATTTGAGTTTTCCTCCGTACTACACTTTGTTTCAAATAATGTAGGTGGGGATACCATTGAATACATGGATGATTTGTATGAAAAGATCTAAATATAATGTAAACACTTACTTAAACTGAATTTCTTTGATAATTTGTCTTTTGAAATCAGCAAATTGTTAAAAACGAATCAAAGAGGGATGAAAAAGATAGGTGCGATTACCATATTGTATTAAAATTTGGATTTTTCTGGAAGAGAGCTCCAAAGTTTTTATTAAATTAAGCGATTTAGAAATTTCACTATATTGAACTATCTAATACGGTAAAAAGACATATATGGCTTGGAAAATGATAAATGACTGATCTAAAGTGCAGATTTTCACTTGTGTGTAGGTGGATTGGGAACGATGCGAGCGCAAATTTCCTTGAGGTAAGGTGGGAAGAATGGGTTCAGTGGAAACATTTGAGGCCAACAATTTGCATCTAAGGATGAGAACACCTTGCAACACGGGGCTTCAAGATTTTCAAACTTGCCAGAAAGAATTGAATTGGATATTTGGAGCACACATCCCTCGACGTTAAAAAGAGACGACCAACATTTTACCAAATCAATAGGTAAACCCAGAGGAAAAAGTGCAGGTATTGTTGCTGGGGGTTGCACTTGAGCTACTCTTTCAGTGGCAAAAGTTACAGCCCAAAGAGATGCAACTAAGATCATTGAGAAAGAAACTTTGCTTCCCATTTTTCTTATCAATATTTTTACAAATTTTTTTGTTTAATTTTTTTAGAGTTTTAGATACTTGGATAGATGTTGAAAGAATCTTAATATTTATATGATTAGAAAGGAAAAAAATTATTAAATATATCAAAGAGTTACCTATGAGTATTACTCCCTCGTTTCGATTTAATTGTCGTTGTCGGAAAAAAAATTTCGTTTCAAATAAGTGTTGTTTTAGAGTTTCAATGCAAAATTTATTAATAAAATTTTTCACTATTTTTTTTATTGATTGAAAAATGGTTAGATGTATAGGTAATTGTGTTTTTGTTTTGGAAATATACAAAATCATATGTTGTGTGCATAAAAACAATTAAAATGAAACGGAGGGAGTGGTAATTATTCGAATCGTAACTCCATGCAGGTTTATGAAACATTTTTTCTTACATTATGCTGAAATAAATGACTAACGCATGGGAGTTATCATTACGGAGATAAAATTATGCGAAAGTTGGTATTGTGTTTTGGGACCCATTTAATTTTCAGTTTTTTTTTGTTTACATTTTTTCTTTCATAATCAAAATTTATAAATTAAGATTCCCAATCAGCGAATCAAAAATATTCATACAACTCAGAGGGATCGATCTCCAAAATTGAAACAAGGAATTTCAAGACCCTAGATGATTTGTCGGCAATACTTCTTCACAATTTTTTACCGCCACCAACAAACCTTAACATTTCGTGTGCCAACCGCTATAAGCCATTGCATTTTTACGGAACAACTTTATAACTCGGGATTATCCTACAGATATTGGTAATATATTTTAGTTACAATAAATGCAAATCAAAGGATCACAAGTCAACCGAAAAACCCTAAATCCTTAATGCCAATTCATCAAATATATAAGTTACAAAAAAAAAAAAATTCATCAAATATGCCAAATTGAAGCTATTGCCGATTTCTTTTCAATCCTTAATCAGAAATTATTTTTAGTTTTTCTTATTGTCTCTCGATGTAAAAAAGCTATCAATTCGAATTCGCAATTCAGACGGCTTATTTAGGAAGTCTAAATCTGGCTTTTTTTTATTTGTATCCCATCCAATTAGGTGTTACGTTTTAACCCAATAGGTTGGTGAAAAAAAAAATTATGATTTTTATGGATAGTTTTTAAAATCGGGTAGTTACACCATATATACAACAAAAATACATAAATACACTAACTAACTAAAACTTTCCTCTCTTTATTTTCTCTTTCTGTCTCTCTCTACTCTCTCTCCCAAAATCAAATTTTCCATTTTTAAAATTTGCAGATAATTTTTGGTTGGGGTATATAATAGTATTATTAAATTTAGGTTACACAACTGTTATTAAACCATTTTATATTTAAAATAAATGATAAATAAATTTTGTTTGGAATGGAGAATATTTAAAACGCATCTTCATTTCGAGGTGTGCATTGTTCTTTGTGCAACATAGCTGAGAATTCTTATACTCCCTTCGTTTCACAAAGAGTGTCACTTAGACACTTTTCACACATATTAATGAACTCATTAAAATGTATTTATGTTTTCATTAATATCACATATCTAACCAATAGTATTTTAGATAAATCGATTTATTTATCAAATCAATGTATTTTGCAATTAATTTTGAACTGAAAGATTTTATAAATTGCATTGGTATTGTAGAATGACATTCTTTGTAAAACAAGAAAAATGAGCTAAAATGATACTTAATATGAAACATAGGGATTAATTCCTATGATTTTTGTTGAGGTATTGCTCCTCTCATTTCCAGCTATTGGTGATTGGGTTAAGTGCGCTTCAAATGAAAGGCAACTCGTTGCGATACCAATTTATTTCCTCCATCGAACGATTCAACTATTTTGTAAACCTTTGGTAATCCTAACGGGAATTGGTAAGGGTTGTATTAATTTACTTTATTTTATTTCATTTTTGCTATAAACTGCTGTATGTATAAAAAAAATTAGATCCTTTTTAAAAAGAAAAATGTTGAAGTAGGATTAGGATTAGGCCAAAAACTCTCCGAAAAGGTCTTTATGCGTAGTCAACAAGTTAATAGATGGAACGAGTGAACTCGTACTTGTTTGACGTCTACGGCGAACCCATGGAATCCTTCAAAGTCAGCGACCAAAACAAATCTAATTCAATATTTGTTGTCGTGAGGGGCAGATCTTATTGATCCACGAATCATAATCGTCTAGTAGTATAACGACTTCTTTATCTCGCTCTACACGGAAACATGGAGCTCAAGTGATCCAACGTTATGACTATCTTCACGAGAGATCTCAGCCATAGGTTCGTTTTATGTGTTTTATTACCGCTTTTCATTTTCCAATTCCTGCCTAACGCAACCTGCCAGCAAGAGTCAGAATCCAAGGTCACGGCGGAATCAGTAATTGGAATCGTTTTGCTTTCCATGTTCCTATTATGTATAGTCGGTTGCTGCTTCTTCTATGCATGCCAGAGTGCAGAGATTGAGGCGGGAAGCCGTCAAGTGCTGCACACTAGAGCAAGGCATGGGCTCGACAAGGACATCATCGAGTCCTTCCCGTTTTTCCTTTACTCAGAGATTAAAGGGCTCAAGATAGGCAAAGGCGGAATGGAATGTGCAATTTGTTTAAACGAGTTCGAGGATGAAGAAACACTACGTTGGATGCCTCCTTGTAGTCACACTTTCCATGCTAGCTGCATCGATGTCTGGCTCTCTTCTTGGTCCACATGTCCGGTTTGCCGTGCAAATCTGTCTTTGAAACCTGGTGAGAGCTTTCCATATCCGAGCATGGATCTTGAAACGGGAAATGAACAAGGAGGTGTTCAAGACGACATAAACTTGACAGGTAACAACAATGCAAATTATACAACACCTCGATCGAGATCTACAGGGTTATTGTCTAGCTGGCGTATGGCTGAGATATTCGTCCCTAGATCTCATTCGACGGGACGTTCAGTGGTTCAACTTGGCGAGAATCTAGAACGATTCACACTGCAGTTACCGGATGAGGTGCAAAGACAACTGGCTAGCTTGAATCCGACAAGGAAAAGCCTCATGGCCTTACCTGAAGCCAGGAGTTCGAGACAGGGCTACAGGAGCGGCAGTGTTGGAAGCAAGAGAAGCAGTTTCTCTCAAGGACGACAAACATTTCAGCGGGCCCTATCTATGTCTCTCTCTTTCTCTTTTCAAGATACTTCCCAAACTAGGGACAAAGATTCTGGTGAACGGTCGTTTGAACGCCTCATGCCAGAGAAGGTCTAACAACTAATCTATCTACTCTATCTATTTTTTCTTTCAATGGACGAAATTAAGTCACAAAAAAGGTCGAGTTTGATGATTATGGTTGCGATTATCCACGCGTGCCACAACTTGGTTTAACAATAAACTGGTTCTAGTATTTTTATTTTACTAAGGGTATGTAAACATAGTAAGAGTCAATGAGATTTCGATTAGCACCGTTCAAATATCTTGTACAGCTTTTCAAGGGATGCTACCTGCAAAAAGAGTAAAAAGAATGTGATTATTGTCTTTGTGAGATTTGATTTGGACTTTTTGTAACATGTGAAACTTCTATTGGTAATTAACAAAATGGTAACCTTAACAAAAGTTCCGTTTGAAGCCATGGAGGCTGGTGGCTTTAAGAACAATCTCATAGACGGAAACAGCACATGTTGGATTGACCATTCACGTTGCGCCCATGCGGTTTCAGCATCTGAGAGAAGGTCTTGGTCAAGAACTGACTCCATCTCGACGTTACCCCCTGCAACAGTTTAATGTAAAAATTAGATTCTCACTTCCTTCTCATATGCAGAAAACCAAAAGCAAAAAGGTAAAATACCTAAAGCTGGATTCTCCTGAGAGCTCTTCTCATTTGTCTTAGTATAAAACCGAACACCGTCACCAGATGGATTTGGCAAAAGAGGAGGATGCATGGCGTAAAAATTCCCAATAGCTGCAGAAACTCCTTGAAAGCAAGCCTTCTCATCTTCCCATTCAACCTAAATAGCACGTTAGGGAGACATTAGAACCCACTGTTCCTCTGATCAGTAACATTACTGTAGAAGCACTTTGATTCAGAAGTACTCACATCATTTCCCAAGCATAGTAAAAACTCAGGAACACGATCCATGTCAGGTGTATACTGGTCGAGTATGACAGGAAGCCGTGACAAATTCCCATCGGAATCAATGAACACGCTGAAATACTCCTCTAACATCTCTACCTTTTCCATAAGGAGTTCTGTATTCATCTATACATTAAAACGAAACAAGTTAACCAAATCCATAGGCAAACATTACAGCATCATGAACTTGTTACAAGTTGAGTAGAAGGCGATGCAGAGGGAAGAACTTACTTCGGCGATTCTTTCTTTCAGATGATCTTTTTCGTTATTTTCAGGATCTAGATCCTCCTCTTGCAGAGCCAACAATATCAACTCAGACAGAGGGGCTGGATCGCTAAGCTGTATTGCATTAAAATGAGCAAAACGACGAAGAGTTTGCTGATACATGAGCTCTTTGCTGCAAATTCCAATAGGATGGTATACGGTATGAGCTTTAAAAGACTTCGTGTAGACTCTCTATATTGACAAAGTAGAATATCATCCATTAAACATTTAGACTTGAGAATAATACCTGAGGTTCACGACATTTGCTAGATATAGATGTGTTTGATACTGAACTAAAGCGAAAACATCATCTGCCATTCCAACATATGTGCAATTCCTTACTGTCTCCAGCAAACCTAACAGAGAATAAATTAAAGAGAAGCGGTTACAAGGATTGGTTTAACGAAGATTATGTTCAGAGGAGTAACAATGCCGAGCAAAGCAACCTGGATGGTAGCAGCTGTCAATCCCAGAAAGAAGTTCCTGGACACTAGAAAGATCAGCAGTTTCCTTTGGGTTTCTTCTTTGTCTTATAGAAGACCTGCAAGACAAATAATAGTATCACACACAACCAATAAAACAAGCTCAAATTTTGTTAATATGAAACTATATACTGTATGTTGTATATCAGGTAAGGTCGTACCTTACTGCACTCAAGCTAGAAACCGTGTCAGGTAGATTATGGGGCTTAGGTTGCAAAAACGCATGTAACCTTCCAGCTGGATCAGATGAATCCGTTCTCACCATTTTATGCACAGGAACTTTCGGTGTTTTTTGTCCTAGTTAAATAGAAGAGCACAAGTTATTCTATGAAGTGAAAAAGTGACAAAAGAGTATGCAACGGGAAAGGTTTTACGCAATAAAGGTAAACAACGCAGCCAAATGAATCAGTACCAGAAGGCAGCGGAGAAACTGGAGTATCACTTTTCGAGGATTTCAGCGTAGATTGAATGTATTCCACTTTCTGTAGCACGAAGGAACACTTATAATTGTTCTTAATCTCCAACAAAAAATATTGCTTGAAGTTGTTTTGCACGCGCATACCTGCTCTTGAAACGTCCTAGTATCATTTGTGTTCCTCAGTTTCAGTTCAACCTCTGACTGTATCATATCGATCATGATTTCCTGGTTTAAAAGGCTTACCTGCGCTTGACCAAAACCATTTATCATTTGATGCATAAATAAGGAATTCGTGTTAAAAGTAAGTTAAGTAGTAAATACACAATCTTATCATAGAAATAGTTGGACACATGAATCTTAAGCAGCTGTCTCAAAGCAATTACTTCTTTTTTTGTTGGGTGAATATTGATATCAACATGCTCCCGTGGCAAATTGATCGACATATAGACAAAAGGTTTGGATGCTTTTGGTAATGTTGCAGCATAAACAATCTCAACGGCTCTTTTTAAAGCTGAACATTCCACCAATCTATCTGTTGTAACCGATAAACCAATTATCAGTACAGTGGATCATCTAGTGATAAATTTCATACAACTTTTAATTTCTATTTGAGGAAAGAAAGTCCTCACCATTAATAAAAAGCACCAAAATGGTCTTCTTAGCAACATAGTTCGAATTGGACACAAAACCTTCCATATCAAAAGCACAACCGGAGGATTCACCAGAGGAGACTTCTACTTTAATCAAGCTTTTCGCAACTGACACACCGTAAACTGATCTGATAGAATCAAGCCTTGAAGACGACACGACAGAGTGAACATCAGCCTTGACAGCTCCATGCTGGCGAGAAAGCAGCAATCATTAAAAAAAAAGCCAAGTAGACTAGTCTAGTTACTAGCAAGTATTACAAACCTTTCGACAAGAGAAGCTAACGTTATTGTGATGAATGGCCATCCGGCTCAGCAAATCTACTATTTTTCCATAATCATCAGCAGAGTTCTGAAGTGTCTTCCTTCTAGCAATCATATTATAAAACAAATTCTCCACCTAAAACATAACAAAACTCCAGAATCAAAGTTACTCTTTTGTTCAACCAGTTTGATAACTTTACCATTATTTGAGTTCCTTTGACAGCCGCACACGCCTTTGGCTCATGCTCCATCACACCATCTCTGTAAGACACTCTGAAACAGAAATTGCAAATATATAATTAATAAGAAAAATGAGCAGAGCAAAACATATCTTTAACAAATCAACGTTCCAGACCTGTGACCATGAATCTGGCCTTTGGTGATAGTGGTGACAGTAACATGAGCAACGTAAGTCATACTAGCAAGTGCCTCTCCTCTAAAACCCATCGAACTAAGAGAGAACAAATCTTCATACTTGCTCAGCTTCGACGTCGTATGTCTCTCGCATAGAATCGGCAAGTCTTCACGCTACAATACGAAACAACAATTGAATCATTTTGCTCCACATCGAGAACGTTGATTTTCAGTGTGTAGAATCTTTACTCTAATGCCGTGGCCATCGTCGGAGACTTGAATTAGCTTCAAGCCACCGTCCTTAACAGTGACGCTTATGGAAGTTGAGTCGGCGTCCAGGCTATTCTCGACGAGCTCCTTAACCGCCGAAACTGGACGCTGGATTACTTCACCCGCTGCGATACGGTTTACCACTGACTCTTCTAGCCGTTGTATCTTCGGCGGGTCTCTCGGTGCAATCGACGGAGACGGAGACTCTTCCACCTCCATCGCCATGGCCGTAGACTCTTCCTCTTCCATCGCCACCGCAAGAGGCGAACCGTCCGTCATCTCTCCTCCGCCCAAAACCTCGCGCCAGATACAAATTAGTGTCGCTTAATGTCTGCACATCGGGTCAAAAACGTCGTTTAGAGCCCATTTGGCCATGTTTGGGCCTTTAGCCCAGTTAAACGCCATCAAGGCAACGACATCGTTTTACTTGTCCCCTAGTTAAGCCTTGGTGTTTGCAAGTGAACCGGATATGATATCTGAACCGAACCCCAAACAAATTTTGAATCCAAAAACTCAATTCTAATCTGTAAAAGTGCTTGAACGGTTTTGTAGCACGCTAGCTTGGATATTAGTTATTATCCGGATCCTACCCGAACGGGAATGGTTACCCCAAAAACACCTGAGAACCTTTATAAATCCAAAAATCCCCAACACCTGAATTCAGATAATTATCGAAAAATCTAAATTAGTACCAGAAATGAATATTCAAAACTCAAATGCTAAAGCTGTAGATTTATTTGCGACAGCTGCATTTACCCTCATTGTATACTTCATTTCATATCCATCTATCTCCAAAACATTCAGACTTGATATGTATGTTGAATCATTAATCGTTTGGTCTTCTTAAGAGAGGTATGTATTCGTTTACCCTCACATGACAATCGATAGATACCTATAGAGTTAGTAGTAACATGGAAAAGTTTTCACGAAAAATTAACAAATTTGTTTAGTTTTTTTTTTTTACGTCGAACGGCCAACAAATTTGTTTAGTTAAGGTCTGTCATTTCGAAGTTTTTATTTGTAACATATTTTACCTTTCTTCTTAGTTGAAGTATTAAAATGTTGTTCGCTACGATAAGGCACATTTTCGGATTAACTTAGGAATGACAGTTATTAATTAACTTATCCGATAACTTGATCATGTTAACTTATTAGTTAACCATCTATCACCCTTTCACATTTTGACCAAGAGATAACATCAAATTTAGTTGTTAATCGATATCGTTTTCATTCACGATAAAGAATTTTATGTGTTTGGTTTAGGTATTTGAATAAGGAATTATATTACATTTTTACTTCGGGAAGTATTCAAATGCTGTTCGATATGCATTACATTTTACCAACGCTGGGATTAACTGAAGACCGGCAGATATGTAATATCTTATGTGAATATATTAAGAAAAAAAAACCTACATAAAACTTTGCAACAAATGCCATACGCCTAGCTTAAAAATATCCAAATGGGCTTACATCGGCCATCCAAAAATCTGAATAGCCGAATAATTCTGATGTGTACTTGAACGACCCACAGCTCCAGACGTGGCTTCAAAGAGTTAATATTTTCTGTGAAAGTGGCAGAATAATGGTTCTTATTATCAAAATCTTGTATCATCTTCGAGTATGTTCATTTGTCCATCTGGATGAACCATTTTGATGGAAATGATAACTAAAATCATTTTAATGAACATCATCCAAATGGTTCATCTATATGAGTTTTAAAAATTTAGGCTAAAATAAAACTCATCAGAATGAATCTAATTGGCGCATCTCAAAGGATATAATTATCTCCTAGTTGACAAATAATCAAACAAAATAATGTATTAATAAGGGTAAAAGAGAAAACTTATACTTTTCTTAACATGTGTGACACACTCTTAAACTACACTTAATATGAACAGTGTAAGTATTTATATATACTAGTTTTCCCAGGTTTACTTAGTTATAAAATGGTTCTATCAACCGAGTCTGATTTCAATTTGAATCCCGGTTGATTAATTTTGGAGCTAAAATGAATTTCAACACGTTATAATTGGTCCCGATGACAATACGAACAAAGTGCCATTGGGGAAATGTCCCTACCGACGATATCTGACGCGAGGCTAAAGGAAAAGCAGTTTTTTGTTTAGTGCGCGGTAATATATTTGATTATATGAAATTAAAAGTGAAAGAAACCTAAACAAAAGACGAGTTCAGCTTTGTAACAAAAACAAAAGAGTTTTATTCTGATTTATTAGAGTTACTAGATTTTGACCCGCCCTTAAAAGAGCGGATATATTTTTTGTTTTACATTTTTTGAGAAATTTTATTTTTATATTTATGTTTTTTAATCGTATTTGTGTGTTTTTTGTATAATATTTCTCTTAAATGATTAATAAGAGTTTTAATAATTGTATTAAAATAGTTGGATCACACCTATATGTCATGGTGATGTTTTAATAGTTCTAATTATAGTTTAAAATTCTAAAAAAAAAAAGTTTAAGAGTTCTAATTCTAGTTTGTTGTGTTCGTACCCGTTAACAATTATATTTTTTTTTCTGTATCTTAAAATTTGAGAGAAAACAAATAAAAACCGAAAATGAAATAAATAATAATAATAATAAAAATAAAAATATAAAACAACAACTATAAATTGACACTTTCTCTTATACATCAAACCTTAATAACACAAGTCACCTTTTTCAGACACCTAACTAGATACCAAACTAATTTTCCATATGCCTAACTAAACAAAATAAAACAAACACACTCCTCTGTTTCTTGTCATTGGGCAAAGGACTTTTAGGTCAAAAAACATCAAGAAAACCATGAAAGCGTGGTTCCAACACCCTGTGTCTTAGAGTGTTAAAAAATACAGAAATGTGTTCTAAAGAAAAATCAACACTCATATACTATTTTATTTATAGACATAGTATAGTATATTACAACTTTCTTCCTCCCCCTATTCTCTCACTTCTCTTCACTCCTCGCTCCTTTTCTCTCGTCCTCGTTCTCCTCCCCCTCCTCTCTGCTCCCTTTTCGCTCCTCCTTAGTCGTAGGCGAGGACCATCATCATTTAATTCTTTACAAAAACGCTTAACATTGTATTTTTGATATGAATTCAATGTTTTATACTATTTATTTAATAAATATAGTATAGTGTAGTACATGCATATTAGTTTATTCTTCATTTTGTCTAAATATTACAAAATGTATGAAAACATATTTTACAATGGAGGAACTTCTAAGAATATAAGTAGTTTTCTTTCATTTTACAATCTGACATATTTCAAAAAGAAACAATATAATGACAGTCAAAACTTGTATGAAATGTTCAAAATTTTTGTTTTTTATTGTTTACTATGTTGGTCATTTAGTTATTTTTTGTCGGAAAACTTTCATTGATTGATGCCCATAGGTATCAGACTTTACAATTTTAAGAGGCCCAATATAATTTTTTTAAAAGTTTACAGCCTAAATTTAAAGAGAAGGGAATCAACGTTCGCTAGGTTTCTAGAGACACGTCTTGGACACACATCACTTATGTCGTTAATAACAATTTCGGCCGCCACTGCAGACCTTCAACATCGCTAAATCTCTATATCGCTTCTCCGACTTCTTAGCACATCTCCAAGAAACAGAGCATAAGAAGCTCTAGACATTGATACCAATCGAGTTGTCCCTTCTCTTTCACTTTCCTTGCTCATTCACGACCTTCATCATCTTTCTACTGGAGCGCATCAGCCATCTCAGATAACCATGACTCGGAAACCTTTAAAGCTGACCACTAAGGACTGCGGCATGAAGCAGGCACGATGTTACCCAATCAAGAAAGATGGGTCTGATTGCTTAGAGATCGGCCGGGATAAAACTTAGAAATCTCGAAGAATCACTCTGAAAGTTGATAGAAAATGGAAAAAATATTATTCAACCCCAAATCAAAAAGACAAGAAAGAGACCATGAAGAATAGCTATGATTGAGGTTGAAATCACAACAATAATTGCCAAAGCGAAGTGAGAATCTGATTAAACGAAAGAGAAAATCGATCTCTCGATCGAAACTATTATACAAACGAACAAAAAAAAACATAACTATTTCCTTCTAAAAGATATTTGATGTGGTAAGAAGGAAAGAGAGAAAACATTCTCTCTCTAAAGAAGAGAGAGATGCTCCTCTGAACCAGGGACGGGCCTGAATACAAGCCCATCAATCATTTGATTGACGGCCGAGGGCCGATCAGTATAAAAAATATTATGGGGCCAATTTTTATAACGATTAGATAGCAGAGATGGTGCAAGAAGCTATTATATGGGTCTCTTCCTTAGGCTCCCTGGGTTCGAGTGCTGAGTAGTGCGGATCTGGGCCAAAAAAAGTTTCTCTCGCTTCTAGTCTGCCAAATGTAAGGATCTGAACTTCAAAGACTTGGTCATATAGCATTAGCTTGGATTCCTAAATTTCTAACTAGTTTAGTTTAGATTAGTTTCTGTTGGTAAAAAAAATGTCTTAAATTTTCAAGGTATTTATTATAATTGGTGTGTAAATAAACATTATTTCGTTTGTGATGGGTAATCATGGAACATAACTTCTGTCTAGTAAATATATTTCCAGAAATGAAATTATTAAATTAGTATCTTAATATTTTGAAAGAAAGAAATGGCTTAACTGTTTTTTTTTTGGTTCAAGTATTTGTGTTTTTGGTTAATTTGGTTTGGCTACAATCCCACCAAAATGAACTAAAAATAAAATCAGTTCGGTTTGATTTTCGGTAATTTTGGTTATGTATTTTTTTTCTCAAAAAAACAATTTTGGCATTTAAGTTAGATTTTGGTTATATTTTTTAAAAAACTTGGATAGTTTTTGTTAATTTAGTTATTTTCGGTTACTATGATTATTTTTGGTTAGTTCAGTATTTTTCAATTAGTTTGGTCAATTCGATTTGGTTATTACGGTTAATTTTGGTTATTTATTATTATTTTTAAAATCACAAAACGAACCAAACCAAAAACCAAATTATTTTTCAAAATCATACCAAATTAAACCAAACTTAAAACCATAACCGAACAGAAAACTGAAAATTTTGGCTATGTTCAATTCGGGTGGTCCGGTTTGGACAAAATCAGTAGGCCTAGAAAAAACAGTAGAAACCGGTTACTAGTCTACTTGACCATTAATTTAACAAAAAAGAAAAATATTTTAGTTTATTGGTGTAAAAATTAATACTACCATTTATTTTGGTAGTTACAAAAAGTTTAATAATTTAGATGTACTAGTGGTTACATTATTAATTTCTTTTAAAAAGAGGGTAAAGACATCTTTTACTTTATTGGAACAGCTTTTTGAGTTGTAATTTTGAGACGCATTGGATTCCTTGTTTGACCATTGTCTACCTGAAAAACCCGCTAACATTGAATATATACATCTCTGTCTTCTCTGTCCCTTTCTTCTTCTTTTCTCAATAAAATTAAAAAAATGTCCCAAGATTCTGCGACTACTACTACTGCTTCTCCGCCGCGACCTTCAACTGCCGTCGAGACAATGCCGAAGGATTCCCATACCAATCCTTCCTCTTCTCTAATGAAACAAGACTTTAAGGATGAAGAAGAAAAGCCAAAGCAACTACCTTTGGAGCCGGAGATGATTCAGCCGCCGCCGGTGACTCCCGAACCAAATCCGCAGCTGAGCTCTGACCAAGATTCGTCGTTGCCTTTAGTTCCGGAGCCGGAGGAGACCAACAACGCGGCGGAGGTGACAGAGCAGTCTCACCAAGTCACGCCGGAGACAGCGACTTTGGAGCAAGAAGGTCCCGAACACGCGGCGGAGAATTCAGAACCGCCGGTGACTACAGAGCCAAATCCACAGCGGAGTTCCGAGCAAGATTCTTCGTTGCCTTTAGTTTCGGAGCCGGAGGAGACCAACCACGCGATAGAGGTTTCAGAGCAGCCTCACCAAGTGACGCCGGAGACAGTGACTTTGGAGCAAGAAGGTTCCAACCATGCGGCCGAAGATTCAGAACCACTTGCAGTAACGGCAGAGAAAATGTCTTCGGAGCCAGAAGGCCTCAAACACGCGGCTGAGGATTCAGAGCAGCCACATCAAGTGAGGCCGGAGACAGAGCCAGAGGAGCCTAACCATACGGTCGAGAGTGATTCAGAGAAACCACATCAAGTGACGCCGGAGACAGAGCCAACGCAGAAACTGATGTTAGAAAAGCGGAAAAAGTACACGGAGGTTGCAGACTGGACAGAGCCGGAACCACCAGACGCGGCGGTGTTAGAAGCTGCAGCGTCGGCGCCTCAGCCAAAGCAAACAGAGCCTCAAAACCCTGTAGTGGCAGCTCAACCACCAGCTTCTTCCGTGAAAACAAGATCCTTGGCGGAGATGATGAACAGGGAAGAAGCTGAAGAGAAACCAAAGATTCAGATTCCTCATAGCCTCGGCTCCTTCAAGGAAGAAACAAACAGAATCTCCGATCTCTCAGTCCACGAGTTAAACGCTCTTCACGAGCTCCGTCACCTCTTGCAAGAATCAACCACCATTGACTCCAGCAAAAGCTTCATATGGGGTGTGCCACTTCTCAAAGACGACAGAAGCGACGTCGTTTTGCTGAAATACTTGAGAGCGAGAGATTTCAAACCGCAAGAAGCTTACTCAATGCTCACCAAGACACTCCAGTGGAGAATGGAGTTCAACATCGAGGAGCTTCTCGACGAAAACCTCGGAGACGATTTAGACAAGGTTGTGTTCATGCAAGGGCAAGACAGGGAGAATCATCCTGTCTGTTACAACGTCTACGGTGAGTTTCAGGACAAGGATCTTTATCGGAAGACGTTCTCGGACGAGGAGAAGAGAGACCGGTTCTTGAGGTGGAGGATTCAGTTTCTTGAGCAGAGTATAAGGAAGCTAGATTTTGTGGCTGGTGGGGTTTCCACGATCTGTCAAGTAAACGATCTGAAGAACTCTCCAGGACCTGGTAAAACCGAGCTCAGGGTAGCCACTAAGCAAGCTCTTCATCTTCTTCAAGACAATTACCCTGAGTTTATCTCTAAACAGGTATACAAATCTTCTGTATTGACAATAATATTTATATGTGAATGCTCAGATCTGATATTGTAGAATTTTGTGATCAGATATTCATCAACGTTCCATGGTGGTACCTTGCTTTCTATAGAATTATCAGCCCTTTCATGACCCAAAGGTCAAAGAGCAAACTCGTTTTCTCAGGTCCTTCAAGATCTGCAGAAACCCTTTTCAAGTAATTAACAAAATATTTGAGCTTTTTCTTGACTTTGTTTCTATAACTATTGTTAACGTAAGTCTTTTTGGTTTATTAGGTACATATCACCGGAACATGTCCCGGTTCAGTACGGTGGACTAAGTGTGGATAACTGCGACTGCAACTCGGATTTCACACATGAGGATACCGCCACTGAGATTACCGTTAAACCAACTACCAAACAAACCGTCGAGATTATTATTTACGAGGTGTGCCACTTTTTCTATGGACAGTTTATACTTTATACAAATCTTACACTTATGCATGTGATTTGTTACAATTGTGCTTCGGATTATTTTGTCTGCAGAGATGTACAATCGTGTGGGAGATAAGAGTAGTGGGATGGGAGGTTATGTATGGAGCAGAGTTTGTGCCGGAGAACAAAGAAGGATACACAGTGATAATTCAGAAGCCGAGGAAGATGGCTTCAGGAGATGAACCGGTTGTGTCTCAAAGCTTCAAAGTTGGAGAAGTTGGCAAGATTTTACTAACAGTGGATAACCCAACGTCCAACAAGAAAATTCTTATTTACAGGTTCAAGGTTAAGCCTTTGCCGTGTGAGTAACAAAAGTTGCATCTATCTTCAAGTGTTTCTTAGCTAGAACTTGATCATATGATTGTTGGTTGTGTTTCTTTTTCTTCTTCTTCTATGTGGCCGACATATGCGTGTGTTTCCTGTTTGTTAAATGCGTTTATTTTAGATTTGTATTTTGCTTTAGTATCTCTTTAATTTGCTTCCAAGGAGGATGATGTTTTGAGTAGTAAATGGCTTTTAAAGGATACAGGTTTTTTTTTGTTGTTCAGGAATTAAGTGTCCAGTGCAGATTGTTAAGAAAAGAGTATGACAATGATTGCTGTAATTGCATCTTGCTAAATCCTTATAATTGCTTCTTGCTCGATCCTTATAATTGCTCCTCTGAATATCGCTTAGCATATATCAGCGGAATCTTAAACACAATCTCATCAGGGACTTCAAGCCAAGTGTAGCAAGCAGTTCCTCTTGTGGTTATTTAGAACAAAATTTGGATGCCACTGATGAAGACAAATAACAGAAAAATCAAAAAGGGAAGATATCAAGGAGAGTGTTGAAAAAACTTAAAAGGGTAGTAAACAAACCGCGTGTCTGATCATTAAAAAAAAACTCGAGCTACGAGTTTGATTCACATGTAAGTAATTAATATGATCAAATCCACACATACCAGATTACCAGTTACCAATATCAAGTCATCAAATTCAACAAGAGTAAAGAGTAAAAAAAGTATTTTAACTCGTGACGACCGATCCTCTTAAATAAATATAGTGTTACACGTAACTTTAAACTATTAAAAACAACTCTAATTATAGAAACAAAACAAGATGAATGATTTTGTTCAAAAAAAAAAAAAAAAACAAGATGAATGATAGAAGAGAATTAATTTCTCCAGTCGTTGAACAAAGCAATCAAAATGGAGTGATATCATTGATAATGATGGATATGCTATTGATAAATAGATGCAATCACCGATTAAGATTGATCTAATTGATATCCATTCCTTTTATCTACATTTGCATGGAAACAAACAAAAATCTAAGACAAAAGAGGAACCCTAATTGGATCGCTATCGCCGTCATATTCATCTCCACAATCGTAAATAGATCTAGCCTGATCCTCTAAGTATCTATCAAGCAAACTACCTTCGATCTCATCTTCTTCCAGTTCGAGTTCCCCGCATCCTTCCTCGCATCGCCGCAAATCATCTTCTTCGGCGGCGAGAACTTCCGTTACGACGGAGGAAGGTGCCGATTTCACGATTCGGCTGCGGAGGCCACTGAAGACCTCGACGGCGCAGAGGAGAGGGAAGGAAAGGCAGAGAAGAGGTAGAAGGATAGGCGAACAGAGTAGGAAGAAGACGAAGCGACTCAACCGTGTAGGGAGGAAGGATCCGGCGGTTAGCATGACGTCAGCGGAAAGAAACGGCGGCGTTCATCGGTTTCGTGTTTTTGGGGGTCCTACCGGGAAGCTTTGGCACATGACTTACTTTCTTAATCCAAAGACTTTTTTTTTTCTTCTTTATACACTCATTCAGTCTCTTGCCGACTTCCATGTTCCCTTAAGTAATTTTTAATATTCTTTTTTGGGTTGTCTCTCACAAGTAAATTTCTGATGAGCAAGCATGTGCCCTTAAGTAATGTTTTTATATTTTTTTATATTTACATAGTTTGGGAAAATTAGTTGACAAAAGAACAAGATAATGAATACTTAAGGATAATAATCTGAAATGCCCGAAAACTTTATAAAACTTTTTTGAGGTGCCTCTGTTATAAAAAGATGAACTAGACTATGAACCGCGTTTAAAAATACGAGAATTTTTTTAACAAAATCTAGTTTACAATATCATTAGATTTTAACATTTTCATTTTACTGTATTTTAAAACTATATAATTATATTATTTTATATTTATATTAAATAGGTAAATTATATAAAGCATTACTTAATTTTTTTAATTATTTCAACCGTTTAATCACAAAATTTTAATAAAATATCTGTAATTTTTTGCTTAAATTTTTGATATATACTTATTTGTTAAACTTTTCATTATTATTTTTTAATTATAAAACTTATTTGATGTTAATTTGTTGACTCTAACCTTTTATTTGTATAATATATCTTACATATATAGTTATATGTTCTTAAGAATAAAACCAATTTAAGAATAAGACTCTAATATTTATTAAGTTTAAAGAAATGCAATTTTTTTATTTATGAAAATAAAAACAAAATAATGTATTAATTTAATTAATTTTATATTAAATGATTTTTTTGTAGTATCTAAACCAGCAAAAATAGTTGTACTTATTTTTAACTTTTTATAAAATATTTTAGTGATTTTAAATAAAATAATTTAAAAGAATATAAATAAAAAGTTACTAAAAATGTAGGACCTAATGTTTTATATTGTTTGGACACAAAATTAGTTATTGTGTTGTTTAAAAACACATTTAGTAGTATAATGTTATTTTTCATAATTAGATAAATGAATTTAACTATATAGTAGAAGGTTGTATTTAATTTTAAAAATTACAAAAAAGTTGGATCCATGAGAATGATTTTGTTCTAATAAGAGAGATTTCTTCTTCATTTAAATTTAAATATGGTTAAAATCTAAAATATCCTAAATGAAACTGACTAACTATTAATCCGACCTAACTTACTCCACCCGACCCGACAATCCTCCCGGATCTAAACCTAATCTGCATGTTTTCTCTGTTTTCTTAGTTTCTTTATCTCTCTCATTCCTCTCAAATTCTCCTAAAACCCTAGATTCTGACTAAGGCGATGAAATCGACGGAATCAATTGTGCCTCCTCTCGTCCACTGTTTTCTTCTCATTCTCTTCTTCCATCGTCGAAATCAACAAAACCCTAGACTTTGTTTTCCGTCTCTTCTCTTATGTGTCCTATCTTCCTTCTCCTCTCTTTCGCGCTTCACCCGTGTATTAAACACCTTACTTACTACATTTGTTGTTGATTTTGTTGTGGGTTTGAAAGTATTTTGATTTGTGCTCGTTTGGATGTTTGGTTGTTAATCAGTTTGGTTATGGTCAAAGAAAAATTCTGGGTTTTATTTTTGATAAAAAGTTGTGTAATCTTTGTGTCAAAATTATTAACCGAAGAGAAAACCTTTAATTGAAAATGTTGAAAACAATAAATGTGTTTTCTTTTGAGATTATGGAGCGTGAATTTTTGCTTTTGAGACTCTGAAGATTGAATTTTTGGTTTTGAGATTAGTCTAGTGATGATTCTTGAGCTTGACCATGATTTAGAGTCAATGTTTTTCGTAATATGGTTTGTTATATTGATTTGGTTATGTTGATTGAAAGCGATTTTGGTTAGATTTTGTATAAAAAGTTGAAAATGTTCGTGTGAAACTTGTATATTTAGGAGAGTAGTCTAAAATCGAATTGAATGTTGGACATGTGAAAGCGAATTGGTGATTGAGGTGAATGAATGTTTGAAAGTTTAAATGTTTGAGCATATGTAGATTGAAAGCCAAACTAGATTGAATGAATGAATATTTGAATTTGAGCATGTGGATGTGCAAAAGAAAATTAGAGACTAAATAATTAAAAGTTTGGAGATTTAATGGTTGAATGAATAGTTTTGAGATTTGGCAAACCAATGATTTTTGAATTGGAGAATGATTTGGGAGAACTTTTTTTTTTTGGATATTGAATGTTTTTGTTAGTTTCAGTTGTGATTGAATGTTTGTTGTTTTCGGATATTCAGAGGATCGAGAAAATGACAGGCCGTAAACAATGTGTAGGGAAAAAACACCATAAGCGAAGAGGTTGTCCAAAGAAACATTTCTCCAGTAGTAGAAGAGCATGTAGAAGAGCTTTCAGACGAGAACAGTGGCGGAACTAGACATTCATTTTATAGGGGTCATAATTAATTTTTCATTGCTAAGGGGGTCATATATGAGTTTTGAACTCAAGACATGGCGGTTAAAAAACTATTTCTGACCAATTTACCACATAAAAAACATTGGATGTAAGCCCAAAAGTTTAATTTTGTAAATTTTATAGGGGTCAGTTGACCCCCTACTTACAAAGTGGCTCCGCCACTGGACGGAAACAATAGTGATGATCTATTTGTACATCTCAAGTATGCATTCCATAAATTATTTCACTGGTTAGAGTAGAAGAAATTGGTACTGATGGGTGACTTAGTTCTACTATAACATATTAGCATTACTGGTGTGACTAGTATTACTAGGACAGACTAGTTCTACTAAGTTCTAATATAATTTACAAGAATGCCAACTAGTGCAACCTATTGTGATATACTTCCAGAACACCTAGTTCACCAAGATTTGTAAGATGCATTGTAGGTGCTATGTGAACCTGTGATCATCAAAAAGCTTGAATCCGAGTTGCCCTAGTTCACAATCCAACCTTTGCTTTATAGATTACACACAATTCGAGTAAACTGGTTCTTCTTAAAAAACCAACTAACTTTTTCAGTTAGCGATCGTTTGTCTTAAAAAACCAACTAACTTTTTCAGTTAGCGATCGTTTGTCTTAAAAAACCAACTAATTTTTTCAGTTAGCGATCGTTTGTAATGATCATTGGTTAACATCTTGATGTACTGATAAACTCGATTGGTAGCTAACTCAACTCCAAATTGGCAATACTTTCTTCGCTACTAAAATCCTGCAAAACCATTCTCTGTAACTCTTATTCGGTGGAGCTTGGTTCCAAAGCGAGTATCCCCCCCCCCCCCCCCCCCCCCCCCCCCCCCCCTTTCTCTTCATTAACAGAGAATCCCCATCAGGTAATTGCACCCAATTCTCATACACCCATGACGAATAGACATGAATCATAGAAGAAGAAGACTTTTGAAAATGATTCTAACTTGCGCTAGAATAAAGAACAAGTGATTTTTCAATTTTTTTTGTTTTTGTTAAGAAAATTGATATAGTCAAATATCAAAATAGAAAAAGGATTTGCATATATTTTCGAAATATATGGTAAATGTACTTCCAATATTTTCAGAAATTTGGTCATAATTATTCGTAGATTACAAGTTCTATTCGGTGTAGAAATAAGATAAGATGTTCGAAAACAAATTCTACTAATCTTAGAACATTGAGTTGTTTGTAGAAAGCATTTTACTACAATTTTAGAGTATGTTAAGAATATAATATGCATTCAGAAAAAAATTGAAAATTTTGAAAATCGTAAATTACTTATCCTAATAAAAGTAGAATGCCAAACAAAACATGGAATTCAATTTTCAATATGCACCTTTTCCTAGAATATAAATCTGCTACATGTGTAACAAAATCTGAATTTTTATTTAATAAGGTTTAGAATCGTAAAATACTATTACATTGGTATAGATATTTTTTCAATAGTTCTTATTTTTCATAAATTTTATAGGTTTTTAAAATTATTTATTTCATTAATTTGATAAATAGAAAGTGCAATAAAAATAAAAATAGAAAAAATGTATTTCCCTATAAGGAAAAACATACTGAATTTTTGGTTTATATTTCTAATATTCGTTTTGATCAAATATGAAGTACAAATATGCATACAACTTTATTAATAAAATACTATTTAAAATGTTATTCTTTTCTAACAACCCAATTTAAAATTTCCTTATACACAAAATTTATAATAATTAATTATATAACCAAATAAAATGAAAAAAATGGAAATTGATTTATTTTTACTACCAAATAAAATTAGAATGAAACAAGTATTCTTTTTTTTCCCCACAAATTCAATTTTGCCCGGTACATTGTATAATGAATTTTTTACATCTAGATGCACTTTCTCACATTCAAATTACACTACAAAACACTTATCACTTGAAACACATTTTCTTTTGTTAAAAAGATTCTTATGACCCTAAACTAAAGAGAATCTCCCTCCTCTTCTTATTTCATTTTATTATTTTTCTTATTCTACTTTTTGTATTTATTTACTTTTATCTCAAGTTCTAAAATATATTAAACAAAAATAATTGTCATAATAAACTATATAAAAAATTCTCTATCTTTTAAGATCCATGTTCATATATATATTATATATATTAATGTGTAAACAAAATGTGGACGTGGACACGAAAACGTGGATAACAGAATTATAAATTAGTTGTGGACATGAACATCTTAACAGAATTATAAACTAGTTGTGGATATGGACAATATTCATTCGATTCCATTCATCATCTCGGGATCTAAATTCAATTCTAATCAAAATTACATCCATCCACATCATGACAAAGCGCAAATTCCTTAGATCAGAAATCCCTGACATGCAAGATCTATTACTCTCCGACAAAAAGTAAACGCTTCTTCGATTTTTCTCTCCGCTCATACTCATAATATCATACTTGATTGAAGTTTAACTGCATATGATTTATCAATTGAGCTGAAGAAGCCAAGTGTTTGTATTGGAGATAACAGAGTCTGTGTCTACGTTTTATGGTATAATTTTAGTAACATGAGTCAATGTCCACGTATTGTTGTATAGTTTTATGGAATCAAAACAGAGAGTTTGTCCACTTATCTACTATAAACACCTTTAACATCACATATTCACACATTACATCACTCATCCACACATCACCCGTCCACAAATCACCCAACCACACATCACCCATCCACAAATCACCCATCCACAACTGTCTTTTCCATTAAAAGCAAAATTGTCCGCAATCTGTTGCTGGTCCACAACAAAGTGTGCCACATGTAAGAAGTGTCTCTAAGCGTAATAGAAAGTTAAAAAGTGTCTATCAGTGTAATCTAACTCTTGTATAATTCTCTTCTATTATTTTCTGCTTTTTTCAACAGTTTCTCTCTCTCTTTAGAAAGAAAAGGTCAAAGTTGTCTGCTTCATTCATTTCACCGTAAAAAAAGCTGATACTTGCTGGAGGTAAACCAAACATCTTTTCACCATGGAATCAATGAAGACGCAGTATCTCAAATCTTGGTCTGGTAGAAAGAAGGAAAAGGAGAGGAAGAAGAGGTGGTTCCTGGAAAACGGAAGCCTCTTACTAGAAGAACTAATCTCTGACTCTAATGGTAAATCTATTCCTATACGCAGCTTTCCTTCCGACCAGATCCTTAAAGCCACTAATAACTTTGATTCAAGTTGTTTTGTCTCGGAAGATGCGTACTATAAGTGGTTCAGAGGTGATATAGAAGACAGATCTTATATGATCAAGAAGTTCTCCGAGGATAAAGTTACAGGACACAGAGTTGAAGAGGTTTACAATGATATTGTCTTGTCTGCTCGGATGAGCAATCACAACAACTTTCTAAAACTATTAGGATGCTCCCTCGGGTTTCCTTTTCCTGTTCTTGTGTTTGAATTCGCTAGTAATGGAGTTTTGAATGGGAGAGGATGTATTAGTGTTAACGGGGAAGATTCTTTGTTGCCTTGGGGTTTACGGTTAAAGATTGGGAAAGAGATTGCAAATGCTGTGACATATCTTCACATGGCGTTCCCTAAGATCATCATACATAGAGACGTTAAGCCAATGCATGTTTTCTTGGACAGTAAATGGACCGTGAAGTTGTCTGATTTATCCTTCTCGATATCTCTTCCTGAAGGAAAAACAAGAATAGAAGCTGAAAGAATTATCGGAACATTTGGGTACCTTGATCCGCTATACCATGCCACGAGTTTTGTGACTGAGTATACTGATGTGTACAGCTTTGGGATCTGTTTGTTGGTTCTTGTCACTGGAAAACCGGTTGTCATTGCTGGATCTGATGGAGATCCTCAAGGTATTCTTAGCTATGTGGTAGGATTGTGGGAGAATGGGAAAGTCAATGAAGTACTTGATCCAATGATTGCTAAAGATATGACAAGTGGGCAAAAATCGCAGGTGGAAATGTGTGTTGGGCTGGCTTTGAGATGCTGCGAGGCGAGAGATGAATACAGACCAAAGATGATCCAAGTAGCTAAAGAACTCAAACTGATTGAGGCATTACTGAGAGATACTAGCTAGATGCATGAACTTTCTAATGTTTGTTGCATGCCCCTTTTATCCGTTAGGTTTTCTGTAAAAACATGTTTCAGCTTCATATTTTCGTTGGTTACGTTATCAAAACGAGATACTTAAAAAAGTCTGAAAACAGAGAGATTATTCAATAAACTAAGCTCTTAGACGATGCTTTGACAATTCCTACTGATTTGACTTCTTAGGCCATATCCATCATTGTAAGCAAGTCTTTTTTAATAGGCCAGAGTCTGGAAAATGTTTCACTTGTAAAGATGCAGAGTTTTGACGTATAGTTTGTACCAGCTGGAATTAATGCAGCAGGAACTGCTACTACGTGTAGTGCTAACCGATCAGTTTCCTTCTTGGCAGTGAAAGCAATATCTTTGAAATTACAAGATTGATTAGCATGTGACTCCATCTCCTCGGCTTTGAAATTTTAAGATTGATGGCTGGTCGGTCGACCCTCAGTGTGTATCCCAGCCTTAAGCAAGGCTTTATATGATGCAAATTTCTTAGGAATGCCTCATATCATCTTTTAATTTGACCAATTCCTTTTGTCCTTATAGTTTTACATAGGACAATAGCGTCATTCTTTATTGAACTCAACTTTGAGTTGAAACTTGTGGTGGATACATATCTTCAGTCATCCTCAGATTTTTTAGTTGAGAAGCCAAGTAACCTATGCAAGAATAGGGAACTTGGAACAATGAACCAAAAGTCTCAAAGGAACCGACTGTTTGTTCCAGAAGATGCGGATATGGCTAGGTTATAAGCAACTGCTGAAGGCAGAATCATTCTGTTTGAGACTTTTGGTCGTTTAATTCCTTGAATTTTTTTTTTTTTTTTTTTTTTTTTTTTTTCTGCTATTCTGACGAAGGAAAATATTTGATACCGTAACAATATGACAGCCTTTTTATAAACTTGGTCGTTTGGTTTCTTTTAAAAATAAGTTTTTTCCTTTTTACCCTAAAAAATCATCAAAGTTAATCAAGACGCGTATAAAAAAAGCTGATAGCAGACGGAAGAACAAACTAGCCTTTTGCCAAAAACGTATGGAGCAAAAGAAAATCCATGGATCATCATCAACACATGATGATAGTAATGATAGATCTCTATCCATAGAGGATATTCCCCTCGAGCTAATGGCCGAGATACTCTCAAGACTGCCAGGGAAATTGATTGGTAGGTCTCGCTCCGTCTCTAAGCTATATATGGTCTTCCATCACCACCACTCCATGTTTCATCAACTTATTCGCTGCTAGATCATCACAGCCTTGTGCTCTGCTAATCCTCAGTAAACGCGACAAGCTGTTTGTTTTCTCCTCTCCTCAAGCAGAGAGTTATCAATTTAAAATCCCCCGTGATGGTTTCCTTCAGCGCTATGATTCCGTCCATGGCTTGGTTTACTTGGAAACTTCTACGCAGCTCATGATTTGGAATCCAACCATGAAACGCTTCTTCACTTTACCTGAACCTGAAGGCAGCGAGGGCAAATACATCACAGGATCTTTGGGATATGATCCCATTGACTGTAAATACAAAGCACTGTGCCATCTTACAGGAGACAAGATTGGGATTCTAACATTAGGATCGCAAGAATTATGGAGAATACTATCCCAAGGTTTCCCAAGTCATTCTCGACGCATGTCAGATTGTGTGATATGCATTAATGGAGTCATATACTATCAATGTTGTTTTGGTCTTTCTCTGACTCATGCCATTATGAGCTTTGACGTCAGGTCTGAAAAGTTCCATTTGATAAAATATCCGTCCAGGGATGGTTGTTTTTTCGTATCTTATGAGGGAAGACTAGCTTTGATGGTAAGCTCCAATGGCCACTCTGGTATTGAATTGTGGATCTTGGTGAATGCAGAGAATCACCAATGGGTATACAAACACTTTCCTACACCTCATCTTCCTTACACATTTTGGGCTTTAAGGGATATGAAGTTGAAGGGTGTTACTGACGCGGGTGAATTTATCTACTTTTATTCACCATTCTCTATTTATAAACGTCGTACGGACCTTATTCACCTAAGTTCTGAAGGATGGAGTGGGTTCAGAGTTATATATTTTGATCCGAAGAAAAACTCTTCAAGAGATGTTATTTTTCCAGGAATTGCAATTGACGATTTGAAGCGACTTCGTGTACCTGGATCCGATTTTATGGAAGGCTTAAGTGTTGTACCAAATCACATTGAGAGTCTCATGTCATTGTAATCATTGGTTTACGTTTTATCTTAGACTGACACTTATATAATATTTTTTAAAGATTTTTCCCATCAAAGACAGCAACAACCTCAACTTAATATGTACATAGTTCCTGCCAGTGCAATTGCTAATGATCACGATATGGATAACTATGAATCAACATTTTACTTTCATAAAATAAGTCCATATATATTTTCACTGGGGAAGTCCACTTGAGTTCCTCTAAGTCCTCACACCCTTTCACCAGGTGTCACCAAACAATGGGTTAAGCATGAAGGCCTCAACCATGATGAAAGTTTAGCGAGAGGACCAGACATGGACACAACAAATAATAATACATAATCGATTTTTTTCCTCAAATTTTTGTGAGCAATATATATATATATATATCCCTTATATATGAAAAGAGAAGAATTAGTTTTAATCCATTCACACTACCTTCACCACGTGGCGTTCTCACATTAATTAAAAAAAAACTTACGCTGACATGTCGCTTTAATAGAGTTTCTCAGAATTTTGCTTCCTATTTTGCTTAGAAGTTAGAACAAACGAGAGACGTAAAGATACTCAACATCGAAAAGTTTTAGTTTACGCATAGCCACAAAGTCTACCGTTCTTACGTTTTAGAATCTTTAGCTTGAGCTTTTGCAAGCAAGACTTCTCTAGGAACCCGTCCATGAAAGTCCGTCTCTGTCCACGAATTTCCCGACGAGAGAAGTCAGATAGCTTCTCTGAGGATGATTGTACAACGTCTACGAATCGGAATAGTTAAGTATCAGAATATTATCCAGTGTTGCGAGCTCTAACTACATCCATGTCTTCCTCTCCAACTTCTTCACGGAGCTCCCATCAACTCCCAATAAGAAAGCAAGACGAAGAAGACATAGCATGAACTTGCAGAACGATCTTCCTCTCTTTTTAGGGAGAAGACTCACAATGGTTTCAAACAAGTCAGTCTGATCAACATGAGACATAGAGGAAGAAGCTCGCATAATGATCTTTTTGCTGCTCTGCCGCCGTCCCAAACCAGGAAAGTACTTTCTCGCATATACATCATAGCACGATTAAACTCTCCGCACATATACCCTTCGTTTCCATCGTCTTGATGAGCCTTCTAAACAAATCCACACGGTTTTGTTTAGTACTACTCTCTAACGAAATTCCTTACTATTTGTAAGCTTACTGCTGACATGTACCATCTTCCAAAACTTTATAGTTTCTGAATGATTTTAACAAATCTTTGGTTTTATTGAGCAGTACATGTATTCTATCAACAAACAGAGCTAACCAAGTTGGATAGAAGAATCATTCGATCCACCAATACCTGTGATTCTAATTAGAACATGTAATATATCTACAAAGAGAGCTAATAACCCGTGAGAGATGAACCATTCTTAGGTTCGAAATATTAATGCATCCTCGATTACTTACAACAATATTGCTTATAATTTTTGGCTTCAATGATACTACTACTTATTATCGTATGTGCATGATTGTATCAGGTAAGATATCAAGTTTAAGACAGGGCACAGTTTTTGTTTCTTTCATCAATGTTCCGACGTGGAAGATTAAACCGAAACCCATATTATTATGGTTAACACTTTTAAACCGAAATTCAAAATCAGTTTTTGTAATTACTGAAGGAAATGTTGCGTCTGTTTTTGAAAACGATTTTGCTACCTTGAGTGATTGGCAAGGTTGATTAATGATAAGGGATTTGCTTAAATTTCAAAACTTTGGTTTATGGCAATATATACATCGTATTGTGCTGAGCAAGGCACAAATATATGACATTTAATTCTTTTCTTCTGGAGATACATGTTACTTGCATTAGGTTTTTTAGACCTATATAAGGCACATGTCTCTCATCTTTCTTACTCATAACCTAAACACAAAACCTAAGCATTCTTCACTCATTCTTCTATAATGGCTGCGATAACTGTTGTGTCAGATTTGAAACCGTTCAAGTCTATGTGGAAGATTAGGGTGAAGATCATACATTTGTGGAAGAAGTATTCAGCGGCTGGTGGCTTAACGATTGAGATGGTTCTAATCGACTCTAACGTAGGCATCCTTTACTCTTCATGTTACTAATCTTAAGTATGCTTAATGTGTCATTATCTAATTTCCGACTATTTTTATTGGTCTTTTTAGGGTGTTAAGATTAACGCTTCTGTGAAAAATGATCTGGTTAATCAGTTTGATTCATTCCTTTCACAAGGAAGTTCAAAGATTCTCATCAACTTTTCACTCAACCCCTCTTTCGGTTCATACCGAACAACCATACAACCATACATCCATACAGAATTGGATTTCTCTTGACAACACGCATGAGGAGTTGTGATGATTTTTCCGATGCCCTAACTGGTTTTGAACCAGTCAACTACAAGGACATTCGAGATGGTACACTCAATACGGACTATTCGGTGGTAAGTTCTATAATTATGCTACTTTCTTCTAATACGGAGTGTATATTTCAAGGATATAACTCATATATTTGTGTTTCAGATGTAATAGGTCAGACTGTGTAGGTGGCCTAAATTGAAGTTGTATTAGCTAATGGGAAAGAAACTCATAAACTGACAGTGGAGCTTCGAAATGAAAAGTATGGCTGGCTGTCTTTACTCAAATGTCTCTCGCATCCAATGTATTGTATTGGTATGTTAAGTCTAAGTTTGTTTCTATTATGATAAGTTATTTAAACATGTTGTGTAAGATGGTTCACTTTACATTTTTCATTTAATTTCCATTCTTTGTTTAGACCTTTGTGGAGCTATGGTTGTTGTAGGGGAGTTGCAACAACTTGAAAAACTTGGACCTGGCGAGATTTATTCTTATCAGAATCCCATGATGGAGTTCACTTTGGTTAACACAGAGTTTGAACCTCTGACTTTTACTCAGCATTTACTTTAAAAACAGATGTTAGAGTTTAATATACATCTAAATGCTAACTCTACAATGAATTACAGCTTAACACACATTAAATGCCCATCCCTCTTGCAATGCTCACACTTCAGGCCTCTCCTATCCCCCTTCTTGTAAGGCACCTTGTTGGGCTGAGAGCTCCTTTCAGCTTGAGATGCAAAGGAGAGTGTTTCCTTTGCCTCAAACAAACTGATTGAACCCTCCTCCTTTTGGACTTGGGAACACACTTCTTCAAGTGTTGGGAGCTTCTCAGACCTCAAGATATGTTTAATCAAGGCGTTGTAGGCAAGACTGAGAGTTAACAGCAGGCCAAACACCTTATCTTGCTCCCTTCTTTCAATCAACACCTCCGGATCAACATATTGAGGTCTAAGCATCTCTAGCTCAGACCAAAGGGCTCTGAACTTGCCTAGATGCGCAGTGAACTCCTCATCTTCTTGGGATAGGATGTTGATAGACCTCTTGATCTCAAATACTCGGCTGATGTTGGAGATGTTCCCATATATCTTGTTAAGTGTACTCCAAAGGGCTTTAGCACTCTCACAATATGAGTATGCTTCAAGAATGGATGGAGACAGTGAGCTGTGGAGAATGGACAAGACCTTGAAGTCTTCTTGTTCCCACTTCTCCTTAGATACATATTTGGAACCGGATTCACCATCTGCTGAGCTTTCACTTGAACCGGCAGCCTTGGAGAGCTTTGGAGCATCCGTGAGGCAATGGCTCCATAAGCCTCTCCCTCCTAGAGCTGTCTTCACCAGGCGTGACCAGAGGAGGTAGTTGGGACTATTGAAAGTAACAGCAATGACAATGGCTCTTTTGGACTCCATGTTGAAGCCGGATGAACAAGACTGTTAAAGAACTCTTCAAGGTAGAAGCTTGGGACAAGGTGAGCTGAATCTTCAAGGGCGTGAGCTTGGGAGCTTGTGCATGTAGCGGAAGTCTTCACCAGGAGTCTGAGCAACCTGGCTCTGGTTACTCAGTCTCCTAATCTTGTTACTAAGTCTCTTAGTCTCTTTAATCTCTCATACTCTCCATTAATCTCTTAGACTTTCACCCATACTCTCTTTAATTCTCTTAATCTCTTTTCTATTCTTCATACTTCATCATACACAAATCTCTCATCTGTTCTTACATCACCCAAGTACTGGTACTCTGAAAACCTCATATGGTATCAGAGCCAGGTTGCTCAGACTCCTGGTGAAGACTTCCGCTACATACACAAGCTCCCAAGCTCACACCCTTGAAGATTCAGCTCATCATATCCCTTTGGTATATTCTCCTTGCATCCAACACTCCAACGGTGACATAAGGAAAGGATTGGATCAGAGTAAACCGCCCACACATTGCACATCTTGATTTGGACTTAACCGGATGACTTAGGCGAGAGGAGTGGGCTGTACGGTCGATGGTACGGACCTCCTGTCCGTACCACTTGCCCTATCTTTGTACATTGCCCTATCTTCCCTCTTGGTTGCACCATACATCTTCATGGTTTGCCCTAGGCCGTACATGGCCGTACTAAACGCCCTAGCTTTGCACCATACTGCCATCTTCTCCCAAACTCCTCCAAAGCCTTCACATGATCAGTCTAAGTCTTTCCTATACTTAACTTCACAAGATAACTACTTCAGAACACTTCTGAAGCTTGATTGAATTCTTCTGGACATCTTCTAGAGCTTGCCCTATTATTGTACAAGCTCTATCTTCTCTTCAGTTCAACATTTCTTACTCATAACCTAAACACAAAACCTAAGCATTCTTCACTAATTCTTCTATAATTGCTGCGATAATGTTGTGTTGGATTTGAAACCGTTCAAGTCTATGTGGAAGATTAGGGTGAAGATCATACATTTGTGGAAGAAGTATTCTGCGGCTGGTGGATTAACGATTGAGATGGTTCTAATCGACTCTAACATAGGCATCCTTTACTCTTCATGTTACTAATTTAAGTATGCTTAATGTGTCATTATCTAATTTCCGACTATTTTTATTGGTCTTTGTAGGGTGTTAAGATTAACGCTTCTGTGAAAAAGGATCTGGTTAATCAGTTTGATTCATTCCTTTCACAAGGAGGTTCAAAGATTCTCATCAACTTTTCACTCAACCCCTCTTTCGGTTCATACCGAACAACCATACAACCCTACATCCATACAGAATTGGATTTCTCTTGACAACACGCATGAGGAGTTGTGTTGATTTTTCCGATGCCCTAAATGGTTTTGAACCAGTCAACTACAAGGACATTCGAGATGGTACACTCAATACGGACTATTCGGTTGGTAAGTTCTATAATTATGCTACTTTCTTCTAATACGGAGTGTATATTTGAAGGATATAACTCATATATTTGTGTTCAAGATGTAATAGGTCAGACTGTGTAGGTGGCTCCAATTGAAGTTGTATCATCTAATGGGAAAGAAACTCATAAACTGACAGTGGAGCTTCGAAATGAAAAGTATGGCTGTCTTTACTCAAAGGTCTCTCGCATCCAATGTATTGTATTGGTATGTTAAGTCTAAGTTTGTTTCTATTATGATAAGTTATTTAAACATGTTGTGTAAGATGGTTCACTTTACATTTTTCATTTAGTTTCCATTCTTTGTTTAGACCTTTGTGGAGCTATGGTTGTTGTAGGGGAGTTGCAACAACTTGAAGAACTTGGACCTGGCGAGATTTATTCGTATCAGAATCCCATGATGGAGTTCACTTTGGTTAACACAGAGTTTGAAACTCTGACTTTTACTCAGCATTTACTTTAGAAACAGATGTTAGAGTTTTATATACATCTAAATGCTAACTCTAAAATGAATTACAGCTTAACACACATTAAATGTGTTGCCAATCCTATTTTTATTTTATTTCAGTCTAGCTAAAACTGAATAGACACACTATGATGATGACTCATATAATTTGTTGGGCAATTTTTTCGAATAGCATTTTTTAAGTTTTTGTCAAAAAATAGTCGTTAAAAAAGAAAATGACCAAAATAGCCTTTTTTATTTTTAAAATTTTTAATATTTATTTTTTTATTTTTAAAAATATGAAACTCTATCCCCAAAACTCCGTCCCTTAAATCTAAACTCTAAGTCTAAATTAATTAACCTTAAGATAAAAATACATTTTTATTCTTTAATAAAACTTATTTCGATCATTTTTTCATTAAGGAATATTTTTGTGATAGAAAGTTAAAAATGATTATGCTAGGGAATTTTTCTAATTTTTTTTTTCTGAATAGAAAATTGATGTAAAAAAAAGATCTGGTTATTGTTTTTCTTTTTTTCCTATATGAATTAACAGATTATCAATGGCGGCATTTTAATGATGAAAGAATAAAAAAAACACATAACTTATGGAAGAAAAAGAAAACATAAATGATTATATGTAGGAAATAGTACGAGAGATGGACATATAAATTGAGATTCGGGGCCGTCTCGGTTTATTAATTGTTCGGTTTATTTCCCTTCCAAATTTAATTTCGAAGGAACAATTCTCCTGGGGACTTTCCCTCTGTTTCCAAGGTAACATTTTCTCGGGAAAATTTAGATTATTTTCTAGGGAAAGAACTCCCCGCGCTCTTTCTTTTCTTGAAACTAGGTCAAATCGTACTTTAGAAATTCATCTGGATAGAAATTGACTGACTAAAGATAGTCTGGATTGGATCTCATTGTAGTCAAATATTTTTCCGGGAAAACTCTTATTGCCGCACTATCTATTCTTAGAAATCTCTGTTTCTGATCGATACTCTTGATTTCGTTTCCGTTCGTTCATGTGTGGTATCTAGGCGAGAGACTTTCTCGGGAAGACATCGTAACACACGTTTTCTTCACTGATTCGTTTGCTTCGTAGTATATCGATGCAATTTTGGATTTTTTTTTTTGTTTTTGTGTCCAGGAAACGATGATGAAGATGGCAATTGATACGGAAGATTGGGAGGAGGAGATGAATACCGCACAAATTGTTAAGCCGTATATGGATAGGATTGTTTTGGATTATCTTGTGACTGAAGGAAAGTTGGAAGCGGCCCATATATTCATGGAAGAATCTCTAATCAGGGTAATGATTCAACATTTTTTTCTAAGTTTCTTGAGTGTTTCTATTCTCACTTTGTTGTGTTATCAGCTCAAATACAGCTTGTGGATGAGCGAATTACCCAACGAGTTGCTATTGTGGAAGCCATCAAAGCTGGAGATCTCAATTTTGCTAAAGAGGAGCTGAGTGCTTTCAAGCCTGAGGTACACTGTGATTTGATCTGTGTTCTCTCATCAATATTGTGGTTATAATCAAAACCTGAAACTTGTGCAGATACTGAGAAACTTCCATCTCCTTAAGCAACAGTTCATACAACTTATCCGTGAGGAAAGACACAATGATGCATTTGATTTTGCTCAGCTTCATCTGAAACCATTTCACGAGGATGTGTGTTTCTCATCTCCGTGTATTGTTTTTGATTATAGAGATCATAGTACTGACTGTTTTTATTCAGATGGCATTTTTAAAACAAGTGGAGGAAGTTATGTCTCTTCTCGTCTTTGAGAACATTTCAACATGTCCCGTGAAAGATTTTCTTGGCGAATCCCAATGGCTTAAGACAGCTAGTGAAGTAAATGCAGCAATTCTTAGCAGCTTCGGGAAAGGTAACTTTCTTTTTTTCATTTCACTGTTTGAAGTGTGTTCTCTTAGCACCTGTACCATGTTAACAAGTATGTTATGTTTGTGAATTAATAGGTCCCAAACTTCAACGCTTGCTGAAAAAGCTGACACTGAATCAGAAACAGTTGGATGAGAGAGCATATGAGTACCCACGTATGAGTGATATGTCCACTGGTGAGCTCATATACCCAGAAGAATGAAGAAACCAATCTGCCAGAGAAAACCACACCAATTTACACATTGCTACTGCTATTTTTGGTTTGTTTGTATTAACCGGGTTACTTTGTTTTTTCTTCTCTGGTTATTTTCGGTATAGCTTTTATCACATACAAACATCATTTGTACAAAGATCATTTTGAATCAACGAAACAAACAAAGAGATATTCTCTCTAACGACTCCGTATCTAGTGTTTGATTCAATGAACTTCTCCCACTTCATTCACAAATTTCGCCCACTCTTCAAATCGAGAAGAGGTGGCCAACGAGGAAGAAGAATCTTATCAGGAGTTCTTTTTCACGTAAGTAATCAATGTTTGAAGTGGAGATCAAGATCCAATTCATTTCATGTTACACTTCTGACATATCTTATCTGCTGACATGTTTGGTTGTTGTGTAAATGGAACTCTGGTAGGGACTGTCTCCAAGTATATCAAGGGTCCTCTGTTTCCTACCGTCGCTTAACATGGCCAGAACGAGAAGTATGCTCCTCTTATTCTTTCCTTTCTTTTTGTTGAATTATCCTCCCAGCTCCTTGCATGTGAGGTTCATTGTTATGCTCTGGGGTTTTGTTCTGAATGTTGGCAGGGTTACTGTCAACTTTGGGCAGGAGAAGTTTGCTTTTGATCTTAAGGTAAGATACGATTGGCTACTATTTCTTAGCTTTTGAGTAATTCGAGCAAATTATTTACACTTGCCACATTTCAAAGGAAGTCAAGTGTATGAAACTGATATTTCAACTTCACTACCATTGATAAATCCATAAATAATACAAGATGCAAGCTCTTGCAGAAGGTCAACCATAATAATAAGCTTAGCCACTCCATAATCTTTCTTTAAGAGCAACTGCAACTGGTTTGTTTATCATCATAGGTAACCTGCTCATACTTTCCTCATTTAATATCAGATAAGGAACTCCACTCAATTCAACACTAACAGCTGTAGAGGTGATTTGAGGTTCATTAGGTGAGAATTCAGATTACCAAGGGGCGACGAACATTGGGAGATAGGTCAGCTCAGAAGGGAGAAGATATCCAGAATGTGTTGCCCAGAGCTTCCACTGCATGGCGTCTAGAACATGCATCTTTTTTTTTAGATATTTGAATAAAAAAGATTTTGAGTATAGAATAAGTGAGTCTAAGAGCATTTGTATCTATAATTTGTTTTTTTTTCTTTTCATATTGTGTCTAATTTATAAAATAAAATAAAAACTAGGAGAGAAAATGGCGAATTATTGCCTCCGATACAAGCTTTCTCTCTTGGAAAATGGCAAACACATGATACAACATATATATTTTAATATTTATTATTTGAAAAATAATAATTATATGTGGTAAACTCTACCTTCCTCGAAGAAGAAGACGATGACATTTTCGAAAGATAAAGTCTTAAAAATATTAAAAATAAATGATCGTGAGAAGGTTTTCCAGCTTGTTTAAAGAAATTTATAATGTTTTTGCTTTTAACTTCATCATGATCACCTGATATTTATAGATCTTTATGTTTTACGATAATATTTGTTGAAATCATATCTTGTTAGGCTAAAAATAGAATTTACATGAGAAGCAGATGAAGCTATTTGACAATAGTTAAATTATAAACTGAAAATAATTTTGACTATTTTACTAACAAAAAGCCAAATGATTCATTTTCTTTATACTGCGTCATAGTCAGATGATAATTATATATTTTTAAACTTATCTATTACGATAATATTTGTTTAAATCATTTCTTGTTAGGCTAAAATATAAATTAAATGAGAAGCGGATGAAGCTATTTGACTATAGTTAAATTATAAACTATAAACAACTTTGACCATTTTACCAACACAAAGCCAAATAATTTTTTTCTTTATACTTAGTCATAGTCAAATGATATTTATAGCTTTTAATTTTATCTTTTATGATAGTATTTGATTAAATTATTTTTGGTAGGCTAAAACTAAAATTCAAATAAGAAGCTTATGAAGTTTAAATTTGTCATGGTCACGTCTTTTTTATAGCTTTTAGTTTATTTCTTACAATAAGATTCAAGTGAGAAACGAATGAGTTTATTTGAATGAATTTTATTGTTAGTCTAAAAATAAGAGTCACATGAGAAGCCAATATTTTATTTCCAACTGCCCATCCATCTTCAGTTCCAGCAAATCTAAATTTTGAAGTGGCTTGTTTCTTATATGACTAGCCTCGGAAATTTCCTTTAATTGAAATTATTTCAACATTAATAATGATAAACTCTTATAACAAAAATAGTATACGAGTTAAAACTTATTGAATGTGGCTTACATTGCACCGATCATCCCACCATTCCGAATCCATCTCGATTTCATTGGTAGTCTGATTAACATGTACTCCAGTTTTTTTTTTGCTTAACCTTTTGTATGCAGTGTACCATATTTTCAGACTATCATAATGATTCTTAAAGTTTTTCCATACCAGTTTATATCCCGTTGCTTTTTAAAATTTATCGAATAATCGTTCTTTTACTTCTTTTAAAAGGAGAGCCTCTTTCTAGTTCTCTTCTTCTTGTTCGGATACAAACACTTCAAGGAATGCATGAGTCTTGTTATCATTCCATGTGATCTTGTTTTATTAAAATATTAAACCAAAATACATTATATTCATATAACATAATATCCATAAAAGTTGTACTAAAATCATTTAACATATAAATACATTACCTTTCGAGAGGAAGACGATGACATTTCTGTAGAAATAAAAGATTTAAATTAATTTAATGTAACACTTAGAAAACTATATATATATATATATATATATATATATATATATATTGATTGTTGATAAGAAAAGCAAAATAATTCTTTACTTGTTGGTTTTGTGTGTTTGATGAAATGAGGTTTTCTTCATGTTTTATGTTGAAAAAAATATTCTTAAAATAATATTTAATTTATTTTTTTTTATTTTGAATCTTTCGTAAATATTTTCAGTTACCTTTATAATAGTTTCTATATTTTAATAAACTAATGTCTAATAATAGTAGGTTATGACTTTTTATTCATGTTAAAAACCTAACTAATTAATGATAATTATTTTATTAATTACTATACTTATTGTTTTCTTTATTTTGGTCAAAAATGAACAAAATACAAAAATGAAAAAAAAACAGTTTTTTTTTTTTAAAATGGACTTTCAAGGCTTTACAAATTTCTAAAGACTAAAAGAGTTGATTGGCAATTTTTTTGCTTTGAAGGCTTTACACAACCACAAAGCCTCAACAGCCCAAACAACAATCGGACCCTTTGTTGCCTCCGATACAAGCTTTCTCTCTTGGATATATTCTTATTTTCCCGGCGAAAATGGCGAATTATTTCTCGGAGGTTTCTGGAAAAAGAGGAAGAGGAAGCAAGATATCCGAGGGCGATGGATAAGAGCAACTTCGAAGATCCTTTCACCGATCTCTCAGATGACAATCTCACTGTCAAGTACACATACGGTGGCAGTTCTTCTAGCATGGAGGGCATGGTTCAGCCCCGAATTCAGGCGCCGATCAAGTGCATCGCTTACTACTTGGAGATTCTTGTGACTAACGCTGGGTCTGAGGGGCGAATCGCTACTGGTTTCTCCACGGCGAGTTGGATTGACAGTCTAGGGTAATGCGCTCTATCTTCGCCCCCTTTCTCCTGATTAAGGTGAAACTAGGTCTAGATGAAGTGATTCGCTAAAGAAGAGATTTAAGCAACTTTGATGTGCGGCGTTTAGATTCAGTGAAACTGAGCAAATTGTGCGTTTGGATGTTGATTTTGTTTCTGTCACAGTACATTGTTTGCAACGATTCAGTGAACTTGAGCAAATTTGTTTCTTGGACGAGGTCATCATGTACTTTTCTCTCCTCAAAGAGAGCAAAAACTGTTTTCTTCGTTGCTGTTTTGGTATATCACAAATGTTTGGCTTTGTTTTTGTGAAATTGGACTTCTTCATTTATACTTGTGATTGTAGATCATCGGACTTCAAGAAATGCTATTATCATGGTGACACTGGCCTCATTCACTGTCTCCAAGGAAAGGGTTTGACTATAACTGCTGCCAACAAAACTACTGCAAGCACGTATACGGGTTGCGGTATAGACTATGTTTCACAGGAATTTTTTTTCACGTGAGTAACCAACTAGAGATCCTATCCATTTCAAGTTTTCTTATTTGCTGACATCTTCCATTTCTTATTTGATGATAGCAAAAATGGATCTTTGGTAGGGACAAGCCCCAAGGTCTTCAATGGTGTTCTGTACCCAACAGTGGCTCTACACAGCAAAAACGAGGAGTATGTCTCTTCTTTTCTCTTTTGTGCATTGACTGATGATTGCCTTTTCTCTGTTTTACTAATCTTCTCTATGCTTTTTTTTTTTCTTTTTGTTCTCAATGAAATCTCGGCAGAGTCACTGTGAATTTCCAACCCCAAACGTTTCGTTTTGATCTTGTGGTAAGATCCTCAATTTCCATATATGTGTCCGCATATGTTTCTCTGATAACAGTTTTGACCACTTATTATGAATGACACTTGTTTTAGGGACACAAAACATTTATCAAGCGTGGAGATTGAGAAGATATCTATCTCTCCAAGCGTAACTCTAGACCTGGTGAAGAGCTACTTGGCTCGGTATGGGTATCAGAATACCCTCCATGCCCTGGGCGGTCCAGACAACACTGACTCTTCGGATTCAGATCCAGATAACAACTCTTCGGATTCAGAGAACCACTCTTCGGATTCAGATCCAGACAACCACCCTCCACATCCGCCTTCTGGTCTTGAGGTAGTTCTCAGACAGCTTAGGGCTTCCTCTTACTTCTGCCGTCGATGAATCTATTCTGCCTTCACCAGTTGCTTATAGCCTAACCATATCGGCATCTTTTTGAACAAACACTCAAAAACGTTCCACGGTTCCTTTCAGACTTTTTCGTCGTTTAATTTCTTTTAGAAAAATTCTCTTCTTTTTCTTTTTGGCTATTGTGGATAAAAGAAAATATTTGATTTCGTAACAATAGGGGGAAAACTTCAAATGTCTTTTTCAATCTCGCAAACAATATTGATACATCTATTCTTCTCTATCAAAAGAAGTGGAGTACACAACATATTTCATGTGTGTTTTTGTAAGTTGGCCATCTTATAGAAATCTAAAATTGGTTGCATAATTTGTTATAATAAATCTATAAAATACACGTTAACATTATTATCCTTAATTAAACATATTAAATAGAGGAATCACGACCCTCTCAGACTTTGGTTTAGTTTCAATTTCTATATATTTGTTATTTTTCATATACATAACACAAACATATGGTTTGAATCATTTATGAACGACAACAAAAAATCTTCTCATCCCACCACCAATATCATTATATTTTAGTGAACTGTTTGATAAATTTTTTTGAAGTTCATGATGATAAAGAATATTGAAGTTCCCTTCTCCCCGTCGTGAAAAAGAATCTTGCAGTTCAAGCAGATATTGATCTCACTATTATTGTCAACCACCTGTAAACGTTGAAACTTCAAAAAATGTGAAATCAAAATATTATATTAGGAAATATACATTTTTAAAACAATAACTATAAATTGTTAATATAATACGTGCTTATTTGCCAAATGACCAAAAGAATCAGAAATCAGATTTGTAGAGAGGAGAAAGAGATAGGAAGAGAAAGTAGAAGATAGTTGGTGTTTTTGGATAGTTAGTGAATTTGTTTTTTTTTCTGTTATTAGGCCTAATTTCCCATATGGTATTCCAAAAATCAGTCAACTGGCATTTGAGTAAATTTGTGAAAACAAATACACGAAAACATGAATAACAAGATATTTTAAATATTTAACAATTTTCTTTTCATAACTAATTTTACAGAAGATCCTAATCTAAATTTATCCGATTCAAATATTTCTATTATACTTCAAAACTGATAAATATAATATCTTTTTGATCTTTTAAAAATAAACTAGATTTTGACCCGAGCTTAGAAAACACAGATTTATTTTCGAAATTACATTATTATTAATGAATTTATATATAAGACAGTGTAGGTTTCGAGGACACATTTATTCGGAACTACAAACCGAACCACACCAAACTGTAAAAATCAAAATTGAAAGAAATTTCATAAATAACCGAACATATCATATATTTGTGGAACCGAAATATTGAAACCGAACTGAGAGACTAATGGGTATTTGAATTTAAAAATATAAATTACATAATTAAAAATATTAAACATATTTAATTTCTAAATAACCGAATATCCTAAAAAAGCTATTTAAAAACCTAAGTACCCAAAAACATTTACCGAATATATTTTTATTCAAAATATTAAAAAATATTTGAATTATCTGATTTTTTTATCATCTGATATTTTATCGATACAATCTGAATTATCCGATATTTAAACTGAAAGACCTAAATTATCTGATATTTTTATCTATAAATTCGTAATTACCGGAAAAACCAGAACCAAACCAAAACTAAATTTGATCAGTATTTTTTTTTGCATATTTGCTAGTTCTCAACTTTGCTATTGAACCAAACCAAAATAACCCAACTGAAACCAACCCAAATTTTGTAAATAATTGAACAGTTGCTAAACAGTTTCTAAATTTGTAGAACCAAAACACTAAAACTAAAATACCGAACCAAAACCAAACAAAAACCAAAATACCAAACTGAAACGGAATGATGAGAAATAATAGTGTATATACATTTAAATGTTGTCAAAAAGGCATTCAATTTTTACAAATTATTAAACTCCTTTTAGTAGAGGTACATATATGGTTTTATAAATGAGATAAGATATTAGGAATGTTTTTATATTCGATCTAGACTCGCGGTCGAACAGCAAAACCCAGTTGCTGTATATAATTAGGACGGACTTGTGTTCTTCATGTAGTATTCTATCAGAGATTCTACCAACTAATATATTTCCATAAAATTCTGATTTATTGAAAACCTATTGATTACAAATCCAATAAGACCCAAAACACCCGTTATTAACCTGTGAACCAACACCGGCTCATACGGAGAAAACCCAGAAAATCTTATAATACTTTAAAAAAAATGAATTAAACTTCTCATATACTTTACAATATTACATAAAAGAATAAAATATTTATTTTGTTATATAAACTAAACACATTGTATTTATGTTATGCATTTCAGATTATAAGTTTTGTAATAATCAATACTATAACAATTTTAATGTAGATAAATTATTTCTTTTGTTTAGAAACATACAATGAGTTAGACCTATTGATATGAGAGATAATATCTTATGTTAAATAAATACACGTTATTGTATACTCGCATGACTTTCTTCAACTTTGAATAGTAATAAGGTCAACATATGTATTTTATCTTCTTTTAGTTCATAGGTGTATCTAAGGAGAGATGTAATTTAACTATTATGCGTTTTGCTTGAGTTAAGAAGAATGATCGATTAGGAAATTAAACATATTAGTAGCGATCGAGTTAATTTATGTGTGGGTCCCATAAATTGTGTTGCTATAATAAAGTTCAGTTATAATGTTTGGTTAGTTATAATAGGTTAGTTTAAGAATGAAAGGTTGCAACAATATCTACTATGCTATTGTGTTTGTATTCTATTTTGATACTACTTCATATTATGTATTATATTATGTATTATGCGTATATTTTGATGTTTGAGTTAGGGTTTATATTTCCTTTTAGTGTTTAGTGATTAGTGTTATGAGTTTAGTTTGTGGAAGTTTTAGGTTAATGTTGGGGTACGAATTACTTCATTCTTTGCAATCATAGAAAATTCAAAATTTAAACAATATGTACTATGTTATTTCTTTTGTTACTATTATATTATGACATTACTTCGTATTATGTACTATGTGCATATTTTTATATTTGGGTTAGAGTTTATATTTCCTTTTAAAGTTTAGTGATTAGTGTTTTGGTTTAGCTTACATGAGGTTTTGAGTTGATTTTGAGATAAGTATTACCTCATTCTATGCAATTATAGACATTTTAAAATATGAACAATATGTATTATACTATTTAATATGTTCCATTCTATTTATAATGTCTCTTTCTTCAATCCACACTAATTATACTGGTGATCACCACGAACACCACCACAACTACAGTAATCTCTGTCATGAAAGATTACTTTTTTTATGTACTGACGACTGCTTCATTCTCCATAACCATTACTACCATAGTTTTCACCACCGTTGTTGTAACCATCACCACCGCATCTTCCCTTCATGTCCGTTGCGGTAACCACCTCTATTCATCCTCCATCACTGAGCATCATTGATTTTTTTTATCAATACAATTTTGTTTTTTTAGGTTCACATGTTTTTCACCGTAAACATCATCAATTTCTTTCACCTGCAACTTATTATAAAAATAGGTAAAACCAGATGAAATTTGAATTTTTTTGTTATTGACTTAATAATGTCAAAATCAAAGTTATATTCTTCATTTTGCCTCCAAAATTGGTTATTTAGCAAATTCACCCTAAAATTAAATGCAATTATACATGTAGCTTGTAGTTTTTATTTAATAACATATTTATTTTTGGTGATATAGTAATCGTTTAATAAAGTTTGTATAATAATATTTTATTTTACTCTGAAAAAATAAATCCAAAACCACCATTCATGTTTTTGAAAAAGCCAAAATCTATTGCACAATAAAAAATTAAAACCAAATTATAAAACATAAAAAATAAAACCAAAAAGTAAAAATTAAATAAACAATCATCACTTTAGTTAAGATTAGATTATGTAAGTTTGGTTAAAATTGGTTTGTTTATAATATGATTTAAAGGTTATTAAAGCACTCATGTTAAAAAAAAAAATTTATATTGACTTTATATTTGAAAACAAATAAACTTGAAATTGAGTTTTCATAAAAAAATATATGTTTTTAAATAGTAGTAAAAGTTCCTATATAATAAAATATTTTAAAATTTATAAATTCTGAACTAATATAGCCAGATCGGGCCTTAGAATATAAGCCCAAACTATTTTTGGACCGAACCAAACTGGGCTCAAATATTTCAGGATTTTACGACGCGCCAGATTAGCCCGATTGATATCTTTAATACTCAATAAGTTGATAAACCAAAGTCTCAAATTTAACTGGTTCAAAATATGATGTAAATCGATAAAATAATAAAATAATTTTTTTAAGAAAACTTATGTAAATATATAGTCCCCCTAAAATCATAAATTAACAGTCTACACGTATATAAATTTTATATAAATAAGAACAAACCAGCGTATTATTTTTTTATGTTCATAATGAAATTATATTTATATTTCAATATTTAAATATATTTTGATGACATTTTGTACGTAAAATTATATCTAAAACCATAATTAAATTCTATGAAATATATTTATATTCACCGAAAAATATAATAAAAGTCATATAAAATTTATATTTTAAAATTTTAATTAATGTTTTATTTTATTTTATATAAATTATATTTTGAAATAAAAAATATAAAAATGTTTTTTTTGTAAATTAATAACTTTATAGATATTTTACAGAGTTTTTTTCTGTATATTTATAAATTTTGAGTGGATAATCATTATCCATGACAATTTTTGATGACATTTAGTACAAAAAATTATATCTAAAACCACATTTAAATTCTATGAAGCATATTTATATTTTTACCAAAAAATACAATAAATGTCATATAAATTCGTATTTCAAAATTTTAATTAATGTATATACAATAAAATAAAATATTTTATTTTCTGTTATAAAAATTATATTTTAGAATAAATAAAATCTGAAAAATTGTAAATTAGTAACTCTGTAAATTAATAAAATATTATAGTCTCAACATGATTAATTTATAGAGTTTTTACTGTGTATTCATAAATTTTGAGTGGATAATCATTATTCACCAGAAATTTTTTTCTGTTAGGATGAAGGAAAATATTTGATAATCCTAACAATATGACAGTTACATTTGTAAAATTGGTCCTTTAATTTATTTTTAACATATTTTCCCCTTTTCTTTCTCCCAAAAATTAGAAACCCGTTTTAATTCGTGTATTAAAAGCTTTAGCAGACGGAAGAAAAGACTAGGGTTTTACCAAAAAAGGTATGGACCAAAATAAAATCGATGGATCAACACATGATGATGATAATGATAGATCTCTGTCAATAGAGCATGTTCCCCTCGACCTAATGGGCGAGATTCTCTCAAGACAGCCAGCTAAATCGATTGGGAGTTCTCGCTCTGTCTCTAAGTTATGGTCTTCCATCACCACAACTCAAGGTTTCATCAAGTCATTCGCTGCTAGGTCATCGGAATCATCACAGCCTTGTGATCTGCTAATCTTCAGCAAACGCGACAAGCTGTTTGTTTTCTCCTTTCCTCAAACAGAGAGTTATCAATTTAAAATCCCCCGTGATGGTTTCCTTCAGCGCTACGATTCCGTCCACGGCTTGGTTTACTTGGAAACTTCTACGCAGCTCATGATTTGGAATCCAACCATGAAACGGTTCTTCACTTTACCTGAACCTGAAGGCAGCGAGGGCAAATACATCACAGGATCTTTGGGATATGATCCTATTGACTGTAAATACAAAGCATTGTGCCATCTTACAGGAGACAAGATTGGGATTCTTACATTGGGATCGCAGGAGTCATGGAGAATACTATCCCAAGGCTTCCCAAGTCATTCTCGACGCATGTCAGATTGTGTGATATGCATTAATGGAGTCATATACTATCAATGTTTTTCTGGTCTTTCTCTGGCTCATGCCATTATGAGCTTTCATGTCAGGTCTGAAAAGTTCCATTTGATAAATTATCCGTCCAGGGATGGTTGCTTTTTCGTATCTTATGAGGGAAGACTAGCTTTGATGGTAAGCTCCAATGGCCACTCTGGTATTGAATTGTGGATCTTGGTGAACGCAGAGAATCACGAATGGGTATACAAACACTTTCCTACACCTTATCTTCGTCAGACATTTTGGGTTTTGAGGGATATGAAGTTGAAAGGTGTTACTGACGCAGGTGAGTTTATCTATGTTTATACACCATTCTCCATTTATACACGTCGTGGGGACCTTATTCACCTAAGTTCTGATGATTGGAGTGGGTTCATAGTTATATATTTTGATCCGAAGGAAAACAGTTCAAGAGAAGTTAAGTTTCTAGGAATTTCAATTGACGATTTAAAGCGACTCCGTGTACTTGGATCCGAACTTATAGAAGGTTTAAGTGTTGTACCAAATCACATTGAGAGTCTCATGTCATTGTAATAATTGGTTTTTCGTTTTGTCTTAGACTGACACTTGTGTAATTTTTTTTTACTATTTTTCCCAACAATGACAGCAACAACCTGATGAGATTGTATTTGAGAAAGAAGTGAACGTGGCCATTAGTTTCCATATTACTTTTTATGTAGTGGGATTATGTTTCCTTAAGTTTAGGATGTTTTGCTTTTTACCCACGTTTCATGTTTCACGTAGTTAGTTTATTTATTTAGTTTTGTATTTAAGTATCACTTGGGAAGAGAATGAGAGGAGAATTGAAGAGAAAATTGTGGTAACTTCGGTAGAGTTTGGCTGAAAGTTTAAACTGTCCAACGAAAAACTATGATTGGTAAAAATTAGAACAAAGTAAGTAAGTTTTTATTTTAATTGTTGTTGTAATTAGAGAGTTTAGAGAATGAATATTTTTATGTTATTAATGATCAATGGGTTCCTTTATATAAGGATTACAAGATGAAGATAAATGAAAAGTATCCAAAACCTAAACTCACTAGGATTAGGAAAGAGTTTCCTTTTTTCCAAGCTTTGTGGCTGCCTCTCTCTCTCCTGAAGTCGGTTCTCTCTCTCCTCTCTCTAGGGCTTCGGCCATCTCCCCATCTTCTAGGTATTTGGCCGGTCTTGGACCGGGCCTGGTTAATGACAATCCACTTCATGATTTATAACACTCCCCCTGGGATGCCATAACCATATAGGATTTGTAGTACGCTTCATGTTGCCTCATTAAAACCTTATCAGGACAACCCAGTGGGACAAAACCATGATGAAGGAAAAAGAGTACAACACGCACTATTCCCCCTGATGTGAACCTCAGTGTAGGTTTCTACATTCTACGCATCTGGTGCGTGATCTTTCATGTATATGTAGGAAGGGAGTAATCGGCCAAGTTCATTACTAAGCCGTATCTAGACCACTTCGACCTCTTAGGTCGTTTCTCATGTCTCTTGACATCGAGTGTCCCGGTAAAGCATGTGTGCTAAACAATATGAACCATATTGTCCTCGGAGATCACTATTTGGTCTTTGCAAATCGTGTTTGCATGTGTCCATGGTCTAGACGTGTTTGTCTATTGTCAAACTCTTTACTTTGGCCATTATAATTACCATCGACCATGTATCAATCTGGTCGATCTATGTTCGGGTCATAGACCTCGTTCATACGTGTCCACTACTTGTCTCATGAGTGTTCAAGATCAATGATCATTACTGTGAGTTTATAATCTCTTATTATGGCTCTGCGGCCGAACACTCTCATGGATGTGGACATCGGTTTCTTTGCATTAGGTAATGCCATATTCATTATTCTTTGCATTCCTATCTTAATGATGATGATGTTGTCTCATGACCTCAGTTGATGTGGATCATATCACACGCTAAGTATACATTATTAGGTCATGGACTTCGGCTTTCACGAGCTTATGGACTACAATACTCTATATCCGACAGGTAAGGATAGATTAAACATCTCCTCTTATCCTTACGACAAAACTTTGTGGAGTTTATACACCAGCAGACCGTTCTGCTATGCCAGATCCTTAAGGGATCTGATTGTCGGATTGCAACCTGATGGTTGATCTTTTCTACTAGCCCGTGATCAAAGGATAAGAGCCAGACTCCTTTTAGCAGAAGGGGCCAGACGCCTTTATCTGAAAGCCGGATGCCTTTTAGCTTAAGGGCTGGACGTCTTTAGTCGAAGGACCGGACGCCTACAGATACGTTATGTATCAGTCTACTAACCTCTTTTAGGTTTAGTACAAACACAAGGGATTTCAAATGTATATGGACTATTATTGGATTGTCTTTTATACAACTCCAAGATCATGCGTGATCACTTTCTTTTACATACTATATGCAGCTGCTTTTCAGTACATGAATCAGCTTAGGAACAAAGCTGTTCTTTCAATTTTATCCAGTGATCCATATGCTACTACATCATTGTATCTAATTTCTTTCTTATGACCAGACCATTGTCAATTTTGAAATCTGTAGCAGCAACCACCACATAAGAGTTTATGTCCTTATAATCTGTTCTTTTGATCTCTGTGAGTACCTTGTGTAACAAGCTATAATCTAATGCTGTTAGTAGGAAAACATGAACACTCTAGACCTCGGGATCATGTGACTTTTCTCACGGTTTCTTTATCTCACAAGATCCATCTATTTCACTGGTTTATCATATGGCGTTTCTGTATATGTATATGGCCAATACGCCCATCTCTCTTTTAGATACTTTGAACCTCCACGTTTATCTAATCTTTATTCTTTATGATCTTTTATGAGTACTCTTTCGTGGGTTCATGATCCTCGCTTATCTTTTTATGTTCAAGTGCTATAACTTTATGTATCTTTATACAAATGTGTGTGTGTGTGTCGACACTTTCATGTGGTTTCATTATGTTCCAGACATGATCTGATCACTTTGAGATTTCATTATCCAGGACATTTGTTACCTAGTAGCTTGGCGTCCCAAGCCACATGGTTTGGTACCTTAGATGTGTAGCTGCGCAGCCTTTTCTCAATGTCTGGTATGGTTTCTCTTATAATCTCGGATCTGTATTCTATGCACCATTATTTTCTATCCGAGATTCCTTTATCTTATGGAACACTTGGTCTATCTTGTATAGACTCAATAGCAACTTGACTATGTCTCTTCTAGGACATTCATTTGGTGCTAAGCTGGTTAGTCTTTTTTTTTTCTTTTCGGGTCAGTGTCCGGCCTTTCAATTAGCTTCTCTATTGGCTAGCTTTGTATAATCTTTCTTTGGACGTCTTAAATCATAATCTCTAGTCCGAGGATCTTACCAAGACAATGATGGTTTAAAACCATTCTTATCATTCTTTATCCAGCTTATAATCTTTCTCCTTTAATGTTTGGATAGACGGATGCAATCCGTGTACTTGGCCACAATCTGATCACCCATGTTTGGCTCAAGTTTTCTTTATAAATCGTGGGAGAAAGTAATACTCCTATCCAACATATATTCTCAATCCTCTTCTGAGGTTCCATCTTAGACGGCACATATATGTATGTGGTGGTTTATTCAAAATCTCTTAAGATGGTGTATGTCTGGTTTTATGACCCGTATTCAACCTGAGATGGGAATATCTATGCTCACTTATATGGCCTGATGCATATTGTCATTCTATACATGTAAATTCATAATGTCCCCAAGCTTATAGATTGTAGAATCTTAGTCTTATAGATAATGGCTTATATGGCCGAACCTTTATAGGTAATGGCCTCTCCGGCCGGTTATGGTCCTTGCGGCCGACCTGTTCATAACATGGTCTTTAGACCATAATGGTACACGAACTTGTATTATTGATCATGGGTTTATCCTCTCTCCCCCTCATGAACATACTATAATTTCGTGATGCTTGGGACAATAAAGCCTGATGAGTTTCCCTTGTGTACATGTTACACAATGTGAGATCTTTTATGGGATAACTCTTTGTACCTTTTCAATTTCAATCTTTGCATCAAGTTTTAGACTAGGATGGCTAATCCTATCATGCCATATAGTGTATAATTTTGTGGGATATATCAGTATAGTCACCACTTCTCTTGCCTCTTATCATACTGATCTGTAGCATAGTTTTAAATCAGTAGAGATCATAGGTATAGTCTTGACCATTTTCTTATAAGGTCTTAGGCGTTTTTGTTTCTTTCTTTGAATCCGAAGGAACTTGTTTCCTTCTTGCCCATTGTTTCTATTTGGAAACCATTTATAACTCAATGGGTCACATATCATTGGGTGTGTATAATGCCCTTTAGGCAATGCCTTAGCCATAGTTTCTTTACTAGGCTTACTATACCCCTTTCATGATTTCTTACTTGGTATCATGCCCTTTAGGCAACTCTTTTATCAATGGAAACATTCATATGTTCAAATAAGATCAGGCAAGATTCAATATACTCAAAACCAATTCCATTATATATAAAAAAATCGTGAATGACAATTAGGTTAAAGCAAATCACAAATCAAGGACTTAAAATGTCGAGATCCTCTTAGTTAATAAACATGCCGGCCACTCCTTGAGTTATATTGGACACGGCTCCCTTGGATTCATCCTGATCCATTGCCTCAAGATATTTCATCTCACTGCTTTTCTTTAGCATCTTATTACTCTGCTCAGTTAGTAATAGGTATGAGAGCAGATCATTATAGGTGGTGAAACCTTTTTCTCAGATATGTTGTAACAATAGATTTCTTGGATCGGCTGTGAGGAAGGTCTTTTCCAGTAAATCCTCCTCTGTTACCACTTCACCACATAGTCTCAGTTTGTAAACGACTTTGGACAAAGCAAAGTGATATTCATCCACAGACTCAAAGTCTTGGTATCTGAGACTCATTCATTCATGTCTGACTTTTGGTAATAACACTATAGTGTATCTGGACTTTAATTATGTTCAAAGGTCATGAGGATTCTCAATATGTAGATACTGATTTCTCAGTTCCTTAGTGAGATGATGGCGCATTATTGTAAAGGCTCTTAACTTTTCACTTCTAGTTGCATAATCACCCTTAATGATACTCCTTTCGAGTCCTCTTAATTTCAGAGTAACTGAAGTGTTCATTGCCCATTCTAGATAATTATCTCCAGAGAGATTTAGAATGGCATAATCCATGGGTTCAAATCTCGGCATCTGAAATCATATTATCAATTTTTTTTTATTTAGAATTCTTGCAACCAATTCAAATAATCAGTGCATATGATTTCATAAGTTTATTTATAATACTTGGACCACACGGTCATGTATTGTGATGCCTAGACCTCACGGCCATATTAGTGATACAACGATCTTATGGATCAGATCATAATGCAGTCTGGGTCATATGACCATCCGGATACTAGGCTACACGGCCACATAGATATGCATTAAGCCAAACGGCTTTAATCTCAATCAAGGGCACAAGGCCGCGGGTATAATCAATGCTTTAGGCCACACAGTCGTTCGGTATGTTTCGTAACACAATGTCACACAATCCATATCAATTAAGTTTACCAATTTCAAGGTTGGTAATGTTTCAGCTAAATTTTTAGAATCAAGTAATCTAGCAACCTAACTCTCATTCAATATGTAGATATTCCTAATCTTTAAATCAATCTTTCAAGCTTTAAGTAATGAGAGATTTAAGGTTTCAAGGCCTTTAGGAATATAAATCGAGATTAAGGGTTTCAAAGCCTTAAGATTTTGATTAGATCTATCAATCAATCTATCAATCATAAAATCTCAGATTATCAATCAATATTTATTCAATTTCAAAATCAATTTTCAATTTAGGTTTTTAGGGTTTTGATTTTATTAATCAAACAATTTTGATTTCAAGGTGATCAATTTTAATCTCAATCAATAAGTTTTTAATAGTTTTCGAATTAGGGTTTTAGGGATTTCGAAAAACTTTGATCTTTGATCAAAGAGATTTGATTTGAGATTCAAAACCTTTAAGGTTCTGATTTTAATTGATCAATAGATCAATCTCGATTTAGTGTTTAGGGGATCGGACTTATTCGAGCTCCGATTTACTCTTTAGGTTTGATCTATTATCATATGACTTTCATCTTTAAGGATTAGATTTTAGGGTTTCAATCTTTACAAAACAACCAAATTTGATTTATGTTCTCAGAATTAGGATTACCTTTGTTTTGCAGATTGTAGAAACCAGACCTCCAAGATGAACGGATGAACCTCGGACGCGAGCTGCGACGCGGACGCGAGCTGTCTTCTTCCTATCGGGTCTCGAGCTAGTTGATTGGGAACTCAAGCTGGCTGTGATTCGAACTGGAAACTGAGGTCATCTAGGATCAGGAACACCTTAGTGCTGGAGCTGATCAGATGCTGACGAGCTGGAACACAATCTAGGACGAATTAGGGTTCTTCGGGATTAGGGTTCCAAAGACCAAGACGGCGCTGCGTATTGTTTCTGCGAGTGAGGGCGCGTCTGAGATCGGATCGACGAACGGTTTGCGTTGATGGATCCGTCTCGTCAAGAGCTTCAAGATGATATGTGGATCGTCGTCTGGTTCCTCAGGGTTGGAGAGATCGATCGATTTTAAGTTACGCCGGATTTAGGGTTTATGTGTGACGGATTTTTAGGTTAAGGTTTTGTCTCAGGGTTTTGGAGTCTATCGTGCTGATAACGTGTTGTAATTAGAGAGTTTAGAGACCGAATATTTCTATGTTATTAATGATCAAGGGGGTTTCTTTATATAAGGATTACAAGATGAAGATAAATGGAAAGTATCCAAAACCTAAACTCACTAGGATTAGGAAAACTACTAATACATAATAATGGAAATATTACATCTATTAGGAAAAGGAAAGGGTTTCTTTTTCTCCAAGCTCTGTGGCCGCCTCTCTCTCTCCTGAAGTCGGTTCTCTCTCTTCTCTCTCTAGGGCTTCGTCCATCTCTCCATCTTCTAGGTATTGAGCCGGTCTTGGATCGGACTTGGTTAATGACAATCCACTCCATGATTTATAACAATTGTGACACATTTCAACTTTTGCTGATTTTATATGCTATTTCATCTGACCATCTAAATAATATTGGTAAGCCAGAAAACGGTTCAAACGCCACCAATCAAAACCAAATATGTTCCCAAACATAGACGTCTAAAGCTAATCACTTTTCTTTATCCTTTTGCAATTGTTGTTCTTAAGAAGCCGGTTAAGCGACAATGATTCTCCCTGACCATCATTCAATAACCGCTGTTCCAGACAGCAAGCCATTAACTGTCGGAGAAGTGTCTCAAGATGAGAATACAACCGATCTTTATGTTTTGGATTTGTAGATAAAACCGCCGCATTTACGGCGTCTGCCACTACTTCCCGTTGAGATGCTTCAAGGAAATATCCCACGTTTGATTCTTGGGGACGTTCGTAGACAAGCAGAGCAAAGCAATCCTAAAAAAGAGAAACAAGAGACGAGAATCTCTGACTTTGAAACCCATAGATATCAAATACCAATCCATCACACAAGTTATATTGGACACGGCTCCCTTGGATTCATCCTGATCCATTGCCTCAAGATATTTCATCTCACTGCTTTTCTTTAGCATCTTATTACTCTGCTCAGTTAGTAATAGGTATGAGAGCAGATCATTATAGGTGGTGAAACCTTTTTCTCAGATATGTTGTAACAATAGATTTCTTGGATCGACTGTGAGGAAGGTCTTTTCCAGTAAATCCTCCTCTGTTACCACTTCACCACATAGTCTCAGTTTGTAAACGACTTTGGACAAAGCAAAGTGATATTCATCCACAGACTCAAAGTCTTGGTATCTGAGACTCATTCATTCATGTCTGACTTTTGGTAATAACACTATAGTGTATCTGGACTTTAATTATGTTCAAAGGTCATGAGGATTCTCAATATGTAGATACTGATTTTTCAGTTCCTTAGTGAGATGATGGCGCATTATTGTAAAGGCTCTTAACTTTTCACTTCTAGTTGCATAATCACCCTTAATGATACTCCTTTCGAGTCCTCTTAATTTCAGAGTAACTGAAGTGTTCATTGCCCATTCTAGATAATTATCTCCAGAGAGATTTAGAATGGCATAATCCATGGGTTCAAATCTCGGCATCTGAAATCATATTATCAATTTTTTTTTATTTAGAATTCTTGCAACCAATTCAAATAATCAGTGCATATGATTTCATAAGTTTATTTATAATACTTGGACCACACGGTCATGTATTGTGATGCCTAGACCTCACGGCCATATTAGTGATACAACGATCTTATGGATCAGATCATAATGCAGTCTGGGTCATATGACCATCCGGATACTAGGCTACACGGCCACATAGATATGCATTAAGCCAAACGGCTTTAATCTCAATCAAGGGCACAAGGCCGCGGGTATAATCAATGCTTTAGGCCACACAGTCGTTCGGTATGTTTCGTAACACAATGTCACACAATCCATATCAATTAAGTTTACCAATTTCAAGGTTGGTAATGTTTCAGCTAAATTTTTAGAATCAAGTAATCTAGCAACCTAACTCTCATTCAATATGTAGATATTCCTAATCTTTAAATCAATCTTTCAAGCTTTAAGTAATGAGAGATTTAAGGTTTCAAGGCCTTTAGGAATATAAATCGAGATTAAGGGTTTCAAAGCCTTAAGATTTTGATTAGATCTATCAATCAATCTATCAATCATAAAATCTCAGATTATCAATCAATATTTATTCAATTTCAAAATCAATTTTCAATTTAGGTTTTTAGGGTTTTGATTTTATTAATCAAACAATTTTGATTTCAAGGTGATCAATTTTAATCTCAATCAATAAGTTTTTAATAGTTTTCGAATTAGGGTTTTAGGGATTTCGAAAAACTTTGATCTTTGATCAAAGAGATTTGATTTGAGATTCAAAACCTTTAAGGTTCTGATTTTAATTGATCAATAGATCAATCTCGATTTAGTGTTTAGGGGATCGGACTTATTCGAGCTCCGATTTACTCTTTAGGTTTGATCTATTATCATATGACTTTCATCTTTAAGGATTAGATTTTAGGGTTTCAATCTTTACAAAACAACCAAATTTGATTTATGTTCTCAGAATTAGGATTACCTTTGTTTTGCAGATTGTAGAAACCAGACCTCCAAGATGAACGGATGAACCTCGGACGCGAGCTGCGACGCGGACGCGAGCTGTCTTCTTCCTATCGGGTCTCGAGCTAGTTGATTGGGAACTCAAGCTGGCTGTGATTCGAACTGGAAACTGAGGTCATCTAGGATCAGGAACACCTTAGTGCTGGAGCTGATCAGATGCTGACGAGCTGGAACACAATCTAGGACGAATTAGGGTTCTTCGGGATTAGGGTTCCAAAGACCAAGACGGCGCTGCGTATTGTTTCTGCGAGTGAGGGCGCGTCTGAGATCGGATCGACGAACGGTTTGCGTTGATGGATCCGTCTCGTCAAGAGCTTCAAGATGATATGTGGATCGTCGTCTGGTTCCTCAGGGTTGGAGAGATCGATCGATTTTAAGTTACGCCGGATTTAGGGTTTATGTGTGACGGATTTTTAGGTTAAGGTTTTGTCTCAGGGTTTTGGAGTCTATCGTGCTGATAACGTGTTGTAATTAGAGAGTTTAGAGACCGAATATTTCTATGTTATTAATGATCAAGGGGGTTTCTTTATATAAGGATTACAAGATGAAGATAAATGGAAAGTATCCAAAACCTAAACTCACTAGGATTAGGAAAACTACTAATACATAATAATGGAAATATTACATCTATTAGGAAAAGGAAAGGGTTTCTTTTTCTCCAAGCTCTGTGGCCGCCTCTCTCTCTCCTGAAGTCGGTTCTCTCTCTTCTCTCTCTAGGGCTTCGTCCATCTCTCCATCTTCTAGGTATTGAGCCGGTCTTGGATCGGACCTGGTTAATGACAATCCACTCCATGATTTATAACAATTGTGACACATTTCAACTTTTGCTGATTTTATATGCTATTTCATCTGACCATCTAAATAATATTGGTAAGCCAGAAAACGGTTCAAACGCCACCAATCAAAACCAAATATGTTCCCAAACATAGACGTCTAAAGCTAATCACTTTTCTTTATCCTTTTGCAATTGTTGTTCTTAAGAAGCCGGTTAAGCGACAATGATTCTCCCTGACCATCATTCAATAACCGCTGTTCCAGACAGCAAGCCATTAACTGTCGGAGAAGTGTCTCAAGATGAGAATACAACCGATCTTTATGTTTTGGATTTGTAGATAAAACCGCCGCATTTACGGCGTCTGCCACTACTTCCCGTTGAGATGCTTCAAGGAAATATCCCACGTTTGATTCTTGGGGACGTTCGTAGACAAGCAGAGCAAAGCAATCCTAAAAAAGAGAAACAAGAGACGAGAATCTCTGACTTTGAAACCCATAGATATCAAATACCAATCCATCACACAAGTTATATTGGACACGGCTCCCTTGGATTCATCCTGATCCATTGCCCCAAGATATTTCATCTCACTGCTTTTCTTTAGCATCTTATTACTCTGCTCAGTTAGTAATAGGTATGAGAGCAGATCATTATAGGTGGTGAAACCTTTTTCTCAGATATGTTGTAACAATAGATTTCTTGGATCGGCTGTGAGGAAGGTCTTTTCCAGTAAATCCTCCTCTGTTACCACTTCACCACATAGTCTCAGTTTGTAAACGACTTTGGACAAAGCAAAGTGATATTCATCCACAGACTCAAAGTCTTGGTATCTGAGACTCATTCATTCATGTCTGACTTTTGGTAATAACACTATAGTGTATCTGGACTTTAATTATGTTCAAAGGTCATGAGGATTCTCAATATGTAGATACTGATTTCTCAGTTCCTTAGTGAGATGATGGCGCATTATTGTAAAGGCTCTTAACTTTTCACTTCTAGTTGCATAATCACCCTTAATGATACTCCTTCCGAGTCCTCTTAATTTCAGAGTAACTGAAGTGTTCATTGCCCATTCTAGATAATTATCTCCAGAGAGATTTAGAATGGCATAATCCATGGGTTCAAATCTCGGCATCTGAAATCATATTATCAATTTTTTTTTATTTAGAATTCTTGCAACCAATTCAAATAATCAGTGCATATGATTTCATAAGTTTATTTATAATACTTGAACCACACGGTCATGTATTGTGATGCCTAGACCTCACGGCCATATTAGTGATACAACGATCTTATGGATCAGATCATAATGCAGTCTGGGTCATATGACCATCCGGATACTAGGCTACACGGCCACATAGATATGCATTAAGCCAAACGGCTTTAATCTCAATCAAGGGCACAAGGCCGCGGGTATAATCAATGCTTTAGGCCACACAGTCGTTCGGTATGTTTCGTAACACAATGTCACACAATCCATATCAATTAAGTTTACCAATTTCAAGGTTGGTAATGTTTCAGCTAAATTTTTAGAATCAAGTAATCTAGCAACCTAACTCTCATTCAATATGTAGATATTCCTAATCTTTAAATCAATCTTTCAAGCTTTAAGTAATGAGAGATTTAAGGTTTCAAGGCCTTTAGGAATATAAATCGAGATTAAGGGTTTCAAAGCCTTAAGATTTTGATTAGATCTATCAATCAATCTATCAATCATAAAATCTCAGATTATCAATCAATATTTATTCAATTTCAAAATCAATTTTCAATTTAGGTTTTTAGGGTTTTGATTTTATTAATCAAACAATTTTGATTTCAAGGTGATCAATTTTAATCTCAATCAATAAGTTTTTAATAGTTTTCGAATTAGGGTTTTAGGGATTTCGAAAAACTTTGATCTTTGATCAAAGAGATTTGATTTGAGATTCAAAACCTTTAAGGTTCTGATTTTAATTGATCAATAGATCAATCTCGATTTAGTGTTTAGGGGAACGGACTTATTCGAGCTCCGATTTACTCTTTAGGTTTGATCTATTATCATATGACTTTCATCTTTAAGGATTAGATTTTAGGGTTTCAATCTTTACAAAACAACCAAATTTGATTTATGTTCTCAGAATTAGGATTACCTTTGTTTTGCAGATTGTAGAAACCAGACCTCCAAGATGAACGGATGAACCTCGGACGCGAGCTGCGACGCGGACGCGAGCTGTCTTCTTCCTATCGGGTCTCGAGCTAGTTGATTGGGAACTCAAGCTGGCTGTGATTCGAACTGGAAACTGAGGTCATCTAGGATCAGGAACACCTTAGTGCTGGAGCTGATCAGATGCTGACGAGCTGGAACACAATCTAGGACGAATTAGGGTTCTTCGGGATTAGGGTTCCAAAGACCAAGACGGCGCTGCGTATTGTTTCTGCGAGTGAGGGCGCGTCTGAGATCGGATCGACGAACGGTTTGCGTTGATGGATCCGTCTCGTCAAGAGCTTCAAGATGATATGTGGATCGTCGTCTGTTTCCTCAGGGTTGGAGAGATCGATCGATTTTAAGTTACGCCGGATTTAGGGTTTATGTGTGACGGATTTTTAGGTTAAGGTTTTGTCTCAGGGTTTTGGAGTCTATCGTGCTGATAACGTGTTGTAATTAGAGAGTTTAGAGACCGAATATTTCTATGTTATTAATGATCAAGGGGGTTTCTTTATATAAGGATTACAAGATGAAGATAAATGGAAAGTATCCAAAACCTAAACTCACTAGGATTAGGAAAACTACTAATACATAATAATGGAAATATTACATCTATTAGGAAAAGGAAAGGGTTTCTTTTTCTCCAAGCTCTGTGGCCGCCTCTCTCTCTCCTGAAGTCGGTTCTCTCTCTTCTCTCTCTAGGGCTTCGTCCATCTCTCCATCTTCTAGGTATTGAGCCGGTCTTGGATCGGACTTGGTTAATGACAATCCACTCCATGATTTATAACAATTGTGACACATTTCAACTTTTGCTGATTTTATATGCTATTTCATCTGACCATCTAAATAATATTGGTAAGCCAGAAAACGGTTCAAACGCCACCAATCAAAACCAAATATGTTCCCAAACATAGACGTCTAAAGCTAATCACTTTTCTTTATCCTTTTGCAATTGTTGTTCTTAAGAAGCCGGTTAAGCGACAATGATTCTCCCTGACCATCATTCAATAACCGCTGTTCCAGACAGCAAGCCATTAACTGTCGGAGAAGTGTCTCAAGATGAGAATACAACCGATCTTTATGTTTTGGATTTGTAGATAAAACCGCCGCATTTACGGCGTCTGCCACTACTTCCCGTTGAGATGCTTCAAGGAAATATCCCACGTTTGATTCTTGGGGACGTTCGTAGACAAGCAGAGCAAAGCAATCCTAAAAAAGAGAAACAAGAGACGAGAATCTCTGACTTTGAAACCCATAGATATCAAATACCAATCCATCACACAAGTTATATTGGACACGGCTCCCTTGGATTCATCCTGATCCATTGCCTCAAGATATTTCATCTCACTGCTTTTCTTTAGCATCTTATTACTCTGCTCAGTTAGTAATAGGTATGAGAGCAGATCATTATAGGTGGTGAAACCTTTTTCTCAGATATGTTGTAACAATAGATTTCTTGGATCGACTGTGAGGAAGGTCTTTTCCAGTAAATCCTCCTCTGTTACCACTTCACCACATAGTCTCAGTTTGTAAACGACTTTGGACAAAGCAAAGTGATATTCATCCACAGACTCAAAGTCTTGGTATCTGAGACTCATTCATTCATGTCTGACTTTTGGTAATAACACTATAGTGTATCTGGACTTTAATTATGTTCAAAGGTCATGAGGATTCTCAATATGTAGATACTGATTTCTCAGTTCCTTAGTGAGATGATGGCGCATTATTGTAAAGGCTCTTAACTTTTCACTTCTAGTTGCATAATCACCCTTAATGATACTCCTTTCGAGTCCTCTTAATTTCAGAGTAACTGAAGTGTTCATTGCCCATTCTAGATAATTATCTCCAGAGAGATTTAGAATGGCATAATCCATGGGTTCAAATCTCGGCATCTGAAATCATATTATCAATTTTTTTTTATTTAGAATTCTTGCAACCAATTCAAATAATCAGTGCATATGATTTCATAAGTTTATTTATAATACTTGGACCACACGGTCATGTATTGTGATGCCTAGACCTCACGGCCATATTAGTGATACAACGATCTTATGGATCAGATCATAATGCAGTCTGGGTCATATGACCATCCGGATACTAGGCTACACGGCCACATAGATATGCATTAAGCCAAACGGCTTTAATCTCAATCAAGGGCACAAGGCCGCGGGTATAATCAATGCTTTAGGCCACACAGTCGTTCGGTATGTTTCGTAACACAATGTCACACAATCCATATCAATTAAGTTTACCAATTTCAAGGTTGGTAATGTTTCAGCTAAATTTTTAGAATCAAGTAATCTAGCAACCTAACTCTCATTCAATATGTAGATATTCCTAATCTTTAAATCAATCTTTCAAGCTTTAAGTAATGAGAGATTTAAGGTTTCAAGGCCTTTAGGAATATAAATCGAGATTAAGGGTTTCAAAGCCTTAAGATTTTGATTAGATCTATCAATCAATCTATCAATCATAAAATCTCAGATTATCAATCAATATTTATTCAATTTCAAAATCAATTTTCAATTTAGGTTTTTAGGGTTTTGATTTTATTAATCAAACAATTTTGATTTCAAGGTGATCAATTTTAATCTCAATCAATAAGTTTTTAATAGTTTTCGAATTAGGGTTTTAGGGATTTCGAAAAACTTTGATCTTTGATCAAAGAGATTTGATTTGAGATTCAAAACCTTTAAGGTTCTGATTTTAATTGATCAATAGATCAATCTCGATTTAGTGTTTAGGGGATCGGACTTATTCGAGCTCCGATTTACTCTTTAGGTTTGATCTATTATCATATGACTTTCATCTTTAAGGATTAGATTTTAGGGTTTCAATCTTTACAAAACAACCAAATTTGATTTATGTTCTCAGAATTAGGATTACCTTTGTTTTGCAGATTGTAGAAACCAGACCTCCAAGATGAACGGATGAACCTCGGACGCGAGCTGCGACGCGGACGCGAGCTGTCTTCTTCCTATCGGGTCTCGAGCTAGTTGATTGGGAACTCAAGCTGGCTGTGATTCGAACTGGAAACTGAGGTCATCTAGGATCAGGAACACCTTAGTGCTGGAGCTGATCAGATGCTGACGAGCTGGAACACAATCTAGGACGAATTAGGGTTCTTCGGGATTAGGGTTCCAAAGACCAAGACGGCGCTGCGTATTGTTTCTGCGAGTGAGGGCGCGTCTGAGATCGGATCGACGAACGGTTTGCGTTGATGGATCCGTCTCGTCAAGAGCTTCAAGATGATATGTGGATCGTCGTCTGGTTCCTCAGGGTTGGAGAGATCGATCGATTTTAAGTTACGCCGGATTTAGGGTTTATGTGTGACGGATTTTTAGGTTAAGGTTTTGTCTCAGGGTTTTGGAGTCTATCGTGCTGATAACGTGTTGTAATTAGAGAGTTTAGAGACCGAATATTTCTATGTTATTAATGATCAAGGGGGTTTCTTTATATAAGGATTACAAGATGAAGATAAATGGAAAGTATCCAAAACCTAAACTCACTAGGATTAGGAAAACTACTAATACATAATAATGGAAATATTACATCTATTAGGAAAAGGAAAGGGTTTCTTTTTCTCCAAGCTCTGTGGCCGCCTCTCTCTCTCCTGAAGTCGGTTCTCTCTCTTCTCTCTCTAGGGCTTCGTCCATCTCTCCATCTTCTAGGTATTGAGCCGGTCTTGGATCGGACTTGGTTAATGACAATCCACTCCATGATTTATAACAATTGTGACACATTTCAACTTTTGCTGATTTTATATGCTATTTCATCTGACCATCTAAATAATATTGGTAAGCCAGAAAACGGTTCAAACGCCACCAATCAAAACCAAATATGTTCCCAAACATAGACGTCTAAAGCTAATCACTTTTCTTTATCCTTTTGCAATTGTTGTTCTTAAGAAGCCGGTTAAGCGACAATGATTCTCCCTGACCATCATTCAATAACCGCTGTTCCAGACAGCAAGCCATTAACTGTCGGAGAAGTGTCTCAAGATGAGAATACAACCGATCTTTATGTTTTGGATTTGTAGATAAAACCGCCGCATTTACGGCGTCTGCCACTACTTCCCGTTGAGATGCTTCAAGGAAATATCCCACGTTTGATTCTTGGGGACGTTCGTAGACAAGCAGAGCAAAGCAATCCTAAAAAAGAGAAACAAGAGACGAGAATCTCTGACTTTGAAACCCATAGATATCAAATACCAATCCATCACACAAGTTATATTGGACACGGCTCCCTTGGATTCATCCTGATCCATTGCCTCAAGATATTTCATCTCACTGCTTTTCTTTAGCATCTTATTACTCTGCTCAGTTAGTAATAGGTATGAGAGCAGATCATTATAGGTGGTGAAACCTTTTTCTCAGATATGTTGTAACAATAGATTTCTTGGATCGGCTGTGAGGAAGGTCTTTTCCAGTAAATCCTCCTCTGTTACCACTTCACCACATAGTCTCAGTTTGTAAACGACTTTGGACAAAGCAAAGTGATATTCATCCACAGACTCAAAGTCTTGGTATCTGAGACTCATTCATTCATGTCTGACTTTTGGTAATAACACTATAGTGTATCTGGACTTTAATTATGTTCAAAGGTCATGAGGATTCTCAATATGTAGATACTGATTTCTCAGTTCCTTAGTGAGATGATGGCGCATTATTGTAAAGGCTCTTAACTTTTCACTTCTAGTTGCATAATCACCCTTAATGATACTCCTTCCGAGTCCTCTTAATTTCAGAGTAACTGAAGTGTTCATTGCCCATTCTAGATAATTATCTCCAGAGAGATTTAGAATGGCATAATCCATGGGTTCAAATCTCGGCATCTGAAATCATATTATCAATTTTTTTTTATTTAGAATTCTTGCAACCAATTCAAATAATCAGTGCATATGATTTCATAAGTTTATTTATAATACTTGAACCACACGGTCATGTATTGTGATGCCTAGACCTCACGGCCATATTAGTGATACAACGATCTTATGGATCAGATCATAATGCAGTCTGGGTCATATGACCATCCGGATACTAGGCTACACGGCCACATAGATATGCATTAAGCCAAACGGCTTTAATCTCAATCAAGGGCACAAGGCCGCGGGTATAATCAATGCTTTAGGCCACACAGTCGTTCGGTATGTTTCGTAACACAATGTCACACAATCCATATCAATTAAGTTTACCAATTTCAAGGTTGGTAATGTTTCAGCTAAATTTTTAGAATCAAGTAATCTAGCAACCTAACTCTCATTCAATATGTAGATATTCCTAATCTTTAAATCAATCTTTCAAGCTTTAAGTAATGAGAGATTTAAGGTTTCAAGGCCTTTAGGAATATAAATCGAGATTAAGGGTTTCAAAGCCTTAAGATTTTGATTAGATCTATCAATCAATCTATCAATCATAAAATCTCAGATTATCAATCAATATTTATTCAATTTCAAAATCAATTTTCAATTTAGGTTTTTAGGGTTTTGATTTTATTAATCAAACAATTTTGATTTCAAGGTGATCAATTTTAATCTCAATCAATAAGTTTTTAATAGTTTTCGAATTAGGGTTTTAGGGATTTCGAAAAACTTTGATCTTTGATCAAAGAGATTTGATTTGAGATTCAAAACCTTTAAGGTTCTGATTTTAATTGATCAATAGATCAATCTCGATTTAGTGTTTAGGGGAACGGACTTATTCGAGCTCCGATTTACTCTTTAGGTTTGATCTATTATCATATGACTTTCATCTTTAAGGATTAGATTTTAGGGTTTCAATCTTTACAAAACAACCAAATTTGATTTATGTTCTCAGAATTAGGATTACCTTTGTTTTGCAGATTGTAGAAACCAGACCTCCAAGATGAACGGATGAACCTCGGACGCGAGCTGCGACGCGGACGCGAGCTGTCTTCTTCCTATCGGGTCTCGAGCTAGTTGATTGGGAACTCAAGCTGGCTGTGATTCGAACTGGAAACTGAGGTCATCTAGGATCAGGAACACCTTAGTGCTGGAGCTGATCAGATGCTGACGAGCTGGAACACAATCTAGGACGAATTAGGGTTCTTCGGGATTAGGGTTCCAAAGACCAAGACGGCGCTGCGTATTGTTTCTGCGAGTGAGGGCGCGTCTGAGATCGGATCGACGAACGGTTTGCGTTGATGGATCCGTCTCGTCAAGAGCTTCAAGATGATATGTGGATCGTCGTCTGGTTCCTCAGGGTTGGAGAGATCGATCGATTTTAAGTTACGCCGGATTTAGGGTTTATGTGTGACGGATTTTTAGGTTAAGGTTTTGTCTCAGGGTTTTGGAGTCTATCGTGCTGATAACGTGTTGTAATTAGAGAGTTTAGAGACCGAATATTTCTATGTTATTAATGATCAAGGGGGTTTCTTTATATAAGGATTACAAGATGAAGATAAATGGAAAGTATCCAAAACCTAAACTCACTAGGATTAGGAAAACTACTAATACATAATAATGGAAATATTACATCTATTAGGAAAAGGAAAGGGTTTCTTTTTCTCCAAGCTCTGTGGCCGCCTCTCTCTCTCCTGAAGTCGGTTCTCTCTCTTCTCTCTCTAGGGCTTCGTCCATCTCTCCATCTTCTAGGTATTGAGCCGGTCTTGGATCGGACCTGGTTAATGACAATCCACTCCATGATTTATAACAATTGTGACACATTTCAACTTTTGCTGATTTTATATGCTATTTCATCTGACCATCTAAATAATATTGGTAAGCCAGAAAACGGTTCAAACGCCACCAATCAAAACCAAATATGTTCCCAAACATAGACGTCTAAAGCTAATCACTTTTCTTTATCCTTTTGCAATTGTTGTTCTTAAGAAGCCGGTTAAGCGACAATGATTCTCCCTGACCATCATTCAATAACCGCTGTTCCAGACAGCAAGCCATTAACTGTCGGAGAAGTGTCTCAAGATGAGAATACAACCGATCTTTATGTTTTGGATTTGTAGATAAAACCGCCGCATTTACGGCGTCTGCCACTACTTCCCGTTGAGATGCTTCAAGGAAATATCCCACGTTTGATTCTTGGGGACGTTCGTAGACAAGCAGAGCAAAGCAATCCTAAAAAAGAGAAACAAGAGACGAGAATCTCTGACTTTGAAACCCATAGATATCAAATACCAATCCATCACACAAGTTTAAGGTCGAAGAAGCGTCAATACCTCTACAATGTCTTGGAATACATTTAAACCAATGAACTGGCTAACTCCACTCTTCCATATTTCACAGCTACTTCCAATGCTCCAATCTATGCATGTAAGAAAAATTTCCCCCAAAGCATTAAGAGAAATAGTCTAACCACCATGGACCTGGTATGCCAATAATATAATAAGGAACAAAGAGCATACCCGTACTAACTCAATGAACTTTTGACAGCGAAGGAGGAAGCAAACTTCTGATTTATCATCCTGCATATAATACAATTGGGGTAAGAGTTCAAATCAAAATGCAAAGCATCTTAATTAACACTTTACGACTTGTTTTTCAATCCACCTGTACAAGTTGGGGATAGCAATCCCTGAGTTTAGCAAGAGCAGCATCAATCTCACCCTTCCCTATAAGCTTTGCCAACCAACAGAAGCATACATCAGTTCAGTAATAACAAATAAAAGCAGTACTAATTAAGTAGTTCAATACCTGTCTAAGGATCTTCCTCTCATTCAGTGCATATGCTGTATCTTGCACCTCAACACCGTCTTCTTGAGCAAAGTAGATAGGAGGAACTGTACTTTTAGTAGCTAGGTTGAAAGCTTGAAAAGTCTCTTCATACCCAAAATGAAGCAAGTAATTTTTTACTAGCCTGATGACCAAAAAAAATAATGAAGCTTTAGGAAAATTCATTGCCAACCTGAAAACAGAACAGAAAAGAGCAAACCTATAATTCATGTTCGGTGGTATGGATGTCTTTTCAATGGCTATTTGTTGCTTATTCCTCTCCGATACCTCATACCCCTTACACAACAGAAAAGAAAATCACCATCTAATTTATACCTAAACATTCTTACAGAGTATATGAATGTTAATCATTGAGTCTAAGTGGTAATGTGTGATCACAAATTATGTACTCAATTTGTATTAGAGAAAACATCTGTCACATTATATATTTATACCTTTATAAACATAGGGAAAATATGCAAATCGTTTCTTTTTACTACTCAATAAATGTATTCAATCTAAGATCTAGAAACTCCACTTCTATGAAATAACACAGAGGACTTACCTTAAAATCAAAAGCAAACTTCTCCAGCCCAAAGTTAACAGTAACCCTGCCAACATTCACAACAGAAGCAAAGAGCACAACTATGAACCTCACATCACGTGCAAGCAGCTGAATCAATTAAACAAAAACAAAGAAGAGAATAAAAGCAATACTCCTCGTTTTGGCTATGTACGGCGACAGTAGGAAACAGAGGACCCTTGATGTACTTGGAGACAGTCCCTACCAGAGTTCCATTTACACTACGACCAATAAGATATGTCAGAAGTGTGACATGAAATGAACTGGATCTTGATCTCCATTTCAAACATTGATTTACTTACGTGAAAAAGAACTCCTGAGAATCATAGTTTATACCGGCACCAACCGTATCACCGGTTGTATACGCCGGACCAAATGCTTCACCTTGTCTTTTCCCAAGATAAATAAGTCCATCTTCACCATGATACCCACAAGTGTTGAGTTCCCATCTAAATCATTACAGAACATGAATAACAAATTAAAGAGTGTCCTAAACCTAATCAAACACAACACGACCGAAACTGACAGAATTGTACCCAGGATGCCTTCCGGTTTTGAAGTTATCAGTAGTGAAACCAATCGCAACCCTTCCTTTAACGCCAGCATCTTTGACGTACATCTCGAAGTAGTAAGCGTGACGCTTGAAGGGAGCAGGCTTATTCGCTTGAACGACGCCGACGTCGTGACCGTGCTGGCCAGCGCCGGTGTACTTGAGGGAGACTTTATCGGGAGAGACGATTAGGAAACCGCCGGAGCTGTTGATCGTGTTTAGCTCCGTGGGTGATTCTTCTTCTTCCTCGTTGGCCATGTCTTCTCGGTTAGAAGAGTGGCGAAATTTGTGAATGAAGTGGGAGGAGTTCATTTGAATCAGAACCCTAGAATTTCGATTTATGGGAACAGAGTTGTTAGAGAGAATATCTCTTTGTTTGTTTCGTTGATTCAAATTATTTTTCTAGAGATGATGATGTTTTTATGCGGTAAAAGCTCTACCGAAAATGTAACAGCTTAACCAGAGAAAATAACAAAAGTAAACCGGTTCATACAAACAAACCATATACAGTTTATCAAACCGGAAAATTCATTGATTGGTAAGTTTTTTTTTTTTTTTTTGTCAAGGATTCTTGATATTAGTTATGATATTTTTCTTTGCACAAAAAAAAGTTATGATATTTTTCTTCTTCACAAATATAATATCGAACTATGAAATTTGGATGTTAATTTTTTTTTACAGAAATATAACACTGTAAAATAATATTTATGCAAATAATTGAAAATCGACTCTGGATTCAGCTCATTAAAACTTGAAATTTACTTTCCCAAATTATTAAAAGAATTTTGAGAAATTTTTATCAAAAACTTAGTTTAAAAAAAATTACTCAACTGCTATAGGTTTAATAAATAAAATTATATTTGCAGCATACACTAAAAGCTTTATTAATATTTGTCCATAATTTTTACACTTTTCTTCACTTTCGCAATAATAAATATTTTTATTTTCTTATTCACAGAAAGTATGAGACCCGGAATTTTAATTTGTTTCTAACTTCCATTATTTAAGAGCCGGCCTTAGTACAACTAGTCAAATACTTGTTTTTTTTTAACGAAATAATACTTCGTTTCTTTAAACTTTTTTTTTGAAAATATTATACCAAATTTTAATAGCAGAATTACTGTTTATTAATCTGACCAACAATGCTAAACACAACAACACTGGCTTAAACAGAGACGAGAATTCAAGGACGTTTGGAAATGGAGACCAATGAAGCGTCCCCTCCATAGACAAAGCCAGTTGCTACGAGTCCGAGAGAAAGGCGGCTCAGACCTTGAAGCTACGGTACCTACAGTTTCCGGCAAGCAAACAAATCACGAACCACTCCAAGAATCACAAGCACGGACTGACAGACCAACCCGACATTGACATACACCGGCGGCACGAGGCAGTGGAACTATCCGACAGCATCGTCGTACAGTTTAAGACACAAAGATTTCCGCTTATAAACCTCTCACCGGGACCGTACCTGTTGAACCTAGAGCCCATAAAGAAAAAGCAGACCAAACAGCACACCACCTCCGGAGCAGCCTCAACCGAGAGAGAAGACCGAAAGCCTAACTGAAAACCAACCTCTATCGGAACCTACTTCACTGCTCTGTTGTCAGCTAGTTGACCGCTGGATTTAGCACAAGGAGAGAAGCCCATAAACGGTGAACACCACAATGATTGAGACTTATAACTTTGAGACGAGCAGACCACCAGAAACGAGATGATGGCCAACGCAACACCAAGCGCAACCACCGGAGTAACCTCAGAGCATGAGAAAGACACGCCCACTCAAGGACTCCATGCGCTTCCCCCGTAGACCACCAGAGGAACAAAGACAGAGAGAAGACATCGGAGTTGCAAGCAACCCAGATCCGAGACCAAGAGGCCTCCCCGATGAACCATACGCCGCCAAAAAGAGAAACTCGGCGAGATCTATAAAAGTATTTCTGGACAAAGTTGCCGGAGCAAAACTGGAGGTAGCTACAAAGAGGAGCATCCGCCATCCTCTAGCATCACTACCCTCATCGGAACAACACAGATCTACTACATAGACACCGGATCTGAGCCGCGAGGAATCACAAAGCTTCACCTCCGCTGACACATAGAAGACCATGAAGACTACAGAGAAAAACGGAGGAAAACATAAAGGGACTCCGGCGACCGCAAAAGGACATTGCGGTCACCGGAGTAGGAAGCAAAATAACCGGAGGAGAATAGTAAGTAGAGGGAAGGAAGATGATATGTTTTTTTAAGGAGATAGTGGTTTCTTTAAACGTGTTTTCTTTAAATACGCTTGAGGACATTATCTTCTTCATTTTCTACAAAATTTTATTTGCTGCCAATTGTATGGTTTGATCATGGGGTGGTTTCTTGATTGTCTGATCTTAATACATAACTTTCAAAACACTAAAAGCATAGTTGAAATGCTCATCAGATATTTGTAAGACATGAGAGTTCGTTGAATTCCTGATCAGAACTTACTAGTTTCCTTTTCAATGTTTATTTATTCTTCCAAGTCTGAAGGAGGCTGATTGGATCAGCAAGCTTAGCATGGAAAAATTGAGCTTTCAAACAACATTTTGGATGGTTTAGCAGAATTCCAAAAACAAGTTCACGAACAGAAACACACGTTTTTGAAAGTTTTAGTCAAGCCCGTCTTTTACCATATATACAAATGAAGAAAATGACCAAAATAAGTTTAGTTATGCAGAATCACGTTTTAACGATTTTTGAGAAATTCTCTATGACATCCATTTTTAAGTTTTTGTCACAAAAATAACATTCAATGAAAAAAAATTACCAAAATAAGTTTTATTAAAGGGTAAAAATGTATTTTTTTCTTTATGGTTAACTAATCTAGACTTAAGGGGTGAGGTTTTGGGGATGGACAGAACTTAGGTTCACCCCCTAGGGTGAACCTTTAAATTCACCCCACTCTTTAGCACCAATCAAATTTCCACATAGATTATTAATTAAAAAACATTAAATTAAATAAAAAATAGTTACAAAAAATAAAAATTTTAATTTTAGCGACGCTAACGCTTCCACGTAAACCCTAAACCCTAAATCTTAAATTCAAAACCCCATACCCTAAATTCTAAACCCAAATCCAAACCCCTAAACCCAAACCCTATACCCTATACCCTAAACCCTAATCATAGACCCTAAACCCAAATTATATACCATAAACCCAAAAACTAGACTATAAACCTAAACTCTATACCCTAAACTCAAGTCCTAGGCCCTAAACCCAAACCGTAAACCTTAAATCCAAATTATATACCCTAAACCCAAAACTTTAACCATAAGTCCAAACGGTAAATCTTAAACCCAAACCGTAAATCTTAAACCCAAACCCAAAACCTATACCCTAAATCCAAATCCTAGACCTAAAACCCAAACGGTAAACCCTAAACCCAAACCCCAAACTTAGATGCTATAGGGTTTGGGTTAAGGTTTAGGTTTAGGGTCTAAGACTTGGGTTTAGGGTATAGGGTTTAGGTTTATAGTCTATTTTTTGGGTTTAAAGTATATAATTTGGATTTAGGGTCTTGGATTAGGGTTTAGGGTATAGGGTTTGGGTTTAGGGTCTAGGATTAGGGTATAAGGATATAGGGTTTAGGTTTAGGGTATAGGGTTTAGGATTAGGGTTTAGGGTATAGGGTTTGGGTTTAGGGGTTTGGACTTGGGTTTATAATTTAGGGTATATAGTTTTGAATTTAAGATTTAGGGTTTAGGGTTTATGTAGAAGCGTTAGCGTCGTTAAAATTAGTATTTTTTATAGCTATTTTTTGTTTAATTTAATATTTTTTAATTAATAATCTATGTGCAAATTTGATTGGTGCTAAAGGGTGGGGTGAATTTAAAGGTTCACCCTAGGGGGTGAACCTAAGTTCTGTCATTTGGGGATATGGTTTCAAATAAACAAAAAATAAATATTAAAATTTTCAAAATAAAAGAGGCTATTTTGGTTATTTTTTTTTTAAATGCTATTTTTATGATAAAAACTTAAAAAAAACTATTTGAGAGAATTGCCCTTCATTTTTTTATATAAGAAATGAAAATAAATTGGAGGCATATACTGTTCACAATCATATATTTTACTCATCAACTGTTGATGGTAAGAAGATCATTTGCTGAATTTCGTGTAAATGATGTATACAAAGATTTCTGTTTTGTTATATTAATAGTTTAAATTCTCTTGTGAGTGACAAATTTTTTCATTTGTGTAGTATGATGTTCTTTTACTTCTATTTCAAATGACATGTGAATAGATTCGACTAAAATCTTCGTGGGAAAATTGCCAAAACGGAACAAAAATTTAGGATGGTTGTCCTTTTATTATAATATCATCACTAAGTTGTTCCTATAATATAATATTTTTCATAATGCCAAAACTAACCTTTCATTAATCAAATTAAACATACATTAAAACAATTTTTAAAAGTTTAATGAAAAAAAGATAAAAATAAAATGTTTTAGAAAGACAAAAAATGTAAAAAGAATTTTAAAAAGGGAACAAAAGACACTGAAATACGGAACCAAATATCCCTACTAACCCTAATCTTCTTCCATATTAAAATCCTCTCCAATCATTCTTTTAAAATCTTCTAAGATAGAACCTGATTCTAATAACAATAGTCTACCCACTTTGTCACCAGCCAAAAAAAACTCATCCCGTGGTTGCACCAAATTTCCAAACACCACATGTTGTATAGATATGCATCATAGAACAAGAGTTTGTGAAAATCACAAGACAAACTATGGAGAAATCATAGATTGATTAAGAAGAAAATGAAAAATCATTTTTTTTTAATATTTTAGCAAAGCAAATCGATCAAAACACGTTTTAGGAAGTTATAATATTTTTAGAATATTTTCTTAACAGAAACTTCCTTAATTTTCGAAAAACAGGTTTTTTTATCCGTAGAAGACACCTTCTACAATGAGTAAAACCATAACAAAAATCTTGAATGCAATTTCTACCTTATGTAGACTTACATGTTGTATTTAGATTTCGCATTCCCAAAATTTTAGAATTCTTCATAAAAGTAGAAACTGCTTTTGAGAGAAAATTAGATATCTTTACAATTAGTAGAATTCGCATTCCCCATATTTAGAATTTTAATTAAAAGTAAATTTTTCGTTCTAAAAAAAGTAGATGGACTTGTTTATTCAGGAATTCGTTTTCTACTAACTCATTTTTCGTAGAAGACGAATTCTACTTTTATTAGAACAAAAATTTTTAAAAATTATTTATCATTCAACCAAAAAAATATATGTGTTTGTGTATATCAGTGTTTTATTAATTGTTTATATTTTTAATAATTTTTTTGATTCATAAAATTACTTTATTTCATTAAATTTGAAAAATGAAAAGGGTAAAAAAGAGACAAAATAGACAAAATTGGTTTTATACCAAAGAGATAACCATGCTATTTTGACCAAATCGGTCAATAAAATCGGAAACTATTTAATCGGCCCAATAAACCGACTAGGCAGCCCGTCAAACTGATTAATTGGCCCATAATTTTACTATACAAAGATAGATATTTTGGGCTTTACTTGAAGCCCGATATCTTAACAATACATTTCACGTTGAGGACACAATATATAGAGCGCATTTCCCTTCTTTTTTCTTCTGTAACCGATGTGGGACTCTTGTACTTTAACATTATAATGCGAAAGTACAATAAAATGCACAGATGGGGCGTCGAAGCCAGGTAGCTTAGCGTGATAGCAGTGGTCTTGACCACTAGGAGACAACCAATCTTTGACATTTTACGCATATGTTAATATATATACGCATATGCTTATAATAAAAGTACAAAAACTAATCTCTAATTAATTCCTTATTTGTTGTCTAGGCCTGTGTATATACATATATATTTTTAAAAATAGATTTTATTAAAGTTAATTATTGATATAAATTCGAGTATATATAAATTATCACATTATAATGTTATTTATGCTTATATATTTAATTTTAATTATTAAATAAAATAAAAAATATTAAAAACTAGGCCCCGCGTATATTCCGCTTAATCTCCGATTTTTCGGTAACTCGCTAGGTCCGAGGTTACCGTCCGACTAGCGCCTAGCGTAGTTTTGAACAGGGGTCCGAACTCTCACCGACTTATAAGAAAGAGGAAAAAAAAAACAAAAATCAGAATCTAAGGAGAAAAAACTGGGAAATGAGATAAAGAAAATAAAAGATTACCTACCAAATCCCCCACACACGACACAGCAAAGCACATACTCTCTCTCACAGACCATCTCACACATAATCACATGTAATGTACCAACTCGGTCAAAAAGTCACCTCCTTTTTTTTATAAGAGACCCAAACTCTCCGCACATCTTGCTTTGCGCTCTTCTCTCTCTCTCTCTCGCGTACACGCAAAACCATATTAATCCACCATGGGAAGATCTCCTTGTTGCGAGAAAGCCCACACAAACAAAGGAGCTTGGACCAAAGAAGAAGACCAACGTCTCATCGACTACATCCGTATTCACGGCGAAGGTAGCTGGCGTTCACTTCCCAAATCCGCAGGTCTCATAACTATTTTCTCATAATTATTGAGTTTAAATCAAATACTTTGGTCTATATATATATGCAATTATCATTATTCCTTTGATTGCAACAGGATTGTTACGGTGTGGTAAAAGTTGTAGATTGAGATGGATTAATTACCTTCGTCCTGATCTCAAACGTGGCAATTTTTCTGATGAAGAAGACAAAGTTATCATCAAACTCCATAGCTTACTCGGCAACAAGTAAATAAACTTTCCATTTTTAAAATTTTCCCGGGAAATAAATTTCAGAAACAGAGAGAAAATAGAAACAGGGGTAGCATCAGTTTTACCTTTTAATTGGTTTTTTTTTTGCAGATGGTCATTGATCGCGGGAAGATTACCAGGAAGAACAGACAATGAGATTAAAAATTATTGGAATACTCATATTAAGAGGAAGCTTCGTAGCCATGGAATCGACCCGCAAACTCATCGTCCGATCAAAGATTCCATCGCCGTGATTCATTCCAAAACGGTGCCGTCTCAGTTATCAACCGTCGTTACTGTTTTACCTCAGAACGGGGCCGTTGACAACTCTTTTACCGTCAGACCGAAGACGGATATTTCCTCCGATAACGTAGCATCCACAAGCGGCACGACGACTGATGAGGATCTCCGGCAGAACGGTGATTGTTATTACAATGATAATTCAGGAGAGAAAGAGGTTAATCTGGACTTAACTCTTGGGTCCGGGTCAACTTCTTTAGTCAGGTCGGGTCGGAAAAGTGGAACCGGATCATCAGCAGATTCAAAGCCGTGGTGGGATCCAGTGATGGCGGCGCGTTTGTCACTGTTGTGATTATTACTTCAGTTTCTTGGCCTTTTGTTTTAGTTTTGTTCATATATTTTACCTTTTAAAGGCTTTTATTGGAAAATTTTCACCGTTGTGGTAAGAACAAAGGAATTTACCGTTCTTTCTTAGCTTTATCAATCGGTACGATCAGCGCCGTGCATAGTGTGTTACCGATTATTCCTTTATTATTCTTTCTAACTTTAAATCGTAACCGTCACCATCAGCTTAGTATTTAGTATTATAAAAATATGTGTAAGCATATTAGATCACGATCAGCATGAGTGAATTTGAACTTTTTAATTTCAAAAGTAATTGTCGAAATTTCTAAGCGTAATCCATCAGGAGTGAAATGTGAACAGAGTTTTGGACTATTTTGGATGAACCGTTATCCACTTTTCCATGTAGATACAGATGGATATTGCTTACAGCCGAATACTTCTAGAAATTTGAGTTAGGTTACAAAACGGGGACCATATAGTATATTAGTATAGCAACTTACAACAAATATCTTGTTCATTATATACGTTCTTCTTTTTTTCTTCAAAAGAACTACATAATATTTCCCACAGGTTGTTGCTGTTAACAAATCTCCACAAATTCCTAACCAATAATAGTTCATTTAATAAAAAATTACTTTCTCGAGCCACAGCACAAAATTAGTTCTGTAACTGTTTCTCATCTCAATCAACATGGAAACATATAAGAGAGCATAGAGGAAAAAGCAATGGAGCAAGCAGTAGTCCGGTTCTCGTAAAGTATTACTCGATTCTCTTTCATCAGTTGGTTAGCGGTCAAAAATAGTGTGGCAACGGGATACGTATGAAAAGATGGAGTCATGGAGACGAGTGCAAAGATGTTTGTTTTGGGTGAACCAGATGAGTCAACAGGGCACCTATTTTTTGTTTTTCCATGCACCTACACTATGAAATAGGAGTGGCAGGAAGCCTTTTCGGGAGGACACCAGATTCATATTTGAAAACCACCTACTTGGCTACTACTCACACGTATGACTTTTCTCGATTTCATACTTCTGAGATTAGTATTTCAGGTGACCATCTACTACATCTTGAGATAATATAATGGTAGGCGTCACAAGCACATCACTAGAACGGTGAAACAATTAGCTCGGGAGATTGGCAACGATAAGGAATCATATTATGTCAACTAAGTATTACTACTGAAAGCCAATAATGCTCCTGGGTCTTTTACACAGATGGTTCGAAGGTTATGGAAACGTTACGTAGTCTGGTTTGTTTCTGTCGTTTCAATTCTTGAAGCATTCATTAGTATGTACCTTTTTTTTTTTACTTTTGATCAACAAATTTAACATATCTATTGATTTAACTCGGTGCCAAAATAAAGAAATATTACACTATAGGCGCAAACAACACAGTTCTTAAAAAAAAAAAAAGACTTCTATACAGGAAATGGAATGTGGAGAAGCAGCTGACTGATCGGGATAAATGGACAACATAAAATAAAATAATTTAATAAAAATAAATAGATAAAGAAGAATAAGACAAGGGAGAAGACATGTGACATGTTTTAGGAAAGTAGGTGGCCGAATCTATCATTATAACCATATTGTATCATTTGATAAAAAAAAAACCATATTGTCTGATAATTGACTTCACCTAGTTTCTTAAAGTATAGATATTTATGTTATAACTTTTTTTTTTTTAACACATTTATGTTATAAGACTATGATTAACCCGGGGTTGTAAGACTTTAAGAACCGGTTCTTAATTTTTTTAGTTAAAAGTTAAGAAACAGTTTATTACCTTTCGCTAAGAACTCCATCCTAAAAACTCCGAGTTAATCATGCTCTGACTTTATATATCTGTAATATATATAGAAATATCGGAGTCTGGATACAACTTATTTCAATATGGTGTTAGAGGCAAATAAAAAATGTACAACAAAAGAAAGAATCATGTGCGTAAGAAGAGGAAGAAGGTATGGGAATGTGGGATTTAGGTGAGATCCAGCCAAACATGACAACCTCCTTTCCTGGAAATTCAAAAGAAGCTGTCACTTTCCATTTTATAATAATAAGATTATTATATATAAAGTGTATACCTATTTACATCTTCTAGATGGGGTAGATTATAAGCGGATCTTTCAAAAATATAATATACAATATTCGTATTCGGAAGCAACTGAGGTTGAGTTTTTAACTAAATATTTTTACAAATCTAACATTATTTACCAGACTCGAAGAATAAGTAGGTACATTCAAATAGGTATGTGGTTGAATCGTATTTTTGAATCCCTTATTTTAATTCAAAGGACGAAATGATTCGATATCTAAGAGAAGTAAATTTGATGAAGTTTATTAATGACACAAATCTGTAAAGAAAATTCGATGAAGTAAATGGGAATCCCTTCTTTGTTTTCTCAAAAAAAAAAAAATCTGTAAAAGAAGTTGAATCTGAAAATATTGCGAAAAAATCTATCTTTTTGTATTGGTTAAGGAAACATAATTTCTAGAAGTAAAGGATAAATATGTACGTTTTCTAGAGAATTAATTTTTTCTGTGACTGTGATTGTTAACAGTCAAAATGGTACATATTTATTATTGTGTGCTAAATTCCATAAGTATGTACGTCGATACAGACAAATCACAAATTCGATAAAGTATGTACGTCCTTACAGACAAATCACACCACAAATGGTGGATAGAAGATGGAGCGTTATGTACGTAGCTGCCTGCACATGTGGGCAGACTTAAGCTTTGGTTCTTGGTTAAGTTTTGGTTTGGAATTTTTTTGCTTTTCAGCTCGGCCTTGTTTTGGTTATTTTAGTTTTCGATTCAAGTAACAAGGTTGGAAAACAACTAATATCTGAAATCTTTTTGGTCCAATTAAGATCTAGTTCAATTTCTGTTTTTTTTTTGTATAATTTGGGTTAAAAATTCGGTAATTCAAAGGGTGAATTAAATAACGAGTAATTCAAATGTTTGGGTAAAAAATATTGGATAATTTTAATTATTTTCATAAAAATATTCAGATAATTTGATAATACCAGGTTTCTGATAGCATTTAAGAACAGTATAATTTTGTGCTTGAGCTTTTTGATGCATAAACCATAATGATAAAGAGATAACTCTATAGCCTTATTATAATGCAAAAGAAAAATGAAAAGAGAAAGCTTTAAGTTTCATAAAAAATATGGTTTATTTCAAATGGTGATATCAATGGCTGATTAATCACACGAAAAACCTATGAACCATAAATCAATAGAACACATTAATGAATCACTCAACGAATTCTTAAAACAGATATTTCAGCAAAGACTTTTGATGATAAAATAAAATAAACTGATTATATTTTTGGATTGATGAAAGGTAATATCACAGTGGACTAATATGATCTTATATAGGTGGTTGCTCATTGTTCAGAAATAAGAAAAATAAATAAACAATTCAAGAAATCTAAGAACTGGCCATTGGAGCGTGAGCCGTGCACACCGTGTATTCAAAAAGGCTTTTGCCTCATGCCCCTAATAAACCGATGGCGCTTGGTTAGCATAGTAATCTGAATGGTGTAGTTGGTACCTTTGCTTTTGTCGTGTGGCTCTCCATGAAGGGTCTGGTGGTTTGGGCTCAACATATTCAGCTCCTTGGTGCATCTCCCAACCTTTGTTCTCCCTTTTGTGGTCGTTGGCCTTGTTTCTAACCAGATTGTTTCTTTTGTTCCAATCGGGCCATGCGATCACTCGTCGCATGCATAGCTACACAAATCTGGTTCAGTGCAGCCAGTTGGGTCTGGTCATGTGCTTGCTCTTCCATTTCTTTCTTAAATGATCCTCAAAGATCAAGTGAAACAGTGGAAGTCCTGGTATAGAAAATAAAGCAAAATGAAATAATGCAACTTAGACTAAATCTGATAAATATGCAAATAATAGACCAAAACGATATAAACTAAGTTGAATGAATTCTCTTTTCCCTTTTGAACGCAGGCTTGTGATGAATCAATTGTGGAAAGTCGAAATATTAAATATGATTCATTTTTAATAGGCCTGGGCACTCGGGTCCTCAGGTCGGGTTCGGGTCGGGTCCTTTCGGGTTTCAGTTTTTTGGGTTTTAGAGTTTATGACCCAATAGGGAAATTTGAAATTCTCGGTTCGGGAGTCGGTTCGGGTCCTATCGGGTTCGGATCGGTTCGGGTCTTAGATAGTTGGACCCAATAGGATAACTAGAATTTGTCGGTTCAGATTCGATTCGGTTCCGGGTCGGATTCGGTTCGAATACGGCCCAAAAATACAAAAAATACCACCTGAAAATATTTAAATATCCAAAATTTTATCCAAAATTGGTATTTTTATTGTATTAAAATGTGTATATATATTAAAGTATGTGAGATATAACAACACTATGTTGTCTCCTAGTGGTCCACCCAGAGCCGGCCTTGAACAGAAGCGGGCCAAGTCCATGCTTCCGGCCGCCGAATATTAAGTAATAACGCGGCCACATTTTTTCAAATCTTTCTTCAGCCGGCTTGGTAATTTAACTATTGTTAGTTTGAGGAGGTCATGAGTTCGACCCTAATCGGCCCCATTATATTTTTGGCTTCTAACCAATAAAATTCCAATACCGGCTCTGGGTCCACCCCCTTGCTCTTTGGACAAATAACCTTACTTCGACGCCCCTCGATGCATTTTATTTAATTCACATTATTAATCTTGTTAGGAAAGAAGTCCCACCTCGGTTAGACAGAAAAAAAGAATATAAATCATGCTCTATATATAGTCATTCATAATTAGATCGATGGGTAGAGAATTTTGGCTTTTTGATAGGGCTTAAAGCATCTATGGTGTTAATAATTCGGGTACCCATCGGGTCTTGGGTTGGGATCGGGTCGGATGCAAGATCCGCAGGTCCTCTATAACAAGATCCAATAGGGTAAAAACATCGGTCTGGTTCCTATCCGGACTGGGTTTTTTCGGGTCGATTTCGGATCCAGGTAAAATGTCCATGCCTAATTTTTAAAGCAAGTTTTTAAAATCAAACAATTATGGAATTACGATTTTTTTTGGACTCTTAGTTATGGAATGCACAAAATCTAAATAAGGCAAGTGGAGCTCACAACTTAAAACAAACTAGAAAATGACTCTCTCTCTCTCTCTTTTTTATTTTTTTATTTTTAATTCTTAATGATCTACACGAGCTAGAATTGTATCTTACCTCTATTATTTTTCTGGTTTTCAATTTAAATGAGCAAGAACACGATAATGACAAAACTGTTTTTTATTTATTTATTTTAAATTGTTTTATGATTTTTGAAATGAAACAACAAGAAGTATTCGGCCAAAAAAAAAAAAACAACAAGAAGTAAACCAAGCAAGGGGATATATTCAAATTGGGTTGTAGTCTTTCGGCTCTGATACCAAGATAATGTAAGATTAGAGGGTGATATCACTTTGGTGGATGATGGGGAGATGAAATTTGGTTATTCAATGCTTTCTTTCAAATTCGATAGATTTGGTTATTCAATGCTTTCTTTCAAATTCGATAGATGAATGATGAAGTGGTCAACGGATAAGGATTGACTCGCTAAATCTGGTGGGTTGATTGACTCTATCATATAAAGTACTGCTGAATCACATAAACAACCTATGAACCACAAATCAATAGAGTACAATGAATGGCTGAAAGAATTCTAAAGACAAATTTTTATGCAAAGACTTTTTTTGATAAAAACAAAACAAAATCATTATATTTATGGAATGATTGAAATCTATATTATTAAAATTGAAGTAACAGAGTATTTTTTGGCACTGTTTGAAAACATGGATAACAATATAAATGAGAATTGTTTCGAAATATGGATAATAGTATAAAAAAGAAGTATATTGTCTTTTTAGTAATTTCATTAATATAATTACATTAGTTGTCTTTCCATATTTCATTTAGTTCAATTATTTCATTAATTTTTGGATTTTTCAAAACTCCATGGACATGCAGAAGAGAAATGCTATCCCCACGCAGACCAATGCAAGGATTACTAGTAATCGACCTTGATGTCACTAAAGTGATATCCATATAGATATCAATATATTACTTGTGACTTTCTTTGTTACAAAACACAAATTTAAATCTAAAATTGAAATGATTAAAACAAAATCATAAGAAAAAATATATAATATTACTTTAACAATACATCATATCATTAATTATATTACTATAATATTAACAGTGCATATTTTTATTTATTATTTAATCAACATTAACTTTGTGTTAATTATAAAATCAAAAATGTAAAATAACTGACTTTTCCATATGGTTAAACATTCGGTTTAGTTTCTTGTAAAACAGTTTTTAGTTTCAATAAGTGGAAAATTATGTAGCTAAAAACATAATTCAAAGACATGTTTTTGTGAATAAAATAATAATTTAAATCAAAATAATAAAAAAATATTACATTTATTGTCACTTAAATTTTCACTCTATATAATTATTTTACTAAATAAAAAATGATTTTTTTTTTTCACTTAATTTAGCCAAACACATAGAAAGAATCATTTTTATTAGTTTATAAAATCAGTTAGGCATGAGCATTGACTATCTATTTAGGTACTGGTTGTTCCGTTCGGGTGTCATTTTTTTGTTTTGAAATAAGGCCTCACTTGAATATTATATATTTATGTGTGGGTTTTGAGTTGGCTCCTTCTGGGTCTAGATGAGTTTGGTTCTGATGTATAGAAATCTAAAAATATCTAAATAACAATGTATCTGAAACAAGTTTGGATATTTGTACCAAAAATAACCATATTACCTGATTCGGTCCAGGATTTTTGAATACAATTAGTTATATTACGAAACATCTAAAATATATAACACTAATTATGGAAAACAAATATCAATATCTAAAAATGTAAGAACCAGATGCACAGGTCAATCTCTAGTTTAAATATTAATATGAGCTTATATAAATCGTGGCTCATTTCTCAGAAAAAGGAAACTAAGGAAACAACCCAAGAAATCTAGAAACTAATCATTGGAGCATTTGGAGGGATTTTGGCTGAATGAAAGGAATTTGAGTTTTCTTGAACCTGAAAGGCTTTAGGGGGTATGTTAGATTCCTTGAGATATTCATGGGTGCTTTTGATCTCGTGCACCAACTGATTAGGAAAGAGCTGTTGAAGTTTAAATGCAAAAGACTCCCAATAAGGGAAGTATGAGCAAGAGTAGATCCGTCTGATCAACTGGATTTTGGTACATGGTAGGAATACAGGATGGCTTCTGAATGCTATAATATCTATCTTGGCTTCCATTATTAAGTTTGAGTCGAACCAATTTGAAAGAGTTGAAGACCTACCTTAAATAATGCCGGTTTGACCGGGTTTTGGAAATTGGTCATATCTTGATATTTCTATGACCGTTTCTCCTAATTTGGACATTTTTTTTGAAAGAATGTTAAATTAATTCAAAAAAATATATAGTTTACAACTAAAGTTTCTTGTTTGAGGCTTATGTCCATCTCTCATAAGCCCGGGCCTCCTCATCCAACACCAAATGAGAGGGATTAGTCATCGCATTCAATTGGCAATTGCACAGTCTTATAAGCTTACTTCGTCTTCTTAGTGATATCACCCACTTGCTTTCTGCTGAGCTCTCTTAGAGACGGCTTGAGCTCCTTTAGCTTCTTAGCTAGCCGGTGTAAAGCAGAGGTTGAGCTGAATAATGGGGCTGTGGTCTCCCGATACTTCTCGACCAAAAGAAGGAAACCTGGGTATTTTGTGATGTCGTTGGTGAACTTGAAAGGACGTTTAGGTTTCAGTGCCTCTGTTGTGAACTGAATTATGCACCTAAGATGGTATGAACAACCACCAGCTTCGAAGACACAATAAATTTGAGGAATCTTTGTTATCCACATGTCATTTATCAACGTTCTATACAACCACTACAGGAAAGCATATGACTTACTACGATTTTTTACGACGAAAACATGGCGTCGTAAAATTACGACAAGTTAACGATATATTTACATCGAAAAATGGTTTCGTCATAAAATGAAAGTAAATATACTAGTAGGAGTTTTCGTCGTATAATCGACGTAAATTTACGTCCACTTACAGACGAAATGATTTATCATTGTAAAGTTGTTGCAAAGGAAGGAGGTATTTACGACAAATAATTTAACATCGGCTTAACAACTGATATACAATACAATTAAGTGGTTGGTGAAAACGTGTATTTACTGGGCTATACCAAACAACTTTCCTCGTATAATGGTTGTAAAGTGGTTGTAAAAAGATGTTAAGAAGTTTTAAAATCTGTGTTATTTTGTTTTATAGGTTGATTATGACAATCCATATTATCCGACATGGTTTCTCGAGTTAGTTCAAGGTCCACTTGCAAAGATCACCACATCACTCATGTATTTCACACGGGGCTTTACTTTTCATACTTACGAGTATCGAAGACTTTAGGCGACAAGTAACTACAGAATATGTATGAAAGGTGAAACAGATTTCTACAAGATCTTTCAAAAGATAATCGAAGTGGAATTCACTGGATTACTGAAGCTGAAATGTGTCCTCTTCAAATGTGATTGGTTCGATCCCGTCGTCAACAAAGGTGTTCGGCTTAACAAATTTGGAGTTGTTGATGTTCATTCTGGACGAAGATACAAAAAATTCGAGCCTTTCATATTAGCTTCCCAAGCAGAGCAAGTTAGCTTCATCTCATATCCTCGGATCAGAGATTCATGTATTACTTGGTGGACTGCCATCAAAGTTACACCTCAAGGTCGGATTATTGGTGGAGACGAGCACCGTTTACAATAATATTCATGTGTCGATACAGTCGAGGTACCAGATCAACCAACCGATGACCTCCTCTTATTGATCCGCATAACCGTGGTTATGAAGATCTTCCTGATGATGAGACTGATGAAATCAATGAAGATGAATTTTATGAAAGTGATGAACAATGGATCGATGAGAACTAGAATGATGAATCTGAATGATGAATAATATTTGTTTTTTATAACAACTATATAACAATTGTTATCACTAATAATAATGCATGTTATTTTAAAAGAACTAATAATGCATGTTTTTTTAAGAAGTATGAGATGTTTGAAAAGAAAAAGAGAAAAGAAGTTTAAAATGGTAGAAGAAAAAAAGAAGGAGTATAAGATGTTTGAATTAAAAGAGAAGAAGTATATGGTTTGGGGTTCAGGGTATTGAAATTTAGGGATTCTGCAAGGGTTCGTCATAAGGTCGACATAAATAGAAACACGAGATCTCTTTTATTGGATGTTATACTAATTCGTCGTAAACTCGATGTAAAACAAAAAAATGCGTCCTCTTTAATTCGTAGTAACATGATTCGTCGTAAACTCGAAGTAATACGATTCATCGTAAAGTCGACGTAATTTAACGATGCGGGAACTCTTTAATTTGTCGTAAAAAACGCAGGATCTATTTATTTCGTCGTAAATTTACTTCGCCTTTACGACGAAAATTAATTCTCTATATATATGGACTCGCCTCATATCCTAATTTCGACGCGTCTTCCTCTGAAGGTCCTCTCTCTCTATCAGGTTAGTTTTTTTTGTTTTTTTTGTTTTTTTTAAGTTTAGTTTAAGTTAGTTTAGGTGGTTAGATTAGGTGGTCAGATTAGGTTTGGAATTTTAAGCGTTTATGTTGTGATAGATAAAACTGGAATTTAAAAAGTTTAGTTTTGATAGATAGATAATTGATATTTATAAGTTTTTCTGATCTAATATTTTTCTTAAAAATTAGGTGGCTCGTAGAAAGCGTGGTGCACCACATTATAGTCAGACATTCGGGATAGGAGATCCTGCATGTTCTTCTTCTTTGGGTCCATCTACGGCTCCGGAATTTGCTCAACATCCACCGTCCACCGAGCCAGACTGCGGAACAGGAAGCTGCGGACTTGGAGCAAACCAACATCCGAGACTTTTTCCAAGACAAAGACCTTACCTAGTTTTTTATTTTATGTATAACATTTGATTTTCTCTATTTTTCTTATGTATAACATTATGAATCTTTTTTATTTATGCAGTTTTTTATTTCAGAATTTTAAATTATTATTTCATAATTTTAAAATTCATTTTATAATATTTTCGGAATTAATTATTAATAAAAATTTAAACGAGAGTTGTTTGTCGACGTAAAGTTTGCGATTAATAAACAAGGAAGTCGACGTAAAAGAGACGTAAAACATTACGACGAACTAACAAGCCTTCGATTGTGAGAAGTCGTACAATTTACTTACAATCAACTACTTCTTTACTTCAAAATAGTACGCCTATTTTACAACGAAATTTTACGAATATATTACGATGAATATATTTCTCGTAAGTTAAGGACGATTTTACGACGACACGCGCTGTTTTGTCTTTACGACGAAAACGGTTCGTTGTAAAGTTTACGATGATTTTACGTCGAAATGTGCATTATGACCAGTGGCGGACGCAGTTAATAATGTACGGGGGCACGTGCCCCCATCTAATTTTTATTTTTCCTTCAATAATTAATACCAGAAATTCCCTGCAACTCTAGAACTAGACATACTGAAAAAATGTCATGTGCCCCCATCTAATTATGATGCTGCGTCCGCCACTGATTATGACCAAAGATTTACGACGATTCTTTTTTTCGAGGTTTGTTCGTCGTAAATGACTTTTTACGACGAAATAACAACGAATATGACAGTTGTAATGCGTATGTTTTCTTGTAGTGAACTTCCTTTGAATGAACTCATCTTTTCTCTTGTTACTCCAAGTAAGTTTTGGTCCATGAGCTTCCATGCCCAGAAACCGACAATGGCATATAACCTCTTAGAAATCACGCATACCCGTAGTAACCGTCGCGATATTATGCCCAAGTGCTCATCCAGCTTCAAAATCTCGTTAAAATCTTCCATAACTCTTTTCTTTCCTCTGAGAAGTTAGATGCATAGAAAAAAAACACAAGAACTCCTCTGCCATGCCATCCAGTAAAACCGAAACAGTAATCATCTGAGAGCTTTTAAAACACAGAGTAACATGAACCTAATGACTCCAAACAACCCATAGTCAGGGGCGTTCCACTTGAAAGGGTGTGGGGTCAACTGACACTACAAAAATACACTTATGAATTGTGGCTCAGTGGTAAGAAAGTGCACTTATGAACCCACAGATACTGGGTTCGATCCTACCCAGTGACAACTTAAAATTATTTTTTTAACTTTACAGTTTTATTTATATTCTGACCCCACACAAATTTCATGATGGGTCCGCCACTGCCCATAGTTTACCAAGTCTATGATGTTCATAGTTTGATATTGCTGACCAGTGTGGAAAAGCAGAAGTAACAATACGTTGCATCGTCCTTTCCTTTACCCGAGTTTCTATTCTATATCCAAATTTCAAAGAATTTTTCTGAATCCATTCTCTAACCACGGATTGCTTTTTTATCTTATTGAAACCTCGGATGTTCCAATAGAAACCTGACATTAATTATTTTTGCGGGTGGAATTTTTATTCAAAAGACTTTGATCAGGGTCGGTTGTCTTTTGAACAGTAAAGTTGGATAGAAGCTTATAATTGTCCTTTGAGAGGCGAGGCAGGGATTGTCTAGGTGCAATTCCCACGTCTCTACCTTGCAGTTTTTGGAAGATACACATTTGAGGAATTTATGAAGACCGTGATTGGAATTTATGAATGCTGCTTCATGGTTGGACCAATATCCGGTTCATAAATTTCTTATCTTTTGGTCCGTATAGCTTTGAGGATTATTCCACCTCACCTTGGAAATTTTTAGTTTAGAATTAAGTAAAATTGGTTTCATGATGAAAGTCTTCATGGTTGGTGATATATGGCTGTTTTAGTGTACAATGTACATATGTCCTGGTCAGTTCCTTAATTGCTTGACTGGTGCATCTGGTTGGCCTAAGGTGGAGCTACTGTTCTGGATATTGAATCAGATAAAAAGGAAGATTTTCAACAAAAAGATATGAAAACTCTTTGTACTAACTAGGAGATCTATATCATGACTTCCTCAAAGGTAATTTTTGTATTTACAAAGTTTAATATAGTCTCTCAGACGTATTTTCAATCCTTATTCTCAACAATTTTTGGGGGGTTTTCTATACTCATCAGTCATCACTTAGCAAACAATATTTTTCCGGTTTAGCAAATAAGTATGTGCATCTTAATTTTAATAATGTTAATTTCAGGGTTATCATGAGTTTCCAACTTAAAAATAACAATTGGTGATAAGAAGATTGACCATAACCCTTTATATGAAAGTTAATTATTTCTCTAACTACTGACATGGAATTTTCATTCATTCATTAACACTTTTCCTCACACACAACATAGACGATTATTAGAAGAATATCCACGAAGTCATGGGAACATCCGTCAACTGAAACAAGAACATCAACAATGGACTAAGGGATCAAAAACCATTTTCGGATACTTTCAAGATCTCTTTTCTTAATTTCATCAACTTGTGTTGCTCGGGAAACCAGATGATTCTGAGGAAAATATCGAGTATGTTCTCCGAGGACTCTCTAATGATTATAAAATGGTGGTCAACCAGATTGAAGGTCGAGACATGTCACTGTCTACGAAGGACACTACAAGAAAGCAAACGATTTGCAAGGAATTTTTTCTAAGAAAATAATATCTCACAAATATCGTAAAAGCTCCGAGCAATCCTTGCAAACCCCTTACAATTTTGATAGGAAAAATATCTCACGCAAATTTTCAAGAGATTTTCTAGGCATTCTTGTGTATCCTCGCAACTCTCTTGCAATTTTTCTAGAGAAAATTTTCCTTACATATTTGCAAGGGATTTGCGAGGATACACAAGAATGCCTAGAAAATCCCTTGCAAATATATAACGAAAATTTTCTAGAAAATTTACTTATGGTTTAGGGATTATTTGGGTTTAGATTACTTCTTGCAATCTATTTCAAAAAATTTACACCTATGTAATCTAAACCCAAATAATCCCTAAACCATAAGTAAAACCATAAAAATCCTAAATAAACCTAAAACAAAAGTTTGAAAATTTAACCTTAAAACTAAACTTCTAAATTTTTGCAAGGGAATTTGATAAGTTCCTAGAAATTCCCTCAAATCTCGGATTTCTAACCCTAAATAATTTTTTGATGTTAATTAATTTCCCAAAATCCGTATACATCTCAAAATTTTATGCAATATTTTTTTTGACAACATAATTTTATTAATTAGATTGTAAGAAATTACACAGATACATACATAATAATGAAAGCACATAAAATGACATAGATAAAATTATACAGAAAACCATGTAACACCGAGAAGCTGAAGATGATTCTCTCTGAGGCCTAATTCTCTTGCGATCTTGAAATCTTTGTCGCATCATAAACATCGATTCTCTTTGTTGTATTACATCGGTTCTATTCCAATTTAGATCTATATATATTCTTCGGTTTAAAATCCAATGTATAGATTTAACCATAAGAAATAAATATTGGAAAGACCAATTTTCAACGATTGTACGAATATCGCCATACAACAAAGAGACTAAATCTTCTATTTCGTGTTGCCATCTCTTCCATAAATCCAACCAAGATTTCAGTGATATATTTTGATACCAAATATATTGTATCAAAATATAATTTCTGAAAAATACATCTTTAGACAACATCAAACACTTTCCTTTGGTCTCTGAATTTTCTTCCACAACTTGAATCCATGGAGGCTTTTCTGGAGGACGTTGTTTCCATAACAAATCTAATAAAATTTGTTTGAAGCATCCGAAAGTCACGATCCGGAGAATATCACAAAACTAACAATAGTTGTTAGGTTTGACAAATAAAGGACGCAGAACGTCAGACCAAAGATTCCAACAAGGCTGTCGGAGATGTCTCGTTCTAGTTGGGTGATGCCAAATAACCGACTCAGCCGAGTAGACTGTAAACAGAACATATGACGTGACCAAAAAACGAAAAGATATCCACTCGCTGGAGATAGTGTCTCTTACCGGTAATCCATGTGTTTGATTCGTTGTTGGTGATGTTGGAAGAAACCCAGATTAATGAACTACCACACAACCACAACACCAAGAACAAGAAATAGGAAACCATGATGAAACCATCTTCGCATAACCAAAACAGTAACCATTACCATCCCCAAGGCCCTAAATTTTTTTATGCAATATCATGTTTTCGATACGATATTCAAATGAAACTCCAAATAAAAAATATATTCAGTATTAGCAAGGGAATTGATAGGGTTCCCTCGCAATTATTTTACAATTGCTAGATAATCAAAGCAATTGCCGAAGTACGGACATTTAAAACAATTGTAGAATGATATAAGATTTCCTGAAATCCATTTACATTTAAAAATGTTTGTAAAATATTTTATTTTCAAGACAAATCTTCAAATAATACCTCGTTCCACAATAAACAAAGCCCCATTCCACAATGCAAGCCCTTTCTTTGACCCCTCCTAGACCATATACCCTAAAACACAAAATGTTACACCCAATATAACTACTTCGAATTGTTTTTACTTTTATGTAATCTAAAACTAAATAATCCCTAAACCAAAATTGAAACCTTAAACCCTTAATAAACCTCAAACTTTTTTAAATACTTTTTTGCAAGGACCCCCTTGCTGCAACTTTGCAATTTTTAAAACTTAAAACAAAACACTTCCAAATCATTAAGTTAAATTTTTTTTTTTTAAAAAGTCAAAGGAATTGCAAGAGAATTAGACAAGTCCCAAGCATTTAGCAAATTGCAATTCCCTTGCAAATTTGCTAGGGAAATTAGTTTGGTTTATACAAACAATTCTCTTGCATTTTACTAGTTTAGTAATCAACTAGTTCTGTTTTTTTAGTAATCAACTAGTTTGGATAAAAGAGAGTTATGAAACAAAACAAACGAAAGGTCTTTGCATTCCTTTAATCTCGAATAAAGGACAAGTCTCAAATGACATTATATAATACAAGAAAAAAGGTTAGAAATCAGCAAGTCCACGAAGCAGATCTCTTGAGAACAGGTTTCATCTGTTTGTCTTCTTCAAGAGAGATCATTCCAATATGTGAAGGATCTTCAAGCATCATCTTAGCAACCAAGTAACCTGCGATTGACCAAGTCTGGTATTTTCTTGCTTGTTTTCCAACGTACCTTCCTAGCTTACCGTCGTAGTACTCTGGCCAGCAGTCTCTGTGAAGCCGTGATTCAATCAGGTCGATGGCTCGCCTCGCTATTTGAGGCCGACCGGTCTTGATGCACGCAGCTGTCAGCATCCACAGCAAAACTGCACAAAAGAAAAACAAAGCCTAGTTATAAGCTTATAGATATTCATATGTCGTTTAAGTTTAGACCAAATAATACTAACCTGGCCAAGATCCGCCATTGTGGTAGCTCCATCGAGTGTTCTTAGGATCACAACCGGTAACGATCCGCCACTCATGGCTCTCGATGCAAGGGTAACATATCTTGAGCGGCATCTCACCAACCAGCTCCTCCCAACGGTGCTCGAGGAGGTCCATAATGGCCATCGACTGATCAGGAGTCGCCAGAGAAGAGAGGATGGCGACACAGTTGCCCAATGAAAACCACCTGAAGTCCATACGAGCCGGGCTTACATTCCCAACAAAGTATCCTCCACGGAGAGGCATGAAGTCGAAAACCCAATCCGGTATCGAGTCCGGCATCACGTTAAACTTGTTCACCGCCGTGTGTGAGTACTCCTCCGTCTTGTACCTTCACAGAAGTTTAATCATTTTAGAGTCACATCAAACCATATATTATACGAATGAATATTCATTTTACCTGTAGATATCGTTGAGTTGCTGAAAGTCGAGCCAGAAGTAGTTACGCATGTGGAAACTCAAGGCGTGAAGTCTCTTCACAATCTTCTCTATGAACTCTCTACCTTCCTCGTCATGTTTCAGCATCGATAAGGCACTTCTCAGCGCCATGAAAAACAGAGCTTGAATCTCAATGGGGTATCCATAAACTCCCTACAAATCAAGAATTGGTAAGAATCATCAAAGATTTATGATTATAGATTCCCACAAGAATGTTCTTACCATTCTCCTATCAACCATGGAACAACCGTCAGCACAAAGCAGCGTAGGGAAAGTATCGAACCCTTCAGACAAGCAGAGCGAGAGTATAAGCCTTATTCCCCTCTGACACTCTGGTGTTTCAGACAGAGTCAAATCTCCGGTGGATTTTGTGTAAGCACGGAGAAGTATGATCCACCAAAACCCTGAATCAACCGGTGCCACTCTTCCTATAGCACTTTCTCCAAAATCAGCAACGATTGTATCGGTTTTACGGACAGGATCATGAAGCACCTTGAAGCTCGCCGGCATAACTCCTTCCCCAAGCTTGAACCGGTCGACCCGTTTCTCCCAACCTTGAAGCTGAAGTGTCTTGAGCAAGAAGTTTTTCACTATATCTGGCTCTCCGTTCATCAGAAACGCCAGTGCACTCGGCACAAAGTCTCGTACAAACACCTAGAGACAAAACCAAAATTACAAAAGTTTTGAGATATTCTATACTCTGGACTTAAGGCTCTTAACCAAAACAAAATTAGTGTGACCTTTATTTTTTATCAAAACCTGTGAAAAATTAATAATGCAAAGATTAATTAAAGGGAATTTTAGTTTTACCACCAGTTTGATACCATTTTTCAAATTTAACTTTAAAAGATAACTATTTTCATAAATACCTTAAATTTGTGATAAAAAGATTAAATTAACTCTTTTAAATCATTTATAAATAATTTAAAAAACATTTATAGAAGTTTATAAACCCAACCAACCCCTAAATACTAAACCCTAAACAATAATCACTAAACCTAAACCCAAATGTAAGAATATTATTGATAAAGTGTATTTTTGAAAAGTGATAGTGGTATTTTAAACAATTTATTTTTTAACAATACATTAATTATTTAAAAGTAAGGATGTCGAGTTGAACTCATTTGGTAGAACTATTTCACAAAGTTTATGTCTCATATCTCTGAAAATATAATGGGTTTATTATATGTGTTGGTTATTACCTGGTCGTAGTTCAAGACCTCCTCAGAGGCATGGTCATAAGCCGCAATGGTACCAACGGGCTGACCACGGAAGAAAACCATCGACCTTCTCAGAGCTTCCCAGGCCTCTGCAACCATTGGATGAGGCTCGAACGAGTTCCTAACATAAGAGAGAGGTGTGTCCACAAACGACCTGCTTCCAGGGGAATGAGCCATGTCTAGATCATGTCTTGAGTAGCCAGTCGATAACTCGCTCATCGACCTCTCATCGAACGATCTCTTCCTTTCGATCTTGAGCCTCGGCTTGTCCAACGCTCGAGTCAGATCGAAATCATCCATCTCGGATAAAGAACACTGTGATTCCAATGGTTCTTTAGGACATTCCATTTCTTTTGTTTTAACGGACAGGACAAGATCTACGATGTTTCAGAGACAAGAATCAGTTACTTGAAGATAAAACATGAAACAGAGATTTGCTTAGTTTAGTAACAGTAATTGACTTTGAATCTAGCTGTCTTTTTTCTTTTGTTCAGAATAATACTTTATCCAAACAATTAAAGGAACATATCAATGATAAAATAAAAAAGAATTATCTAACGGAATAATAATCCAAAATAGTGAATATCAATACATTTATTTCATATTTAATTTAATTAGGAAAATTATGTTAATAAATGAAACAGATCAAGATCCATGAGAACGTTATTAGAGTCAACTTCAGGGGAAGCTACAAAGAACAGATCTCGAGAAGAGAAATCAGATCTACAATTTCAAGACAAGATTGGTAGGTAAAGACGCAGATACATACGTGTTTTAACATAGAGTGAGTGAGATATAAGGAAATCAAACCTACGGAGACGAGGATAATTTGTAGCGGCGGTGGTTAAAACGATCGCCGGCGATGTCGCCGGAGAATGGGAGAGAAGGGGACAAGTGAGTGGAAAAAGGGGAAAAAAGAGTCATGACGAGTGAAGCTGTTATTTTATAGAGAGGGAGAAGACAAAACGGGACTTGTCAAGAGACAGACCGAAACACTAACACGGGTCTGGTAAGAAAAATGTCGACGTTAAGAGACAGGGTTTACCGGTTATGACCGGTTGCTTTATGGTCTACGTGGATTAAACTGCGACGTACAGAGGAGTACTTCTGAATCTCATTGTCTGATTTGGCAAATTGGACTTTTCACTTGGGATACACGATTTATCGGTTTCCCGTCCCCTTTTTTTAAAAATAATTTTTAATCACATAAAGCAAACCCCAATGTATTCTGGTAGGTGGACAATATTTATTTAATTTTTCTTAAGCTTGTTATTCGGTTAGGTGTAGGTGTGGGACTTATTATCCGAGATCCGGATTCGATCCGAGATCCGGATTCGATCCGAGATCCGGATTCGATCCGAGATCCGTTCCGGATCTGCTCCAAAAATAAGATATCCGGGGTGCCCGGATCCGAATCAAGATAGTAAAATCTTGGATCCGTGCAAACCGAATCCAGATCCGGATATCTTAATTTCTAGGTCCGGATATCCGGATCCGGATCCGTATTTTTAAAATACATTAAATTTTTAAATTTTATTAATAGTTATATTTATATTTGATATATTAATATTTATACATGAATTAATCTTATAATATTTTGTTTTAGTTTTTACAATATTATAAACATATATAAATATATTTATAAATATTTAATTTTTGTATTATATTAAAAATTAGTATTTTTTGTTAAAAAAATTATTTTTAATTATTTTGACGGATCCGGATATCCGCGGATAATAGAATATCGAGACGGAAATCCGAAACCCGGATATCTGAAAACCATGAATTCGGATCCGGATATTAAATCCACGGATCCGACGGATCCGGTTCCGGATACCCTAAATTTCTCGGATATCCGGATCCGTCCCAAGGCTAGTTAGGTGGACAATATATTAATTTTAAAAAATAATTCCATATTTGTTTAATTTTAGGGTATTTGCACTCTACACACAAGTCTTATGTCATATTTAAGTGTATACACATTTTTTGTTTGCTTCGGTTGTGTCGAAATTTTTATGACACTTATACTCTTATTCCATTTGATCCTAACCTACGGATTGCAAGTTTCTCAAATCTTCAGTTTAGATTTATTTCTGATAACCCATTCCTACACGAAAGCGTTCACAAGTTGTTCTCTTTATTTTATTATTTTTGAAATATTTCACCTAAATTTAAAATTCTCTAATCTCGAAAACTCTTTCCAACTCTTCTTTTAAATTCACATGTCAATATCTTACTTGTTCTCTTTATTTTATTATTTTTGAAATATTTCACCTAAATTTAAAATTCTCTAATCTCGAAAACTCTTTCCAACTCTTCTTTTAAATTCACATGTCAATATCTCCATTGATTTGAAGCTTAAAATCCAGATTCAACTCCTCAATTACTCCTTCATCCTTTCAAAACCACCTGAAATCGTTAAAGCTTCTAATGTCTACCAGCGGTCTTGTATCCCCTAGTCCACCATTTCCTTTTAGGTTGTTCGCTATCGGTGAAGAACCGCTTGGCATAAGGGATACCCCTTACCACAAACATTTCTTTATCAGTAAAATTCTAAACGCCCTTGACGAAGATGAAGTCAAAGTCTTAAGTGATTCTCCCTTCGAAAAACTCGTAAAATTTGCAGAGAAATCATCATTCTCAGGCTGGTTTGGGCGTTTCCTTATTTCCAGACAATTGAAGGTCGTTAAGAAGGATGAAGACTGGTTTTTGTTTTCTGGTAAAACCGTGAGGTTCTCTCATAGATGTCGGTGTTGGTGGCAGTGGATGTGGTGTGCATGTTGCTGCCACTGCGTCTCCTGCTGGTGGAGGAGCTGTCGTTGCTGCTCCTGCTACGGAAGAGAAGAAATATGAACCAACAGGAGATAGTGATGGAGATCTTAGATTTGGCTTGATACTTGCTTAATTTGTCAAAAATATTTTTGGCAATAATCATACAATTTAATATTTTTTACATATTTATTTGATTCAATAGAAAATTAGCCAGCTATAATCTTACATGTATATTTAAATTATGTTAAGATTCATTATTAAAATGTTAACATATTTACTAACATTTAAAATGTTCATATAGTTACTTGTATGTTTGATTTAACCTCTTTGTTTTATTACTAGCTTGTTAATTAATTCATATTTTCATTTCTATTTTGAATTAATCTTTAAGATCCATTGTGAGACATCTAAGCTTTTCTTATTGATAGCTAATATTAATTTTAGCCGACCTTTGAAATATTTATCCTAATATCAACATTTTTTAGCATTTGTGTTTCAATTTGTTGAAATTAATATTATATTTAATAGAAAACATAAAATTTTAGCCGGGTACATATGAAGTTAAACGTCTACGTTTGTTATTAGCCACAGACAATCTTTGCATAACATACTCAAACCGGTTAATACTATTCAATGCGGCTAACATGTTTGATACATATTTAATATTTTTGTTACAGCTATAATCACTAATTACTTTCAACGCCTACGTTCATTGAAGCCTCACAGTCTTCTCCCTATCTATCTAGTGCCATGAAAACGCCTAGAGAAAGGAAATTTGAACCAAATAAAGATCCACGAATCTAGAAACCGAGCCCCTCAGCGCTTAGATCAACCTAACCCCGAGCCAGCAACTGGAAGAGATCATGCACCAGAAGATCTAAAACAAACATGCAACTACTTCAGGTAAAAATTAATAACTTTCTTAATATTTTTGCATTCATTGATATTCGGTTTTTCACTCAATTCACCCAATTTTATCTTAACAGAGTGACGGTCTCACGGATTGTTATTTTTTGATTTTTTTTAGAAAATAGTTAAACATAAATATTCTTTCCATTCCCGAAGGGCATCAGGGACTACGGCTTATTCCGGTACACTGGAGAAACGCGAACCCTAGGTTACGAGTGATTAAATCTAGGAAAATACACATATTACAAAAAGAAGGAATTTAGGTTGAGGGGAAGACTGAGGGAGTATGCTTCCTCCTCCGTTGACACCACAACCACCAGATCTAGATTCCGGCGACTTCTCACGACAGGGGTGTCGAGTCCCGCCAGATCCACCGTCAGTCACCATCAACAGAGCCACCCACGGAGCGTCTCGCCTTCGGATGAAGAATGACTCCGAAACCCTGACTGCCACTTTCTGCAACCGCTTCATCACCTCGCAGGTCTAAGAAGTTCTGTGCTCATCCACTCTCGCCGACGAGAAAAGAAAGAAAGACGAGCCGACGAGATTCAAGAAAAAGGGGAACCGCCATCCCAGTTGTGAGATCCACTGACACCGCAAAACAAACCCTTACCTCGGAGCTCTACCCCAACCCCGATGACTGACATGTGATTCCGGTTGGGTCGCCGCCGTCCTCAAACAGCATACGCCAACCTTTCGCCAACGAGTCACCAGAACGACGGAGTTCTTTGAGCCTACCGCTACATAAGCCCACCCGAGTCACCCCAGAGAGAGGAACACCTCCTAGTATACTAGATTTTGCTGAGCCCGTCTCGTCGAGCAGACGGGATGTCACATCGAACACCGACGGAGATGCTGGAGAATCGCGTGATTCCCTAATGAGATTAACATATATTTCAATATTTAGACAAGTTTAAAACCAAACACCCACGCTTGCATGAAGGTTCTCCCCTAGTAAATCATAAGGACAAACAGTTTAAACTCATAAAGAATTTTGAATTCTCACTAAATCTGATTCAGTCAAACATTTTGGTCTCTAAACTAAATTGACAATTTAAAAAATAAATAAAAGAAATGAACCAATAAAAAAAGTATGTCCTTTATTTGTGAACTTCCTTCAAATATAATTAACAACGTCCCAGCGTAATAATAAATCAAAATAACTTAATCAAATTGAAAGTATTATAAAAAATATATTAGACAGAAGATTTTGTAACCATGTCTCCTTTCTATGAAAATAGATGTCTTCTCGACCATGTTATTGATTTATCGGTGGTTCAGTTTATTCACTGGTTTGTTATTTTGTGTAGCGGTTTGTATGGAACCAGAAGATGCAGTCGAGAAATACTTTGGTATTTTTTGTTAGTGATTGTTGGCTCTAAAAGTCACACTATGTGATTATTCTCCAATTGCCCAACTTTCCAATTTGTCAGCGATATATACTACTTCAACAATATGACTGTAACCCAACTCACAACTCCTAAACACAAAACCTTACCCCAACTCAAACCCCTAAATACTAAATCATAAACTCTAATAACTAAACCAAAACCAAATATAAACTATGATATCTATTTATGATTTTATAAGTAAAATTGAAATATGAAAATAGCATATAATATTTTAAGTAAAATTGAAATATGAAAATAGTATATAATATCTTTTATATATTAATTGAGGAACATTAGCAAAATAGTAACTTTATTTTTTGTAAGTATTTACAACCAAACCAGCTGAGGTGTCAGCCTCTCATACATTCATGAGTTATATGAACACTCTTTGTTTACTAGAAATGTTACACATTATGCCACTGACCATGAGTTATATGGACACTCTTTTTTACTAGAAATTTTACACATTATGCCACTGACCAATAAATGTCGTCCAACCTAATAATTTCCCAAGTTTTTGTATCATAAAACATTAATACTACACACCATTTGTTGTACAATGAACTTCATACGATTTATCATATCAGAGTATATTTTTTCCAACCTTTTGTATCTTTTAAAAACAATTTTATATATTTATTTTTTGTTCGATTTTATATATTTTGTTATAACTTGAGGTGTATATTAAAGTTCAAACCCGCAATTCTCACTTTAATTGCCATTTTTATTCTTCAATGTACTTATATAAAACAGTTCTTATAATCAATCTTTCAAACTAAACATTACACATATACATAAGACGAATTTTACACAGAAATAAGTTGAAAAATTCAATGTTCCTCAATGGAAATTTCTGTTTACAGCGATCGCATATATACTCAAAATCATGCCATTATATAACACAATAAAATTCAAAATAGGGGTCCTAGTCATATAGGGTTGTGATTATTAATGTGTACTCAAATAATAATTGTTTGCAATTGAAAGTTTCCTAAAAATGTTGTGTCTAATTATCAATCTTTAGGTACAAAATCAACCAACACTTAATCTTTGACATCAAGTTAGCTCATATATGTATGAGTTTTCGGTTTCTAAACAATCTTAACTACTTCAAGGCAAAAAAAAAAACAGCAGCCTAAAAACATCATTCCAAAAAAATTTGATGGCTACTTTTAACAAGATTTCTAATCTGAAACCTTTCAATGTGATATACGTCGTTATCCCAATATTCTAAACCAATTATTTCTGCGTTAGAGGATTAATAACAACCTGTTTAAATTTTATACTGAGTTAATATTTTTTTAAATCCAAAAACTCTTTGTAAACAAAACGAATAGAAATAGAATCCACTATTAATTATCTTACCAATACAACAAGATCTGTATAAGTAAACTGAAAATAGTATAGTCTTACCGAGTTTGCAATTCGAAGATGTAGAATGATCATATTCATGGCTGCTTATTGAATGTGTAAGTGAGCAGAAAGCACCCAAAGAGGATCTTCAATTTCATGAATGAAAATCAGGGGAAAGGAAACATTAATGTTGAAAAATCTAGCTCGATCTAGCTCTCGTAATCGTCTCACTACCTCTCTATCTCACTCGTTTGTTGATCTCTCTCGTTTGTGTAGGTTGGCGACTCCACAACACAATCAATCAATCACAACAACAAAGAAACCAGAGTAAAAAGAGACGCAAAGCTTTTAGAGTTCTGTGTCAATAGAGTAGGTACATCTCCTTCAGGATCGGGACCTGGTAATCCACTATCTCAGTGTTTACAGAAGCTTTCTTGGTTACAACAATGGCGATCGCCTTTTATCTCTCTCTTTCAGGTCTAGAATTGAGAAAAACAAAAGTCGCTACGATTTGTTATATAAGCTGTAATCCTCTACGACGCACAGCTCACTAACATGCAAGTCTTCAGGTTTCAACTCTTTATTCACCGAGGCCCACTTCTTACTTACTTACTTCTGAACGCAGGTATACTAGGAATTGGGCTTAAGTGGCCCATTTTTGTGCAGCCCATTTCTCACCACACTTTACAATCTCCACCTTGGTGAGTCAATGCGTCTGCGACCAACCCTAGATCCTCCGGAACTTCAGACTTCCGACCAAGCTTTAAGCATACTTGTTTTGTCTCCTTTCCCGATCCTGAAACTTTGATTCTTTTGTCCTCACTTCGAATCCTTCCTCTGTTTTCTGATTGGTTATCTCCTCTGACTTCCGAGACCCCTCTGCCTTTCTGTAGCTTTCTCAGTTCCAAAGACAACGATGGACAAGCTTCATCAAGCTTCAATAATGCTCAGCTTCGCCAAGCACCCGTCGAACTTCTCTCCTGGTAGCGTCTTTGTCAACATATCAGACGGATTAACTGAGGTATGTATCTTCATCAGCTTCACTACTCCGTCTGCAATCACCTCCCTTATGAAGTTATACTTCGTTGCAATGTGCTTAGTCTTCTCTCTGTAGACAAAATTCTTTGCTAGATAGATTGCGCTCTGAAAATCACAACAAACTTCAAATTCTCCCTTATTTAGCTTCAGCTCCTCACAAATTCCCTTTAACCAGATGCCTTCCCTTACTGCATCCGATAAAGCCATGCATTCAGCTTCAGTGGTTGACAATGCTACCACCTTTTGTAGCGATGATCTCCAACTGACGGTGTTGCCTCCAACCGTGTAGACATAACTGGTGATTGATCTGCTCTTGTCCAAGTCTGACGCATAATCCGAGTGGCACTAGCCTCTGACTTTGAATTCCTCATTTTTTGTGAAAGTTAAGTTCAAATACAAAGCTCCTTGTATATCTCTCATGATCCATTTGACTGTTAACAAATGGTCCCTTCCAAGTTTGCTCATGTACCTGCACACGAGCCCTACTGCGTATGCCAGGTCTGGTATGGATCCTGCCATGACATACATTAAGCTTCCCACTGCGCTGGAGTAAGGTACATTCTCCATCTCTCTTACCTCTTCTGCTTCTTGGTCTTTAGTTAGGGCCTTTAGTTTGAACTGTGAACATTGTGGCGTGCATACTGCTTTGCAATCTGCCATGCCAAATGTCTTGAGAACTTTAGCTAGGTACTTTCTGAGATAAGTACAACGTTTCCTTAACTCTGTTCCTGACTATGTCCATCCCCAAGGTTCTCCTAGCTGCTTCTAGGTCTTTCATTTCAAATTATGTGCTCAACTGATCCTTCAGCTTCTGTATTGTCTTCATCTCCTTTGACGCAATTAACATATCATCAACATAGAGTAGTAAATAGACCATGTCGTCCACTTTTGATCCTCTTAGATAGACGCACATGTCATATTCACTTCTCAAGTATCCATGCTTGATCATGAACATATGAAACCTGTAGTTCCATTCTCTTGGGGATTGCTTTAGGCCATAAAGTGATCCATGAGTAAGCACACTTGATCTTTGATATACCATGGATTTTACCCATTTTTAGCCATAGTATATTGGTGTTTTTAAATACATATTAGTTGTTTTGGAGTCTTTTTAGTATGTTTTCAGGTTTTGGAGTGATTTGGAGGAAAGTGATGATTTTGGTGCATTTTGTAGATAAAATGATAAAGACCCGTAGCTGGCCATCGACCACCCTATCAATCGATGGGCGAAGGCAATAATCGATCGACACACACTCTGTGTTGTCGATCGACAGCGAAGCGCGCGGAAGACAAATTGGGTTCCAACCAATTTTAAGCTCAAGTCCCACAAGAATTACTGACAAGTTTTAACCTAGTGAACAAGTCAAACCCGCGCGGTAAAAATTGCTAGAAGGAACTTCGATCGATAACTCAGTAGTTGCATCGATCGACGGGCTGAAAGGTGTATCGATCGATAATCCTTAATCGGTATCGATCGACACTTTCTCAAGACCAACAAACAACAAGTGTGTGTTGTTTTGGGCAACACACGCTTTCATACTTTCATATTTTCACATCAAACATATTTAGGGGTTTTAGTAGTTTGGAGAGAAGATCCAAGACTTCTTCGGAGATTTGTATTGGAATTCCAGTTTTTCTACCTTATTCTATTTATGCATTCTATTCAGATATTTATTATGTTCTGCTTTGCTATGTTTGAGTAATTACTATTGTTAGATTTAGGGGGTTATAAGGGATTAGCCCAAACTATGGATCCACTAAGGTGATAAGATTTTCTTCAAGGAATTGTTTGTAATTCTTGTGTTCTAGAATAGCTAACTAGAACCATGAACTTAGGATAATTAGGCGCACACGACGACATGGTCTGTTATCTGAATTAATACCCTTGAGCTAGAATTGCTAAAATCAGCTGATTCAAGACTAGTGAACCTATCGATTGACGCTAATCTCATAGCATCGATCGACGTTGGATCCGTATCTACAAGCGACAACTGAGATATTCGACTTAGTCAATATGATTGATTTGTACGAGGAAGCTAGAATACTTTCTCATTAGAATTCGAGTTCTAGGATTGACAACATGAGCATCTATATCATTATAATCATGATTACCTAAAACCCTAGATCTAGCTACTTTTTCATAATTGTTTACAACCTCAACCAATCAATCAATCAACTGAATAACTATCTTGTTCACCTCTGCTATTTATTGATTTACTCTGTTTGCCTAGGTTAATCATAAACTGATTAGGATCTATTGTGTACATGATAATGTGGGAACTTATTTATGCTACTCGACTTTGCCTCATGTACCCGATGAGGGACTTTGGTAATTTTAACACTTGGTCAAAATTTTAATAATGTTTTACATTTCGAGTTCCTCACTTCACTCCCATTATTTCTCATTCAATTTACATTTGTTTTTGACTTATGAATATACTAGATTGTGTAGTACTCGTTGCAATTTTTTTTTAACGAGCTGATAATCCGGTCATAACAACCACCGGTTTTGCCTGAAAGACCACCAGAAAGTTGACAAAAGTCAGCCTCTTTATTCAAGTCAAAACAGAGTTCAAACATTAACATGTTCTTCGTAATTTATAAATCTGATCTAGGAGTTTAGAGGTAGTTCTGATCAGATTTATAATTAGAGGTAGTTTTTTCGTATTTTGGCTATTATAAGTGTATATATGTACAACATCAAGATGCTGCAAAAATTAGCAAAATAAGCTTATGTTATGATCTATTAATAATTTCAAAACAAAAACAGTCTAGACTTCATATTCTCAAGAAGTCCGACCTCATAGGAAGTTCCTTCTAGGTCCGGCCTTTTCAAAAATTTAATGCAACTAAGACCTTTGATATAGCTTTCATATGCAAGAGGAATGAAGTATTTTAATTTTGTGGTTGAAAATATATACAAGATTTAGTGAAAACATGTTCATCTCACGACCAAACGGAGAAACCGTAGACAACATGGCCCAAGCCTTTGCTAGTGCTAAACCATGTATCGCAACGTCAATGCTGTCATAAATGAGGGTGGCCATATTTCTAACCATGATTTGTCTTGGCCGCACAATTCAAACCTCGACCATGATCTTTGTTCGATCATATTTGACCAAGGGCGACCTCTCCATTGTGCTTAACCTCGGCTATACCGCGTCACCTCGGCCGCGATAACATATTTGACCAAGGGCGACCCAACTTCAGTCCAGCACCGCTAGACTTATCCACTGCTGGCCAACTTTGGTTACAACTCTTATGTGTCCAAGGGTGACTCTGTCTTTGAGTAATTTTTGTATTTATCCTTTTTACTTAACCATAGACCCACTTAGTATTGTATATATGTGTGTGCGTGTTTTAGCTTTTTGTTTAATAGAAACCTAAATACATCAAATTCACGAATCTAGAGAGTAAGCTAGACTGGTGCACAAAAAAAAAAGAGTAAGTTAGACTCTGAAGAGCTTCCAGAGAGGTGAACTCGCTTTGTATCCCATATAAAGAAGATTTATTAAAACTTTTTTCTTTTATTTTTTTTTCTTTCGGTTTCCATAATGATATATATTGAAAACATGTTGTGTTCTCTGCATCATGTCAAAGTAGATAATTTTTTAGGTTGAAGGACATTAATGGTTGCATAAGAACTTACTTCGATTTTATTGTTAAATGGCTTAAGCACATGTTATTCATCTTTACTTGTTCTTATTGCATGATTTTTACTGTATGTTTATAAATCTGATCTAGGAGTTTAGAAACATGATAGCATTGAATCTAATAACTTGAATTAGTATTTGGTCAAGCGTCATGACCAACGAAAACTAAGTTGCAGATTTTGGTGAAATTTGTTAGAACTTGGTGGACTAATGCATATATCTTACAATAAACAACAAAAGATAAATGTATTGATTTTTTTGGGTGCAATAAATGTATTGATTTGCTAGATATAGTGATTGTAGCTGCAATAGTTATAAATGTATTGGTTTGTTAGATATAGTGATTGCAGCTGCAATAAAAAGATAAGTACCCATTAAAAAATATTCCTAAATTTTTTAACTTATTTACACTTTCATGCTATTAAGAATTAAATTAAACTACTTATTTTAATGCTTGTCTTTTCCAGTTAAATTAATGAGTTTTCCTTAATCAAATTTAAACTTAGTATCATTAAATGAACCTACCTATTTTAATGCTGGTCTTTTCCAGTTAAATTAATGATTTTTTTAATCAAATTTAAACTTAATGTCATTAAATGAACCTAAAAATACATCATATTTAAGGTAGCTTATTACGGACGAGTACAACCCAATAATGAACTTAAATTTTATTTTTACGAAAACGTGAATCACTTGACTTATGTAATATTTAAAATATATTAACTACAATATAACAAATGCATATAACCTACCTATGCTTTAGTTTGAAATGATCATGCTCAAGTTTTATATAGTCGACTTACATCATGCATCGATCGATGTACAATATTCAAACCACCTATAGCTTTCGTTTTCTTTATAGGATGTATCAACAAACCAATCATCTCATTGATTTTCTAAGCTTTATAAAAAAAAACAAATCAATAAATACAAACTCAAAATCCAATATCTTCTATTAATCAAAACAAAATATTTTCAATGTCGTATCTTTAATGTACCTATTAAATATATAAACTATAACCATAATTACACTAATTATAAGAATAAATTTGATTTCAACCAATTGATCTATTACTTCAGTAATTGATTTGCTTTCAGAAGATGAAACAATAAATTTAAAATTTATAAGAATATAAAGATATAGAGATTCCAACCAATTGCCTATATTTGGGTATGATTTTTGCATATGATTTTTGCATAATAAGCTTCAAATTGAACATTTATAAAGATAGAGAGATTTTTTTTAATCTTTTACCGATACAAAACTTAAACAAAACGAAGAGTTAAAGGTAATTTGTTTTTGTTACACTTCCCGAAAAAAAAACGGTTACAACATGGGCTTTCATAATATGACATTTTAACATATTAATGTTATGGACATTTAATAATTATCTAGACGAAAAACAAAGACTATAAATAATTTATTATTAATAAAATTATGAAATTATTTACAATTTGATGACTAATTCATCGCCCTTTTTTATATGTTAAATTTTTCATAGAAGTTTAAAAATCATTTTATTTTATTTAAACATGTATAACTAATTTATAATCTTTTATGCCATACTAAGTAATAATATAATATTTCTTCATATTTTACTTTAATAACCATTGTTTTTATATATCGTCTACAATTCCTTAATTACGTCTACTTGTTCAATTTTTTATATGATATCGAATATTCGACATAAATGGATGGTTAAGATGCCAAAAAAATTATTTACTTGGTGAATATAATACAACAAATATTACAAATACATCATTTAGTTAAATAAATAAACAAAAACCGAAAATTCATACCTGCGCTGGCGCATGGGTCAGGGTCTAGTTATAAGATTATATTCTGAGTCCTAGACCATATATAAGACCATAAATATATTATATCGTGTTTGTTGCATGTTATCTGCAATTATTCTTACTAGAAGTTTTACCACACTATGGGCGGTTTGTTCGTTTATAATTTTAATGATAAATATATCTCTGTATTAATAAAATATAAATTTAGAAAAAAAATGTTTCAAATGCATTTTTACGTTGTCAATAGTGTATTTATAAGGTAATAGTAGTAAACTGTGAATTTAAAAGAAATTATTTGTGTTTAGTGAACTTAAGTGGCTAAAATTTGTGGAAATAGAAATTTTAAAAATAATATAATTATAATCAAAATTTAAAATGCTTTTTATTTATAAGGTAATAGTAGTAAACTGTGAATTTAAAAGAAATTATTTGTGTTTAGTGAACTTAAGTGGCTAAAATTTGTGGAATTAGAAATTTTAAAAATAATATAATTATAATCAAAATTTAAAATGCTTTTAATATGTGTGAAACTCCAAAAACATAAATTAATACTTGAGAAATTAATAACCACTATAAATTAAAAAAAAAATTCTGAGTTGAGCTAATATAAAATATGACACAATTTAATAATCAATATATTGTATATTTTGTTTTCTATTCACAGTAAAGTTTATATTTAGTTTTCTTAATATCTCTAAATATTTTAATGTTATTTTCATTTTACACTTAAAATCCATTTACATTTATTGTATACCCTATATAATCGAATAAGAACAATATATAATTTGTATCTATAAAATTTAATCAATACATATACCGTGAAATCATATGTTCTTCATATATTTACATAAAACATAGTAACATACACTAAAATATATAAATCTTAAAAGGATTTTCTTGTAAATTAATAAAATATGAGAACCCTGACATTATTAATTTTTAGAGTTTTTTACTGTAAGTTTTTGAAATGGAGGAATTATAAATTAAACCTCAAGGTTTAAAATAAATGAATTTTATTTTTGTGTTATATTATATCATTTACTGGTTTTGATATTATATTTCTAAAATTAGAGTGAAATGTTTTGAAAGATAATATTTTTTGTTTAGAATATCATTAATTTTTATTTTTTATATAATTTGCATGTAAACATAATTACAGTTTCTATTAATTTTTTGGTAATCATGTTTAAACTTTATTAAGAGTTCAAATACTCTATATCTATAACAGTTTTAATATTTTTATTATTTTTGTATATCATATATTTTTATACATCATCTGATTTAATTTAAAATTATTATTTAAAGAATAGGTTAATAACCTTAATTTCATATACATTAATATTTTCATAAATGTGTGATCCTTTTGAATATTTAAATCTGCAAATTTTATGACCAATAAAGATGATTCAATAAATATTTAAATTTTGAAGCTATAATCTTTTTTCAATAATATATTTTGATATTTATTATTTTGAAAATAATTTTTTATAGTATTATAAAAATGTGAATTATGTATGAGATTTCAATATGAACTTTGTATGTTAGCGTAGAAACATATGTATATTACTAAAACGAAATTATTTTTTGGTCATGTTTGGAAACATAGATAATATAAATGAAAATTGTTTGGAAACATGCATAGTAGTATAAATGAAAATTATTTGAAAACATTGATAGCAGTGTAAATGAAAATTGTTTGAAAAAAAGAAGTATTGTGTCATTTTAGTAATTTCATTAATATAATTACACTAATTGTATTTCCATATTTCACTCAGTTTAACAATTTCATTATATATATTACCTTAACAATACATCACATCATTAATTATATTACCATAATAATAATAGTGCAGTTTTTTTATTTATTAGTTAATCAACATTAACTTTGCACCAATTATAAAATAAAAAATGAAAAATAACTGAATTTTGCATATGGTTAAACGTTCAATTTAGTTTTTTTACTAAAAAAAATTATTTTAGTTTCAATCGATGAAAAATTACGTAGCCAAAAACATAATTCAAAAACATGTTTTGTATATAAAATAATATAAAATAATAAAGATGATAAAAAAAAATAATAAATTAAATCAAAATAATAAAAATGTATTACATTTATTTTCACTTAATTTTCTACTCCATATAATTATTTTACTAAATAAAAAATTCTGTCTATTTTACTTAAATCAGCTAAACACATAGAAAGAGTCTTTTATTATTTTATATAATAAGTTAGGCCTGAATATTAGATCCATTTAGGTACATGTTGTTTTTTCTGGATATCATTTTTTTTAATTAGGCTCCGCTTGAATATTATAAATTTATGTGTGGATTTTGAGTTGAGTGCTTTGGGTCTGGATGAGTTTGGGTCTGGATGAGTTTGGTTCTCGTGTATAGAACCTAAAAATATCTAGATAACAAATGTATCTGAAATAGGTTCAGATATTTGTAACAAAAATAACCATATTAACCGATTCGGTCGAGATCTTTTCAATACAATTAGTTATATTACGACTCTTCTAAAATATATAACATTATTTATGGAAAATAAATATCAATATATAAAAATGTAAAAATCAATATCTGTGTGGATCAATCTCTAGTTTCCATTATTATTCTAGACTTAAGTTATTTATTAAACAGCTTAATTAAGATGGAGTTGGAATAGCTAGAAGCAAATCAGAAATTTTCTATTAAAATTTAAGCATTCTCAAAATGCATTGATTAGTGATTCTCTAACATAAATTGATCTTTACACAAACTTATTTGGTATAACACTATAAATAAACTATGGATAAATCTAATGGTATGTTAATAGACAGGAGGTAACAATTAAAAAAAAAATTGTAATCCGATTTAATGAGCATAATCAAAAGCCATAAACACATCTGTTATTTTTACAATCTTTCAGACTTAATTTGGTTCGGGAAATGTACTTCTAATGAAACAGAACGCAACATATTATCATATATAGGAAGAAGTGAAGATCTCGTAATGCTTTAATCATTCTCAACAGTCTAGTACTGTAACTGTAAAACTAAGAGAGACTCAGAAAATTATGATTCAGTAGGGAAAGTGATGTTTCCTTCTCTTAACCCCAAGTATGGATCCGCCTTTAGAAGCTGTCCCCTCTCAAGCTGTTTAGATCATTAAGAAAAGACTAACAAAAAGGTATAACTATGAGCACGTGGCCAGTTCATAAAACACACAACAAAGCCAATAACACACAAAGAAGCAGTTTCTTGTCGGCTGCAGTTTTTGACTATAGAGGTATTCTTCTGTGCACTTCTCTATTCTCCAAGCATCAGGATCAGAGAATTTCATTCCATAAACCTATGCGCATGCTGTCGGATTTAACTTCTCTTAATCAAAGGATGCGAGAAGTTCATGTACTGAGCATACCAATGGAACAAACCGGCATAAGTCTCTACAGCCCCCATTCACTTTCCTGTTCATATCAATCTCCCAATGCCCCGTTAAATCCTTCTGCACAACTACATCATCGTCCAAGAGAAGTATCCTATGCAGCTTCAGGTACATATCAGGTAAAGAGAATGTCAAGTGCTTCAATAGGAAAATATTGTGAATTTCTAAACTTCATATTCAAGGTATCCTTCGGCGCATTCTCAAGCTTGTTCTCAAGAAAGAAATTCTGAAGATTAGGAGACTCCAGTGGCTTCATATAGGCACACACGAAGAGTTCAAAAACATATAGTCCTCCAAAGCTTACCCTTCTACATGAGATCCATTATAACCCTTCAGCTTCAATATAACCTGCATCGCCCCAAGATTAGTGACGACGTGTAAGACATGTTTCCATGGCCTGCATTCTTCTTAGCAAATTTCACCACCACTGACGCTGCAATCACATTTTCAGGACAGATGGCGTAACTGAAAGATTCTGATCCTCAAGCTCCGGTGATCTAGCTCATTCTCTATTTCCCTCTTCCATAAACCTCCTCGCAAACCAATTAAACCATCCAGGTTGTTGATATCGCTATTACTGCCCCCAACTGCTTTCTTTCTAAATATGTTCAAATTCCTAAAACGTTAGCTTTGTGTCTCAGAGACAAACACAATCACAAAAACAATCTCAATATCAAAAACAGTTACAATAGGAATCACTACGACAGCAACAAAACAATTCAAACACATATATATATTTTTTTTTTCATTTGAGTGAGCCCAAGCTAAGCTCACTATAATGTTATAAGTCCAGACATTGAAAAACTCACTGGAAGTGACTTTAAGTGGCAGGATCAGGTAATAATTTGTGTGGGCTGTAGAGAATTTCTTACCGTGCTTTTTCTTGCTTGATTGTCAAATAGATTTGTTTTTGATGGCTTCTTATGAACAAGTCATAATTTTAGAAGGTGTCTCTGAGGGACATTTAGGTAAACAGCCGTAGACCTTCCACTTGCCCTTTCATCAGTGGATTTGTTAATAACGTAAGAAAGGTTCTATTAACTGAAATACAGTCATTGATCCCTGTGACGTGATCGTTAGCTAAATGACCTAAACCTGGAAACTTCGTCATCTATTGCACATGCACAATAGAGAAAGAACATTTTTTTAAAAGCAAACATTTTTAGAGAAACTGGATTGCAAGCGTTATTGAATCTTCTTGGGCGACAAATTATCCACATAGATGGGATTCGACCGAAACAAATAATAACACAGCATAAGAGTTTCATTGAAGATCTAAGGCCTTCGACTTTGTAATGCAATTTGTTGTATGAAGGTCGTAGATCGTTGTTGGATGAAAGCTTTGATGTAGGGTTTATATCAGAGGAGAAAGAAAGGAAGATGAAAGGATAAAATATCTTTATTAAGATAGGTACAAACAACAAAATTGAATGAGCGTGACTGGGTGGTGGTGATAACTCCACATAAACGTTGGATTGCAGAAATCGGAAACGATGATCGTGAATATGAAGAGTCGGAGACGGCTTAAGACGCAGAGTGTTTGTAAAGAAGTTTGGGCTAGTTAAAAACGGGCCATGGCTTATTTATATATTGAACCCACGTGAATTGATTTTCGAGTAACAAAAGAATGATGTGGCGATTTGGAAGCTTTCTACTGGCTGATTTTCCGATCCGACGTAGCATAGCTCAGAGGGTTTCATATTCCCCTTTTGGTATTGTAAGATAATTTTTCTTAAAGAAACCTATGCTTTTCCTATTTTGCCTAGTTAATTTCAGCCACCAAAATTTGTAACTAATCTTTTTGATGTCCGTTTGCAGTTAATTCCAATTCGGTGAAAATTCACACTCCATTAATGGCACCCTATATGATTAGAGTTAACAAATGTTTGTATGTTTGGATGCTTCCTTTTTGACTTGCTTATCATTGTTTATGAGACTTGGGCCGAATTTCTGTAGATGTAAAGTCTTTTGGTACTTTCCATGTGTAACAAATGTTTGTATGTTTGGATGCTTCCTTTTTTACTTGCTTATCATGTTTATGAGACTACGGGGTGATTTTTGAAACCTGCTTATGATTTATGAAGGATTTAGATGAAAAAGAGTTTGATGTACTTTTCTAAAGTTGGTTGATTTTTATCTACACATTCCAACTTCAAAGGGGATGTTGAGATACAAGCATATCTGAAAACTGATTACTTCTTATTGGGTATTTAGGGCATAATTAACGGGGTCCTTAGCAGGTTTCCAACGGGTGGGTCCCATTATTTTTATAAAAACCGGCTCTTAGAGCTGTGAAATAAGGACCGATCTTGGAGTGTTTCTTGCACTGTTCGCGGGACCCACCAACACGTGGCGGTCCGCGATTGGTTCGCTTTTTAATTAAATTTTTTTTTAATAAGACAAAAAAAAATAAAAAAAAAATAAAAAAAGCTACCTATGAAACCGTGCCAACTATCTCATGCGTTAAAGATGGTCTTAGAGCATGATTAACGGGGGTTCTTAGAGCATGATTATCGGGTGAAACCCGTTTTGGGTTTCTAAATTTTTTTTTTTGTTTTATCTGATTAAAAAAAAAATTAATAACAGAACCAATCGCGGGCCGCCACGTGTCGTGGGGCCCGCAAAATAGTGTAAGAAACGGACCGAAACCGTTCCTTAACTCGCGATTATGAAACCCGTTTTTATCAAAAGCGCGGGATCCACTCCTTAAGAAACGCGTTAGTATACCGCGTTAAAGATGCTCTTAGGAGTGGAGTTATTATCTTAATTTAAGAACCGGTTCTTAAATTACGCTAAAAACCCCCACCCCTAAGAATCCCCATTAATCATGGTCTTAGGTACTAGTAGCTTTCTGTATATTTTGGTTCACTATTTATAGATCTCCAATTAGGTTTAGATATTTGTATATAAGGCAGAGCCAAAACCTTCAGGGTTCTTTAAATTTTCCACCTGCTAAGATTTTCTTTCTGTAAAACGTGGTAATGAAAGTGTCTCAGAATATTAATAATTCATCCATTATTTGATTTTAGTTTTTGAGTTTTATGTTTCGTATACAATACGTACTTAAGTTTTACGTAGTGTTAGGTTGGAAATCAAAAGCGCGTTAAGATAATGTTCAACATATGATAAACAAAGAACTTACACTCGCAGATTAATTAAGATCCAATGGTACAACACAATATTTAAATTATAACACATCAGATATATGCGTTACTTGTCATGAGAAGTCAGGAACATGACGAGACTTCGGAAAGTAGAGACATCACAGGGCAAGACAATCTTATTAGGGTGAGCCTCCGCGTAACCGAACTCCTCGGCAGCCTTTTCTAGAAGATTCTGAAACGAAGGGCTCTTCAGAAACCTTGTGGGGACCACAAATCTTTCCAACTTCGTACCAACGTAAACCACGAAATGCCCTCTCGGTGTTCTTGAGGATGATCTTCTGATCGCTCCAGCATCTTCTTCTTCTTCTCGGTGGAAATGCATGTCAGTGACCTTGTTAGGCATAGTTATATATAGTTTATTTAATGTAGTGACCTATTTGTGTTGGCTGTGAGTCACAAGACATTAACGGATTTAGTGGGATCTTGTGTTTCCACCTCGCTTAGGAAGTTGGGTGCCTCAATATATTTGGACATACTTACATACATTATTTATATAGGGTTTGGGGATGCGTGCCATCTAGGATACATTCACGCAATTTTCATACATATATATTATTATATGATATAATTGACGTTTTTTTTTTTTTTTTTGCTAAACGTTACGAGTAGTTTGGGTTATTGTTTCTTAAACCTGGGTCACTGTTTGATAATACTGTGTGGCGGATCTACTAACCGTCGTATGTATTTTGAGTTTTGTATAGTTAATTAATTATGTGGATTACTATTTTACATTTAGAGCTGAATCTAACGATCTAGATTTAATTGACATATAAACATAAAACAGCTTGTTAGTAAAAAAACATAAATCAGCTTGTTAGTAAAAAAACATAAATCAGCTTGCGGTTCAAACGGATTAGCTATAAGATACAAATACAAGTTCACATGGGTAAGTTCTGTAATTTGTTGTATGGATAATGAACTTACGAATAAAACATCTATATATGTCAATATGTGTGTTGAGTGTAAGTATGTGTGTTGAGTGTAAGTTATCGTAGATAGGTAGACAGGGCCTAGCGATGATTGTGCATGGGAGAATAATGGACTTAGTGAGAGTCAATGACTTTAATTTTTATATGGGTCATATATTGAGATACGATAAAGGGACTGAGGAAAATCACATGGTTCTGCTCGTAGAAGATGATTCCTGTCTCCATACGTTTACATTCACTTAATTTATACTATCCGACAAGGTTTTACATTTCTTCACATACGCCAAAAACTGTGACTGGCTTAACGAAGTTATTGTTTATTAGGAAAATTATGCACAAAAATTCATCATGGTTTTCCTTTTGGTATAAAATTTTTTTTTTTCCATTTTTTTCTTTCTCTTTTAGCCTTTCCAATTCTAAAAGTTAATAAAATAAATAGTTTTATGAATAAAAAATTGTAAGAAATAGAAATAATTGATAAAACACTCATATACACAAACTAATTTTTTTTTTGTTCAAAAATTTGATAAATTAATTTTTAAAATTACGTTCTACTAAAAGTAAAATTCATCTTCTACGGAAAATGAGTTAGTAGAAAGTGAATTCTAGATTAAACATGTTTGTCTACTTTTTTAGAACGAACAATCTAATTTTACTTAAAATTCTAAATAGGGGAAATACGAATTCTACTAATTGTATCTACTTTTCTGTCGAATGCCTCTTCTACTTGTATTACATATTCTACAACTCTCGGAATGTGAAATCTAGACATTACTTTGACGGTAACATGAGGTAGAATCTGCTTAGGAGATTTTTGTCTTCGTTCTACGCAGTGTAGAAAGTGCATTCTACGGATAAGAAAACCTGATTTTTGCGAAAATTTAGGAAATTTCAGTTAAGAAAATATTCTAAAAATATTAGAAATATTCTAACTTCCTAAAAAATATATATTTGGTCACAAAAATATTCTAAAAATATTTTTAATCTCTGTGCTTGCCTTAAACATTACAAACATATATTTTGATATATATATTCAACATTTTTGATATATGTACAAACACATATCGACTAAAAATTATATATGTATATGTATTTTTAGTTTTATTAATATATTTATATATATAATTATTTGAAATTCAATTGTGTATATCATTGGGAATATATAAATGTTATTGTCCATGCTATGCATGAGAATATTTTATTTTTAATTAACATTATATATTAAAATTAATAATTGAATTTAAATATATAAGTATCGTAAAAATATTAGTTCATAAGTTTTACTTATTATAACTGTTTAAAGTATAAAATTATTTATCAAATATGATTAAACATTTAAAATATTTAATAAGAGGTTAAGATATCTAAATAATTTATAAAATAGTTAACATACACTAAAAATTGTTGAATATCGACTAAAAACTTTTAGTCGATATTTTGGAAATATCTGTTTGTAAATTTAAATGTACAACTTATAAAAAAAATTATTTTTTTTGTGCCCTTTATGTTAGTTAAATTTTTATTAATATATTCATTTCTTTTTATTAATGTATTTATTTAAATAATTATTTTGAATTCAATTGTGTATATCATATTTTTATATTAATATAAAAAACGTTAAATATTATTTTATTAATATATTATAAAATGCTGACTTATAATTATATATATATATATATATATATTTTAATTAAATATTTATTTTAATAATTTTTTAATATTTAAATACTTTTAAAATGTATTTATTTGATTAATTTGATTAATCAAGGGTTAGTTTTGGGATTATGAAAAACATTTTCTTGAAAGGACACCTTAATGATGGTATTATACTAAAAAGACAATTATGTTGAATTTTTGTTTTGTTTTGGCAATTTTCCCTTGTTTTTTTATTTAAAGGAAAAGAAAAAAAAAGTTATTGTTTTTTAGTGGTTTTGCAATACGAGTGACAGTTGGATATTTCATTCGATACATGCATTTTTTGTCGTTAAAAATCACGAGTAACAGCCAGGGATGGTACGTAGCTCATTCAGTTAGTAATAACTTATTTAGAAACAGATTCTTTGTTTCCAGATTCTAGGTGTTTTGCTAGAAATGAATGGTTTATATATAAACACAGACGCTTAACAAAACATAAACAATTTTGACTAAAAGATAGAAAACATGGATAATGAGTGAGTAACTGATAGGGAACCACTACTAAATGAATCAAGATGCTAAAATAATTCATTACGTTTAAATGTTTAAGATGTGGATCACACATAAACACACGTACAGTCCACTTATGTGGCCCTTATCACCTTTTAATCAATTATCTAAACATCACAAACTTTCATTTTCAATTAGGATAACTGTCAAGATCAAGCCTACTAAAGTACTTAAGCACCCTAATTGTCAGTTTCCATTGGCTAGATATGTAAACATAAAAGGATTTTGTTCAACTATTTTCACAAACGTACATTAATTCTGGATATAAAATCCTTAAAGTTTGGATTTTAATGACCAATATAAATCTAGTAGAAATAGTTTTTTGTGTGTTCTATGTTAGTTTTTTGTGTGTTCTATGTTATTTAATAATAGTAAATTGTAAACTTAATTTTATTGGTTTAATTTTATTAAAAATCGAAAATAACATGAAATGATGCATTTGTGATATTTTTATATTTAATATATTTTCTTAATATGTGTAAAAAAATAAAAATATTCTTTATAGAACAGACACACACTAAAAGAAAACAGCAAGGATACTGAGGGAAAAAATTGTCGGAATTTCGTCGGAATAACGTTATTCCGACGACATACCGACGAAAAAAGTTCTCGGAAATAATTCCTCGGAATTTCTTCTTTCCTCGGAAATCCCTCGGAATTTTCCGACGGAATTCCGAGGAAACAAATTTCCAAGGAAATTCCGAGGATCACTAGTTTGTCGGAAATCTCCTCGGAATATACCGAGGGAGAATTTCGTCGGGATATTTCCTCGGAAGTTCATCGATCGATGCGTTTTTGGACATATATCCATCGATCCGTTTATAAAAAAACGTTCGGAATATACCGAGGGACACCTTTCCTCGGAATATTCCGAGGAACATGTCCCTCGGTATATTCCGAGGAACATGTCCCTCGGTATATTCCGAGGAAAGGTGTCCCTCGGTATATTCCGAGGAAGATGTCCCTCGGTATATTCCGAACGTTTTTTATAAACAGATCGATCGATGGATATATGTCCAAAAACGCATCGATCGATCGAGTAAAAAATATAATTAATTTCCTCGGAATGTAAAAAATATTAATTTTTTTTAAAAAATAAATTTTTTGAAATTTAAATTCGAAAATATAAAATTAAAATTAAAATTGAAATCATATTAATTAATATTCAAAGTTTCACAAATAAAAATAAAACATTCCGAGTTTTTGGAAAAAAAAAACTACGAGTCTGGCACGTCCGGGAACACCTCGTTCGGGTACATCCTCTGCATCATCTCCATCATTTGCTGGTTCAGCCTCCTCTGTGCCTCATAGCCCGCCTGTTGAGCCGCCATCTGGGTCTCCAACAAAGATATGCGATCATCCTTGTCCTTCAACTGAGTCGTAAGTACTTCTGGATCAACAAAGGGCGGTGGTGCAGAAGAAGGAGGAACCAACCGGGTGCGACGACCCAAACCGACCAAACGTCCCTTCTTCTTTGGAACCGACTGAATAGAAAATAGCCAAATTTACAAATTTAAACCAAGAAATAAATGAATTGAACTTTTAAAAAAAAGAACTTACGGATTCAACGATTTCGTTGATTCGAAACCGGGACAAGTTGGTCGAAGCCGTCGAAGCGTCATCCTCGGTTTGAAGCTGAGACACTTCGTCTACCACCTGAGTTTGGACCAGGTCGACCACGTCCCTCACAAGACCGTCATTAATCTGGCCGGTCTTCTTGTTGGTATACGCCCTCCTCATTAGGGCGAGATCATCAACCGGCTCGCCATCATTTTCTTCCGCCTTGAAAAAATACATAAATTAAAGAAACATTAGAAATTAGAAGAAATGCACAATAAATTAAAATTCTGAAACTCAAATAATTGAAGAAAAAGCGGTTGAACTTACCATGCGATATCCCAGAGTGGCAATAGATTGAGCACCCAAGTTATACTTGTAGATGCCCTTCCCTTAACGGTCGCTCCTGCGGTTGGTGGAGTTGGTGGAAGAAGTTTCTTTCGTCTCTTCCTTATCCCAATGCGCACACAACTCCTTCTAGACCGTGTCGTTCATCGACTTTGGGACCTTTTAATAATAAAAAAAAAAGAAAATAGTTTAATAAATAAAAAAATAGTTTAATAATTAAAAAATTGTTTAATAAATTAAATCGAACCTTATTGATTTCCCACTTCTTCATCCACTCGTGGATCTGCTTCCCATAGTTGTCCATAACTTTATGGACGACGTGGTGATAGATAAAGAGCGTCTCATCGGAATTCCAGTTGAACTCTTGCTGAAAAAAAAAACACAATTAGTAGAAAATTTATATTAAAGATTAAAAATATAAGTAAAAAATTAGAATACTTACCGCAAACTGACGAAACCACAGAACCTGCTTGTCGGTAGGGAAGTAAGTGAAAGTCGGATGTCCCCTGTCGAGGGCCGAGTACATCATACGGTTGATCCATGCGCTGATCCCGTTCCCGGATCGGTTGAACCTAATAAAAAGAATAAACGGTTAATAATGAATCCAAATTTAAAGAAAAAAAATGTTTAATTACCATGTTTGACCCCGTCCATGTGGATACGGAGTGAGATACGGAAGATGGTCACGACCGGGCTGTTGAACCAACTCCGCAACATTCATCACTCCCGGAGGACCCGGAGGAACAGGAGCGGATGCAGCTGCAGGAGCGGATGCAGCAGCGGGAGCGAGAGGAGCAGGAGCGGGTGCAGCAGAGGGAGATGTATGGTTGGAGCTGTGGGGCGAAGGGGAATCCTGAAAATGGATGGAATCCCGAGACTGGCTCCCCGTACCACCACGACCACGACGCTGTCGAGGCCGGGTCTGATCATCATGAGACCTGTAAATTAAAAAAATATATCTAATAAATACAGAAATATATAAATTAAATTTTTTAAAAAAAAATCCCAAATAATTTAATCACAAAAAAAAGATTTATAGATATTAAAAATATTTAATAAATATATAAAAATAGTTCTAATAAACAAAAATAGTTTTAATAAATAAAAAATAGTTTAATAATTACAAAAAATAGTTTTAATAATATATATATATATTAAAAATATTTTTCAATCCCAAATAATAGTTTTTAATCACAAAAAAGTTTTATAGATATTAAAAATGTTTTGTAAAATCCAAAAAATCGAATTAATATACAAAAAAGATTTTTTAAAATCCAAAAAATCGAATTTATATAGAAAAATCGTTTTGTAAAATACAAAAATCGATTTTATATACAAAAATCGATTTTATAAATACAAAAAGAATAAAAAAAATTATAAAAAATTTCTAAATCAATTCAACAAAACAAATTATTCAACCAAATCACAATTCTAAACCTATTATACAACCAAATCACAATCCTAACCAATCACCCTAAAAAAAATCAATCAAAACTACACAAAAACCTAACAAATAGAACCTAAGAGAGTGGGATAGGGTCCTTACATGATTTGTGTAAGAGAAGGGGGAGATCGCCGGAGATATCGTCGGATTTCAGGGGGAAATCGCCGGAGAGAAGAGAGGAGTCGCACAGAGGAAGAAGAGAGAAATGGGGAAGAAGAAGGGGCTCGTGGTTATAAAACCTAGGGTCCGACGGACATTATCCGTCGGAATTCTAATTTCAATTTTCGCGAAATATTTGCCCGGTAAAATGAAAATATTCCGAGGAAATTCCGACGGATAGTAAAATATCCGTTGGGATTTCCTCGGAATATTCCGAGGAAATACCGAGGAACTAGTGTTTGGGGTTTCAAAACATCAATTTTTTTTGCCGTATTTCATTTCTTATACAATTGTAATGCATACCATTGAGGATTCTTTGTATAGATGAGCATAAACCATGAAATAACAAATTTCAAAACTAATTGAAAGTATTCCCTTTACCGTTCATTAAAAGGTATAAGTGTTTCTCTTATGTTGTGGGATTTCGTTCATACAATCGGAATAGTGTTAATTATACGGTAAGGAACAAATTTTTGACTTCATAATGAACGTAAGACACTTAATAAGGGTTATATAGGTGTTATTCAAACCGCAAAACGTTGTTTTCGGTTTAAAAACCCTATTTCCTCGGAATTTCCTCGGATTATTCCGAGGGAATTCCGAGGAAACCCTTTTCTTCCTCGGAATTCCGTCGGAATATTCCGAGGAAATTCCGAGGAAACAGGGTTTGGGGTAACAATGTGATCGATCGAGAACCAAATCTCGTACGTTTTTTTATAAACGGATCGATCGATGTATATATATCCAAAAACGCATCGATCGATCACTAAGATGGACCAAAGCGTAACAATGTGATCGATCGATTAGATTATCCCATCGATCGATCGAGAATCTCAATCGTTCCTCGGAATGTCCTCGGAAAATCTTGTAAGTTTTTTATAAACGGATCGATCGATGGATATACGTGCGAAAACGCATCGATCGATCACTAAGATGGACCAAAGCGTAACAATGTGATCGATCGATTAGATTATCCCATCGATCGATCGAACAAAATCTCGGGAGCCTTTTTTTAAACGCATCGATCGATCCGTATTTGTACAAAAACGCATCGATCGATGCGTGTGCGGGAAACAGAATTATAAGGCAAAACCCGAACTTTTTGGTTCAAAACCTCAGAACTCTCATCCCCTCTGATTTCCCCTATAATTCGACCCCCCCCCCCTTTTTCTCTCTCTATAATCATCCGAGTTGTGCCTCCTGTACCAAGGTGTGAGGCATTTGCTACCGGCATCTGGAAACTCTACATTCCCACCTGCTACTGCCTTCAACATGGGAGCGGTGCTGGCCGCAAACTTAGCAGGATACAAGGGGAAAGTAACCAAATCCAAGAGCAGTGCATGTGGATTTGGTGCAGTGATTACTCGGATCCTTACACATGTGGGTGTAGACTGCGAGAACCATCAGGTAGCACTGGACAGATCAAACAACGTTACGTGGAACTACCTGGATGTCATTTCTCTAGTAAGTAAGGAGTTCATAGCTGGTCCCCACTCGAGGATCGATCGGGGTGGTCCTTACGTCTACGTATTCCAGGACCGAGCGAAGAAAACACTCTACTGCCACCTGCCTCAGATCGGCCTGACTGCTCTACTTTCAGAGGCTGCAGTTGAGTTCCTACCCCCTGCTACCGCACTAGTAGACAAGCCATCCTTCTTCACGCCAAAATATCAGACCAAAGGCAAGGCCGTGGATGATGAAGAAGGAGAAGATGAGGCTGCACAAGCCATTCCAGATGATTCACAACCCCATCAGCTACTCCCATCAGACTCCAGCCAGTACAAGCTGCTTGAGCTTCCACCGAACGCCACTTCGCGCCAGCAACAACATTGGAGAGATAAGAGCATAAAGACAAACAACGACATGCTACACAAGATCTGGGCTGCCATTTCACGTATCAGGCCGTGTCGTTGCCAAAAGGATGATGTAGTTCATCGGGACAACCCTCCATCCAGCTCTGGTTCGGGTTCGAGTGGTACACACAGGGTAAGAAAGAGGTCCAAGAGACCCAAAGATGCAGGAACATCTGGAGCAGGAGACGAGGAGTAGGAGCTATCACCGGCCAGTATTGCCATTTGATTTCCGACCGCGCTATTTTATTTTCTTTTCTATTCTAACGTTTTATGGTCTTATTTTCTGTTGTCACACCAGGGACGGTGTAAACTAAGTCTGGGGGAGGGTACTTGTCATAGTTCCATTTAGGAATCTGCCATAACTTTTTCGGTTAATTTTGAACTTAGTTTTTTGTTTATTTTTTTTTTAATTATGAGTTCGTATTTCTTTTACATGGTTTCTTTGTTTTATTTGGTTGTGTACCAAAACGCATCGATCGATAGAGTATATCAGGTGTTCCTCAGAATTTCCTCGGAATATTCCGAGGCTTTTCCGAGGAAACATGGTTTGGGGTAACAATGTGATCGATCGAGAACAAAATCTTGTACGTTTTTTTATAAACGGATCGATTGATGTATATATATCCAAAAATGCATCGATCGATCATTAAGATGGACCAAAGCGTAACAATGTGATCGATCGATTAGATTATCCCATCGATCGATCGAGAATCTCAAGCGTTCCTCGGAATGTCCTCGGAAAATCTTGTAAGTTTTTTTATAAACGGATCGATCGATGTATATATATCCAAAAACGCATCGATCGATCACTAAGATGGACCAAAGCGTAACAATGTGATCGATCGATTAGATTATCCCATCGATGGATCGAGAATATCAAGTGTTCCTCGGAATTCTGTCGGAATATTCCGAGGCTTTTCCGAGGATAGAGGGTATATCAAGTGTTCCTCGGAATTTCCTCGGTATTTCTTTAAAAAAAAAAAAAAATCAATGGTAGTCTGTTTCCGAGTCATCATCACCAGAAGAATCTGAATCTGGATCTTGGTGAAACTCTCCAATCACTGGTTCATCCTCTACGTGAACGACGGCTTCCTCTCCGAAGTCGGTTAAATCGACTACAAGGCCAACTCCAGCTAAATCTTCTGCTGCACTTAAGTTGCCGGATGTGCTTGGTTGTAGTGGGTCTTCCAGCTCAGAACTTCCCTGAACTCGGCCTCTCGGGTTGAGTCTTGTAACAGTAACCCATGGATCATCTCTGTTCCTTACCCGGGGGTACTTGATATAACAAACCTGTAACATTTAGAAAATTATTAGTAAAATTATAAATTAATACACATGATGATGAATCATTCTGAATAATTAACATTTAATTACCTGATCGGCCTGAGAAGCAAGAATGAAAGGATCATAATATTGCAGCTTTCGCCTCGAATTTACTGATGTAACACCAAATGCATCTGTTCTCACACCTCGATCTGGAGTGTTGTCGTGCCAATCACAATAGAAAACAGTACAGCGCAATCCAACCATGCCCAAATACTTGATTTCCAAAATCTCATGTATGTGTCCGTAGTATACATCATCTCCTGATGCAGAACAAACGCCAGCATCATAAGTCGTACTCGAACGTCTCCTCTTCTGAGTTGTGAATGCATATCCTCGAGTACAAAATCTCGGATATGACTTCACAACAAAGTTTGGTCCAACGACCATCTCACGTATCCAATCGTCAAATGTTTCACCTCTGGCCAAACTAGCAGACACCTATTAATAGCACATATATATATATATGTTATATCAATAAATGTGAATTAGTATAAAAATGTGATAAAATATATTTTAATTTGTTTAAAGTACTCACATAAGTAAACATCCATCCAGTAAATTCTCTCTGCTTCATTTCTTCTAGTTCGTCCTCTGTGGCGTATCTATACTCGAACCGCTTTTCTGCCATGAAAATCCTGTATATGATGACAATAATGTAATTAATTAAGATTTAAATTTCAACTTGTTAAAATAAAAATTTGTAAGCTAATTTATTTACCTCTCATATTGAAGAACGTCTTCGCAGTTGGTGAGCAAATATGTTTGCAAATAACTGCGCTCCTGCTCAGTAAGTCGACGGTCCTTTGGTTTTCCGCTAAGTCGTCCAACGTCTGTGAAAATGTCTGGAACCGTAACATGATATGTTGCCCGTTCGCCTCTATCATCATGCCGAGCAGGTCTTCTGTTTTTGGTCTGAACTTCTGCTGGAAAGTAGTACTCGGCAAAGTTTGAAGTTTCTTCATTGATCATCTATGCGACTATAGAACCTTCCACCCTACTTAAATTTTTCACCATCTTCTGCAAATGGAACATATACCGCTCATACAGATACATCCATCTATACTGCACAGGACCACCAAGTTCCAATTCTCTTGCCAGGTGAATAACAAGATGCTCCATAACATCAAAAAATGAGGGAGGAAATATCTTCTCAAGGTTGCACTGAATCACGGCTATGTTAGTCTTCAAATTTTCAATACCTTCAAGAGTCACTGATCTCGTGCATAAATCGCGGAAGAAACCACTTATCCCTGCAATTGCTTCATGAACATTTCATGCTAATAGTTCCTTGAAGGCGGACAGAAGGAGGCGCTGCATCATTACATGGCAATCGTGGCTTTTCAAGCCAGTAAACTTTCCTTCCTTTATGTCGATACAGTTACGCAAATTTGATGCGTAACCATCTGGAAATTCCACATCGTTTGAAATCCAATCAAAGAACGCATTTTTTCCCTCTTCATCAAGTCGGTATATGGGAAAAGGAGCCCTACCATTCTCATCAACATGAAGTTCTGAACGAGCACATATATCGACTAAATCCAGTCTTGACTTCAAATTATCCTTTGTTTTACCTTGAACATTAAGGATCGTGTTCATGAGATTGTCAAAAAATTTCTTCTCAATATGCATGACATCTAAATTATGCCTTAGCAGATGATCCTCCCAGTATGGCAGATCCCAGAAAATACTTTTTTTGTGCCAGTTATTTAGTTCTCCAACAGCATCTACCGGAAAACGCTCATGTCCACCGACGTCTGGCGTCCTTTCTGCACCAAAATCTCTTAGTTGTATCTTCAAATCTTTCCCACAAATTTCCGGAGGTGGACTGTCAAACACCCTCTTGTTCTTCGTAAACAAATTCCTACTCCTACGATATGGATGATCAGGTGGTAGGAATCTCCTGTGACAGTCAAACCAACACGTTTTCCTTCCGTTTTTTAGTTGGAAAGCATCAGTGTTATCTTGACAATATGGACATGATAGACTTCCATGCGTTGTCCATCCAGACAACATACCATATGCTGGAAAATCACTTATTGTCCACATTAGTACTGCCCGCATTTGAAAGTTTTCTTTACACGAAACATCGTATGTTTCAGCACCTTGAGCCCATAGTTGTTGCAACTCATATATTAGTGGCTGAAGAAACACATCAAGTGATCTCTTGGGATGCTCTGGTCTGGGAACGAGAATCGAGAGAAACAAAAACTCTCGTCGCAAGCACAAGTTTGGGGGTAGGTTGTATGGTGTAAGAATGACGGGCCATAGAGAATACTGTCTTCCACTCTTGCCAAACGGACTGAAACCATCAGTACATAATCCAAGGTAGACATTTCTTCTCTCATACGCAAAGTCGTGATACTTTGATTGGAAATGCTTCCACGCTTTTGCATCTGAAGGATGTCTGATCTCACCATCTGTTGAGTGCTCCGCATGCCATCTCATTGGTTGCGCTGTGCGTTCAGACAGATACAACCTCTGCAACTTTTCCGTCAAAGGTAAATACCACATCCTTTTATATGGCACTGGAACTCTTCCACTCGTATCTTTATAACGAGGCTTTCCACAAAATTTGCATGTAACCCGCTGTTCATCCGCCCTCCAATAAATCATGCAGTTGTCGCTGCATACATCTATTACCTGATACGATAAACCAAGACCAGCTACGAGTTTCTGAACCTCGTAATATGAACCAGGAGCTACATTATCCTCTGGTAGAATACCTTTTACAAAATCAGCAATCGCATCCACACAGTCTTCAGCCAAATTATAATCTGTTTTAATGCCCATCAATCTTGTAGCAGATGATAAAGCTGAATGACCATCTCTGCAACCTTCGTACAATGGTTGCTTTTCAGCATCCACATATCATAAAATCTCCTAGCTTGTGCATTGGGTAAATCTTCCCCACTAAAATGATCATTTACCATCTGCTCAGTACCTACACCATAATCTACATCCATTCTAATTGGTTCTTCTAATCTAACCGCTGGCTGAGGTTCGCTAGTACTACCATGTTCATAATCAGTTTCCCCATGATGATACCAAATTTTGTAACTTCGTGTAAACCCACTAAAATATAGATGAGTCCAAACATCTCACTCTTTAATAACCTTTCTATTTTTACAATTAGAGCAAGGACATCTTAACATACCTGTTTTTGCTTTCGGTTGTCGGTGAACTAACCTCATGAATTCAGTTATACCTTGTTAGTATTCTTCCGTAAGCAATCTCGTGTTCGGATCCAAATGAGGTCGATCGATCCAAGAACGAAAATAATTTGAAGAAGACATATTTTTTATGAATCAAATTCGTGTGTAAATAGAGTAAGAAGGAGGATGAAGTTATGGAGTGAATGAAGAGGAAGAGGACTGCTTGTATTTATAGTTTAAATCCTGCCGACAGACCGAGGAAATTCCGACGGAATTCCGACGCCAACGGCTAGTTCGTCGGAATTTCCTCGGAATTTTGTAAAATCCCCCAACGGCTCTCCAACGGCTATAATATTTCCTCGGAATTCATCGGTTTTTTTCCGAGGAACACATTTTTCCTCGGAATTTCCTCGGAATTTGTGTTTCCTCGGAATTTCCTCGGAAATTCCTCGGGATATTCCGAGGATTTCATTTTCCGTTGGAATGTCCGTCAGAATACCGCTGTTTTCTTGTAGTGACAGTATTAATCTTGGCTACTATAGAAGATGCAGATCTATACTGTTCATTCTCAGATTCAAATTCATACAAAATTATGGAGTAAATTATCGTATGTATATTTATATTTTAACAGACGTAACTATATCTGTTAATATTATATATTTTATATTATATTGCTATGAATTACTTCTTTGTTTCGCTATGATGTTTGAGTAAAATATCCAATATATTTTTGTATATTTGTTATGATTAAAATTCTTAAAAACATATATAACTTATAAGAAATTGAAAAGTGGAAAAAAAAATTTAAATATCAATCATAGTTTTAAGATTTTGTTAGTTCAAGATTTCTTTAGCTAATTCTTATAGTTAGATGATACAAATATCATAATCAATTAGTATTTGAAATTGGTAAAAATTAGATATTAAATATTAGAAATTACTTGATATTTATATTGTTTGATTATATAGTGTGATAGAATAGGATTGAAACTTCTGTGCAATGGACTAAGAAAAACAGATTAGACCAGTTTGATTAAAACAAAAGTCGACCAATTAAAAATGATTTTAGAAATATAAAGTAGTCTATTTCGATTACAAAAGCATCAAACTTGGCGAGTCAGGTGAATGGATTACCCCTATTTGACTCTCATTGTGCACAAAGAAAAATTATGTCAAAACTACAAAAGATTGTGAAAATATTAAGAAAATTATATTACTCAATAGATAACATATGGTTTTCTTAAAGAATACAAAATAAGATTAAATTTACATCACATTATTTTATAATATTTTTTTGTTACTATATCAAAATTATTTTGGAACATAATTTGCGCTTTAGAGCGGGATCCACAACTATTTTTATTATATTATTATCTATTGCTTCTTCATATTCAATATGTTAAGACAGAAATTTTTCAAATTATATAATGTCTTAATATTATGAGAATTTTGTAATTATACTATTCATATCCAAATTTTTTTATTATTAGTTTATGTTTAGGTATATAATAAATATTTATTTAATTTGGAAATAACAATTGAATCTGTGATGCATTTAGAAAACGAAATGGTCAAGTCAGATGATAACTACAAAAATATCTTTGATTCCTAAAACAAAATCACTAAGTTAACTAGACACATAAGTTTTTGTAATGTGAGTTATAAAATTATTTTTAAGGTTTGACACCAGATTGAGGGGACTACTATAAGATCTTATCTCATATTCACAATCCGCCTTTGTGTCAAAAAATGATTTTGAATAATATCATGATTGCTCAAGAGATGTTTCACGATTAACATTTATAGGAAAAAAAAGTATGACAAAAAAAGAAAAGCAGAAAAAATGGCGCTTTAGATATAGGCTAACTCCTTACAGGGGGAGCATGGATCACAAGAGATCATAGAGGTGATGTCGGTATGCATGCAAGGGATGCTCTGATTCCGTCACCTGACCGGTTATCAGCAGAGATGAATTGCTTTCTGTGGGTTCTTAGGAGCTTGAGAGACTTGCGGCTAGAGGAGGTCAGTATTGGTATTGATTCCCAAAGGCTAGTGGGGGCAATCCAGAATCCTATAAGATGGCCAAGGTACCGATGCTTACTTCGTCAAATTGCTACATTATGCTCGGGGTTTGCAGTCATAGCTTTTGAAGTAGAATCAAGAGGCTCCAATAAGATGGCAACAAAGATAGCAAAGAGTGTCCTGCGAGATGGGCGGCTCCAGTCCTACCTTGCATTGGGAGGTCCGTCATGGCTACATGATCTCATCCAGACAGAGGTTGCTTTCGTTGACTCTTAAACCCTTCCCTGAGGGTGAGTTAATGTAGGTCTCTATTGTCATTGATGATTTATATTATAGGCGTTGGCCTTTGTCTTTGTGTTTATTTTTGTAAACTGGAGTTTTATCTCTTGCATTTGAGTTAAAAGAAGATATAGGCTATCTAACAAGTTTTGTCTAACCCAAGTGTATTTAATTTCAATATTATCTGATTCTTATAACATGGATTATTTATTAAGGAGCTACCTAAACCAGAAAATTTCCTTGAATACTATGTAGAACGGATATAAAAACATTAGTAACATTTATCAAGATCCCTAGAATATATTAAAGATTGCTTAAACAATATCAGAACCACGAAAAAGAGGCCTAATTATCTGAAAAATTGTCTTTCTTATGATCAATCGTCGGGGGAACCTAAAAGATCAATATTTTTTCAGGGTAAGGATACATAGAAGCAGTGGAAGATTGGATGAGGACAAGAATTATACGTCTTTCACAATTGCATATGGAGGTAGGAGCGTTTATTTAGAGTCATACATAAGTAACTTTCAAACCAGATTATTTAGAAATGTTTAAGATGGCGTTTGAACCAATGGACTGACATGCATTCATAATTCACCTGGAGGAGATTCAGAAATGTAAGGAGCTTTTCAAATCTTTTAATATCTCACTACTTTCTCATACAATTAATAGAAGGGCAGATAAGTTAGCACACGATGCTCGGATTCAATCATCTTGTTTTGTTTTTGTACATTTTATACCACTAACTTGGTTCTCTAAATCGTTGTGGTTTTTGATCCACAATGTTACAAAAGATAAAATTTTGTAAGAACTTCAAACATATTTTAAAATAAGAAAAATGAATGCAAGCTACACGAAAGAAATCCCAACACAACCAAAATTATGGACAAAGTATATATATTGAAAACTATAAAAATAAGAACTTTATGAATCATTAACAATATCCATAACCTAATATATTTTATGTTGGAAATACCATCAATATATTTTAATAGCTAAAGAATATGTTGGACTTGGATTCTGATGAAGTCCGCCAACCCAGCTTTGAGAAACAGATCATAACACATGCCAAAACTAACAAACTAAAAATATATATCTAGCATTCTGATGCAATGCTATATAACCAAGAACATGTCAAAACATCTATCAAAAATATTCAATTCAAGGTCTGAAACTTTCTAGAAATCAGAATCATGTTAATATATAGTGTTAGTAACATAACACTTATTAAATTTTTTAGTGAAAATTGAAACTTGGTTCCTCGTTCCGGCTACTATAATTTATTGGGATGTACATATATGTATTTTGGATCAAAAGATATGTGAATGTTACAGTGGAATGCTTCTAGTCAAGACTAGATGAACAAATTTATACCCAAGGCCTCGGTATTGATTATTTTGAAACTTCATTCATGTTGTGCAGCATTCTACAATTCGTTTGGTACTTTGTCAAACAGCTGTGAGAAAATTAGATTGTACAACTTGATGTAAAAAGCATTCTTGCAGTGTCTTCTCTCTGAAGACTTTTATATGGTTCAAACACATGGTTTCATTGATAAAAAGATACATGACTGTGTGAAAGTAAACAAAACCATATACGGGCTTATGCAAGAACCGAGAGCTTGATATAACACTGTTTCCTCATTTCTTCTTCAGTGTGGTTCCTTAACTTTGTGACTGACCTTTCACTAATCATCAAGTATCATTATGTGATTTATGATCTATTTTGAGGATATTTTTCTCAAGGGAACTCAAATACTCATATAGAACAATTCATTGATTTTCGCATGTCCGTTAACAGTTATGCATTTCTGGATGTTGATTGAACTAGAGCTAAGGATGACAATACTTCAACGGTGCTTATAACTTCATATATTTTGGATGGCATCTAGTGCTGTGGTCTTCCAAGAAGCGAAAGACACTGGTCAAATTGTCGACATGGGCAGATAGTACAACTCTGTTTATGCGACACATCCGAAGTTAAATGGGTTGTCTCCTTACTAGGTGAGCTTGGCAATTCTCTCCCTCAGTCTTAATTAGGTGTTTAATTATTGTGATAAAATTGGGCAACATACATGTGTCTGAATACTGTTTTTCATTTTAGGATGACATATATATTGCAGTGGATTATCATGTAACTAGAGTTTTGTTTCTTTCAAGTTCTACATATGTGATATGTGTTAGCCAGTCATAATTTTTTTTAATTAAATTTTGATGAAAAATTGCAAGTCTTTTTTTCATATACTAATTTCCCTTTCCAGTATGATATTTTTCTTTTTGAAACTTCTTTCCAGTATTGACAAACGTATACGCATTTTCACGTTAACAATTAGTGACATCAAATAAATCTAAAGTTTATTTAAAAAATAAAGCAAAAACTGTAAAAAATTAGGTTGATGTTTCATATTATAAAATCAATATAATTAATCATAATATACATAAGTTCAGATTCTGACACGTATCAGAAAACTTCTTCAAAATTGATCTCAACAAAAAATAAATTATCATGCAGATCTTAGTCTAGTAATATTTGTATATATAGTATGTTATATCGTATCCTTTTATATCTCTACCCTATACATTATTTTGTGTACATGAACTCGTAAATTTTATTATTAAAATACGATTTACCGTTCCATTTTTTTTTCTAATTTAGTGAACTTGAAGTTGAAAGTTCAATCCATGTAAAAACTAAAAAAAAAATAGGGTTCTATTGAGTAAAAAATATTGACTAAAACTGTAATAACTAAAAGTTTAGGGCTCTAAAAATAAAGAAATTTTGACCACAAATGTGGGCCCTGTGCTGTTGCACTCCGTGCATTACCCTGGCTGATGGTAATATTCACTTTCCACTAAAAAAAGCAGCCGCTTAGATGGGAAACAATTGAAATATAAGAGAGAAACTACACCTACATATTTAATTAAATAAATTTGAGACATATGTATAAACATGTATATAAATATAAAATATGTGGATATATCATATATGAATATATGGTTAATGTAGGCGTGAAGAGCGTTATGGACGGTATAGACCTGAGATGAAGCGAACCATACTGTTGTGGATCGTTGTGGACGGTATAGACCTGATAGATGAATCGAACCATACTGTTTGGATTGTATTCGTTACCTTTCTTTTTTTGTACGGACTGCGCAGTCTGTTAGACATACCGTTTAAACTGCAACATATATAAATTAAGAGTTATTTTCACTATACGACAGTTTATAAGTTTTTATGACATTATAAGGCCTGTGACCAAAAGAAAAAAATAAGATATTATAAAACAGTTTGTTTTACTAAAGTAGTTTTTCACAATTACAAGCTAAATACGTTTTTTTTTTAAACTAAATGAATTCCACAATTTTTAATTTTGTTTTATTTCCCTTTCTGTAAAAGAAAAATAATTTTTAATGACAGAAAATCCAAAAAATAATGATTTTAATGACAAAAGAGGATGAAGAGGATGAAGAAGCTTTCAAAGACAAAAGAAGGAAGCCATGTTGCTCGTCCTCCTCTCTTGTGAAGAGTCATAAGAGAAAGTCAACAAGCTCTCGCCGGAGACAAGATTTAGTCGTCCACATTGTCACCGTGTCGTAACTCTCTTACATGTGTTCGAAAACGCGGCGGTGGTGGCCGAAAATCAAGGAATAAACACTTGGCAGACATGGACAAAAAAAATGTTGGTTATAATCAGTCAAAAACTCGATTTTGTGAAAAATCTTGTTTCTTTAATTGTTTTTTTGGTTAATCTAAATAAGATTTGTAATTTTTTGTGTTAAAACGTAATTATACGCTGGAGCATATATTTAATTGATGGAGTGTGATGGATACACTGATACTAAATAAAGTTCATAAGGTTGTGTGATGTGTACTGGGTGATGTGTACATTATCCACATGTACACCAAGATTTAATATCCACATGTACACTTATTTACCAATATCGACATGTACATTCTGAAATATTTTAAGTAGATCAACAATAAACATATTTACATGTACACTTGTTTACCAATGTCGACATGTACACTTTACCATGGTGCAGCATTTAATTAGACATTTACGAATTTGTAACATAGATTTACAAGTTTCAACATTGTATGTTCAAATGGTGAATATATGTACACAAAATTTATGCCACATGAGAATTCAAAGCAAAGTCTAAATTGTTTTAATTATGTAAATTTTGAGTCTTTCGGATAGAGTTGGAGATGTACATCATGTTCGTGTTAAATTTTGATTCATTCAGATAAAGTAAACAAACTTCATGTTGCATTTTTGTTGTTATGTACATCATGTTTATGTACACGAGTATATTGATTAACCACATGGATACGATCTTGGCTCGACATGTACATGTGTTCTTATATTTAAATATACATGTTTTAACGATGTCCACATGTACACTATTGTAACGATATTCACGTGTACACTATATCTGGGAATCTGCTCATGTCGTAATTATTTGTGGGAAAAATATGTTAATATACCAAGCAGCCAAACAAAATTTATTAAAATTTGATTCAAGATCGAAACTTTACGAGAGGTATAAACTCAAAAGATCTGACAAACATCAAATGTCAAAGTTGGCCATTGTTGCTATGAAGCTTCTCACAAGTGGTGGCTGTGACAAAAAAAGGGCACGGCGACGACAGCTCCGGAGCTTCAGAACCAGTGCCACAGCTTTGAATCTCGTCTTAGAGTTCGAGGCAGAGGTGTATCCATTGAGAGAGAGAGAGAGAGCTTTTATACATCATGATTATACCACCATCAGAGATATAGCTTGACACGTCTCAAAAAATAGATTGGATAATAAAAATATTGATTGTAAACATATTTTCCAAAAAAATGTTCTCGAAACTAACATTCATTTTACAAAAGGAAAAATAAAGAATTCAAAAGGAAGAAACAATTAAGAAGATACATGAGATCCACTTTATTTCGTCTCTTAAATAAGAAAATGTATATTATGGAGATGATTGGTTGTGGCTGTAGATGCTAGGAACAGCCAAAATTTAGTCTAGAGCTATATATGTCAACCAATCGAGGTTTTTTTTCTTTAAAAAACTAACAACAAAAAAATTTCTGCAAAATCAAAATATGGCTGTAGAGAGCTTTATTTTCAGAGCAAAAAATTAGTGCTTTAGAAAGTTACAGCAATGAAAGCTACAGCAATGAAAGCTACAGTAAATAAATCTACAGATTAAATTCTACAGCAAAAAATATAAAGTTACAGCTCTTACCAATCATCCCATATATTTTTTAGATTTAGTTAGTGTAGTTGACACTTATTTAGTTAGATTTTAAGAGAAAATACGTTTTGGTTAAAGAAAACTATTTGAGTTGTGATTATGTTAATAAAAACTTAAAACTGATTTTGGGTGTAGTATTTTCATAAATTAATTGATCAGATTCTGACACATATAAGAAAACTTCTTAAAAACTGATTTTGACAAAATCCATAAATATTTTATTGTTTAGATCTGTAAATAAATTTAAATTTATATTTTTATAAAAACGAAAGTGTAAAGCCAATAGTTTATGGATTAATTAAAGTGTAGATTGTTTAACATACGAAGACAACTTATTGATTAAAATATAGGCTAAGTTTAAAAACACGTTTGTTCTTGCTTTAAAAAGTTAGAGTAGGTTCTATTTTGGTTGCAAAATCTTTGATTTTTAGCATGTTTAGGCTAGGTTTCGGCTACAAATCACGCACTTCGGTTTAGAAAACCCGAATTCAAATCGGGTTTAACCATGTTTGAGATTTGTTACTAAACCCGAGTAAAGCTGAACCAACTTTTAAAATATATGAATGGACACACTCGAAATCCAAGACCGGAATGATCCCAAACTGAGTTAGATTAGACACCCGGATACTTATGCCTAGTTTTTTCCGTATTTATAAACTAATAAATTATAAAGGTATACTATTTATGCATATCGTAGTCTGGTAATATATATATATATATATATATATATATATATATATATGTATATATATGTTTTTGTAACATATATACTTATGTTTTCTCTTACCCTTGACAATTTTTGTACATGTACTCGTAAGTTTTATGATCAGATACGATTAACCTACGATCTATACCGTATACAAATAGTGTCACAAAATTCATATCCCTAGATAATTAAATAGTTGGTAGTATTCACTTTCCACGCAAAAAAAATAGTGTGCTTTAGAAAGGAAACTATTGCAAAATAAACCAGAGAAGTTAGAGCATCTTTATCTTTAAAACCCATTTGGGGTTCTTATTATTTTTATTTTTTAAAAAAAAAAATTAAAAACTAACCAATCGTAGAATACCACATGTCAGTGGGATCCGCGAACAGTACAATAACTCCACCAAACTCGTCTGAAGAAGAGGAAGATGTGGGTTTTAACAAAATTGTGAGACCCACCTCTTAATAATCCACTTAAAAGGTAGAGATAAAGATACTCTTATGCCTAAATAAAAAAAAAAAATTCTACCTAAATATTTAACTTAAATCAATTTGACACACATTTATAAACATGTATATACGTATGTGGCTTCTCCGAGGCGGTTCTGTGACTCCCTTCTCAACAAGGTTTCTCTCTTCCCGATTAGTCAATTTTGGGCTTCCGTTTGAACATTGTCGGCTTGTTCTTCTGTGTTGCTGCTCTCGCTCTGGTTTTGCTCTGCGTGTTTGAACTGTGCCACCGGTTCATCAACTCGACGTCAAAGACTGTTCTTTCTTCGGTTCTCGGAGGAGGCGACTGACGGGAACAGGTTGCTTCTTGTGGTCTGAGGAGTTTTCCTTCCTTTCCGGTGGATCAGTCGTCTGCGAGGCGCATCCCAGTGCCGTGAGTTTGTCTTGCCGTGGGACTTTCTTCGCGGTAGTGTCTCCAGTTTGTCTTTGCAGGTTATGGAGCGAGCTTTTAGATTGATTAATAGCAGTCATTCCGTTCCCGTCTTTCTGCTCTTCGGCCTGGTATGAGGTCCTCACAGATCTCTTCACTTGGACGGTCTCGGTGCTGTTGGAGATTGTACATGGGCTATGGAGCGATTTTCTCACGGTTTGTGTTTTATACCCATCTCCCTTAGCATTTGGCGCTTAATTGATTGAGACGGTTATAAGTTTTGAGGCGATCACCAAGACCTAGCTACTCCTAAGGCGACATCGATAGTCCCGGCATCCGAGGCGACGAGGAGAACCTCACCTATTTATGGTTATCGCCGAGGGTTGAGAACAGGAATTGGTTCCTTAGGATTTTAAAATCGAGATAGTGGAATGTGCCGGGTTTAGTGGGTGGGCGTAACTACTCTTGTAATACATTGACTCGGGAACTTTTGTTCAAGTCGGCCTTGTAACCGTTTTCAAAATTCCCATTTATCGGGTTGATATTAATATAATTTCTATTAAAAAAATGTATATACGTATGTGGACAGTGGATATATGGATAAAGTAGGCATGAAGAGCGTTATGGACGGACGGTATAGACATGAGATGAAGCGAACAGGACTGTTTTGGATCGTTATGGACAGTATAGACCTGAGATACGGACCATACTGTTTTGGATTATATTACGCCATTAGCATTCGTTTTGTACGGACTACGCAGTCTTTTTTCATGGTCCTAAGTAATTTATGTTTTTATGACACATCAAAAATTTAATGGCTAGCAGAAAATAATTGGCAGATAATCACGACAAATAAAATAGCAAAAATTCAAAAATTCAAAAATTCAAAAAGTCATTCATTGTGGCAGAGTTAGAACAAAAGGGGCAAATGAACAAGTGAAAGATATCTAGAGTTATTAATATTATCTCGGGTTATCTTGTGTCAAAACTCTAAAACCGTTATTAAGAACCAAATTAAACATCTACTTGTGTCGAATACATGTTTAGAAAAGTAAGGAAAATCAAAATGGATGAGTCATGACAACGGCTGTATAAGACAAGTCAAAGACCGTAAGACCATCCGCAGCGGCGGATCTTGCGCGGTTCGTGGGCTCGGGATCATAGGCCCGTTGTATTAAAATAAAAGAGAAAATGGGTTTAAACCCGTGAACCGGCTCTTCCGCGTGAGCCCGTAAGATACGGGTTCATAACACGCGTCGACGAGCGAGAGGCTACGCGAGCTCGCGTGTTGAGTGAGAAAAAAAGGGTTTCGCGTTGGATATCTCATTTTTCCTTCCCTCTTCGTTACCTAGGGTTTCTCCGTTTCTGAGGCGATTCTCTGTGCGACTCGATACCCGTCGATTTTGTCGATCAAATCACTGTCGGAATCACTCGTAGAAGATCTGAGGTGAGTCTCCACCACTCCGACGGTTTGATTCATTCGATCTGGGGTCGAGAGGTCGAGAGCTTTCTAGGTTAAGGAAAATCGATTTGGGGGTTTCGTCTTAGGGTTACAAATCGAAAAGGGGGTTTTGATTTCTTGGTTAAAATCGACATGGTTGTTCGTTTTAGGGTTCATTTATCTAGGATTTTAATTCGATTTGGGGGTTTCGTATTAGGGTTCCAAATCCAGAAGGGGGATTCGATTTCTTGGTTAAAATCGACAAGCTTGTTCAGGTTCACCAATGCATAAAAAGACAAATACAGGTTCATAAATATTCATGGACCCGCAAAAAAATATTAAAAAAATCATGTGAACCCCAAGGGGGGTTTGAAAACCTAGTATGTAAGTAAGGTATTTGTCTAGGTTTTAAATAATCGAATAGGGAGTTGCTTCTTGCTTACTCGGAAGGGTTTTGTTCTTTCTCTTTTCCACAGAACTTCTATCAAGTAAAACTAAAGATTGGGGTTTAAATCTTGTAAGCCCTTTTCTTTGATCAAGTGAAACTTGAAGGACAACAGTCTCCTTCTCCAGAAGTAGCGGTTAGAGGCCGTGAACAGGATTACCAATTCATTGTGCGTTCTTTTCATGCATATTAGTCTTAATTTTCAGAGAGGTTGAAATCTCACAAGTATTATCAGAGAAATCCATGTTAACTGGATCTCAATTCAAGGCTGGTGTGCTACAACAGCTTCACAAGAAGATCGACTACAAGTAAATCATTAGGGGTATTAAATGATATAGAATGGAGCAACGAACCGGAATTTTTCGGTGGATATTGATGGAAGAAGTTATTTTGGCTTGTGGAAACACAAGATGTTTGGTCAGATGGAAATCTTAGGGCTGGATTTGGTGCTAACTGATTATGCGGCACTCGCTTCAGAGGCTGATAAAGGAATTGATGGTTCAGAAACTTAAGTGGATCTAAAAGGGCTGAAAAGACAAAAAGATTAAAAGTCTTTAAGTATGAGCTTAACAGATACAATGATAAGGAAGGTGCTGAAAGAGAACACTTATATTAGAATATGGATCATCAGACAAAATACATGCCTAACCGTATCTATTCATACAAAAGTTCTACAGTTTCATAATTAAAGAGGGTAAGAGCCGAAAAGAAATTGGATGTTTTCTTAAAGATAGTGTCTGATCTAGAGAGTCTTGAAATCAACATCTCAGAAAAAGATCAAGTTATTTATTTTATGAACAGTTTACCATATCAATGTTCATAAAGTAACCATATCAACTTACTCCATAGAAGTAGATTTGAATTAAACATGATTTGAATAAGCCTAGGTCAAATGCAGAAGGCCTATACGTGGTTTACAGGGGAAGATCTGAAAGGAAAGGAGGAAGAAGGATATATTACATAGAAAGATTTAAGAAAATTAAGTTATGTGAAAGATGTGTTTTAGAAAAAGCTCACAAGCAGAGCTTTAGGAGAGGTTTAAACACACAACAAATGGGATCTTCGAGTACATTCATTCAGATTTTTGGGGTGCCCCTCAACTTTTTGCAGGTTTTTCTGTATTTCATCACATTCATAGATTATTCCTCAAGAAATATGTGTAAAATATTTTCTAAGAAAAATATGAATCATTCAAGAAATTCAGGAATGGAATATGAGCGTAGGAAACAAGACATGCAAGAAGGTACATGTCTAAAGATAGACAACAACCTAGAGTACTGTAAAGATCTGTTCCATAAGTTTTGCAAACCGTTGGGGATTAAGAGACACAATACATGTACTCCACAACAAAATGGAGTATATGAAATGTTAAATAGGACTATCATGAACAAAGTGAGAAGTTTGTTTGCAAAGAAAGGTTTAGTGGAGAAGTTTTGGGCGGAAGCTGCCTCAACAGCAGTGTACCTAATAAACAGGTCTCCAAGCTCATCTATTGAGGTTAAGGCTACCCGCGGAAAAATTAGCAGATATTAACCAGACTTTATTCATCTAAGGTGATTTGGATGTCTACATTTGTACATATATCATAGAGGACTGGTAGTCCAAGGTCAGTTAAGGGACTGTGCATTGAGCATTAATATGGTACAAAGGGTTACATAGCATGGGTTGAGGAAGATGGAAAGTGCAGAAGCAGCAGGAATTTGATCTTTAACTAGGATGAAATGTATGAAGACACATTAATGTCTACCAAAGGACCTGGTTAAGATCGGAAAGAAGAAACAAGTCAAACAGAGAAAAATTATAGAAGGGTTTTGTTGGCGATGATCTAATCAAACAACCTTTGTAAGGGTACTCAAGAGAGGGAGATTCAGTTTAAGGTGGAGCTGACACGGGGGATTAAATTTAAGGTGAAGATGACTCAGAAAATTCATTTGAAGGTGAAGCTAGTTCAATTGACGTAGGACAAGCTACATGGTATGGTTCAGAATTTGAAACCACTGAAGGAGAAAGTGATGATGGGGTAATAATCAAGAAGCTCTTGAGTGTTACATTCTTGCAAGGGAAAGAGGGAGAAGGGAATCCAAGTTTCCTTCTAAGTATAATTTCCTTCTAAGTATGATGATCTCGGCGTTGAAGCCTACGCATTGTTTAGTTCATATGACATGGAGGAAGAACCAAAATTATTCTCTCTAGAAAAAGGAGGAAATCTGGAATAAGTGACACTTGGCAGCTGGAGATGAGATGGAATCTTTTCACAAGAATGAGACATGAGAGTTGGTCGAGAGAACATAGCAGAAGAAGGTGATTGATTGTAAATGGGTGCTTAAGTAGAAACAAGGAATTCCAAGGGTCGAGGAACAAAGGCATACAACTATGTTGGTAAAAAAATGTTTTTCCCATGTGGAAGGTGTCGACTACAGTGAGGTCTTATCTCATGTAGTCAAGTATGCCGTCTCTATAATCTTATGCTTACTCTAGTGGTAAATCAAGACTATGATCTGGACCAGCTAGATGTGAAAATCACGTTTTTATGGATCATTAGTCAAAGATATTTACATGGATCAAACGGAGGGTCCTTGTACTACCTTGGAGGTTAGATAGTATAATGAAGGAAAAGGGATACATAAGGATTTTGTGGGATCCGTGCATGAATAGGCTTGAATATACATGAGTTAGTATATCTAATGATATATGTGGATAATATGTTGATAGCATTACATTATTCAATGGGGATCAAGAATCTAAAGCAATGCTTGATGGCTGAATGTGAAATGAACAATCTAGAAATTGCAACTAGGAATTTGAACATCTTAGAATTTTTTAATAAAAGTAATTATTGTATTTCATCTATCTCTTCATCTTCACATTATCACATACATTGAAAGATATGCTTCTTCTTTTTTCCAAATAAACAAAAATCATTTCATACTGCACTTTTATGTTCAATATTTGAATTAAATGAAACTTTTGTATAGTAAAGATTGTTCTCCAGTTAACTTTATTTCTACATGGTCAAACTACAAAGTTGAGCTTAAACTTCAAATCAGCATAGTTAAAGAAGAAAAAATATTGAGCTTTATTAATTGGGAAATTTCCAAAATCAACATTAATCAATTTTAAATCATTGGTCTGAAAATCAGATATGGCAAAAGGTGATTTCGACTGTTTTAACAAATGGTGGCTATATTCCATTGTTTCAAGTTATTTCAAGACTATTTTTGAGTCCTCAAACCCATAAAAGATGGATGAATCGTTAGAAAACATCACTATAACAATCTTGGATTCGATTAACGAAGATTTCACATCTCCAGTTACAGTATGGGAGGTCAAACTTGCCATGTTCGCAATGCATCCGGAAAAAAATCATTGGCTAGATAGAATGACATCTTTGTTCTATCAAATATCTTAATATATAGTGAAGGAAGAATTTAATTCATACGGTTAATAATTTTCTTTTTAATGGTTTTATTTCTCAAGAATTGAATTATTGATATGATCCCCAGATTCACTTCTAGCAAGAGTTCTTCAAGGAAAGTATTACGGAATCAGCTCGCCTTTGCGATCAGTCCCTGTGATAGCTCTTCTTATCTCTGCTGGGCGAGCTTATCGGCAGTTAGGCCATTATTGATATGTGGGATCCGACATAAAGTACATTATGTTTTTTTCTTAGATTATAGCATGGTAAACCCCATGGATTCCTACTATACATGTGAGGCTGACTACGCCTAATGTCTTGGTTTGTTCATCCAAGGACGACGGTTAATGATATTATACATGGGGAGCCTAAAGAGTGGGATGTAGAGATGTTGGAGAACCTAGTTGTTCCAGAAGATATACCCCTTATTCAGAGTTTGGTTGTCAACCAGTCCAATACAGAGGATAAGTTTTGTAGCAGTTATACAAAAAGTGGACAGTATCCGTAAAATTGGTTTACTGGGTAACAAGGATTATTCTCTATCATGAGCCTGAGACTATGGTAACTGAACCTAGTCTCAAAAAGCTCCACACCTTTACTTGGATGAATCAGTACTCCACAGAAGATATGTCATCTAATATGGCAGATTATAACATGATATTTAGTGGTTACGAGGAACCTGACACGTCGTTATATCTGATGTGTTAATAATTGTCCACGATGTGGAGAGGCCGACAAATCTATCAATCATGCCATTATGAGTGTCCCCCAGCTTTGATATGGGCTTTATCATCAACTCTTTCATTTCCATTGATTTTTCTCATTTCAGTGTGTATATTAATTTGGATTACCTGTTCTGGAAAAAAATTGATATAGAAGACATTGGTATGGATAGGAACTCTTATCCATAGATAATCTGGTACATAGATAATCTGGTACATGGATAATCTGGCAGCTATAAAAACCTTGTAATGATAAATTATTTAGAGGTACTACCAGAGATCCTCTAGTGCTAGTAAGACACGTTGAAGGTGAAAGTGCTCAGTCATTTCATCATCCAATGAAAGCTCAAGCCTTATGTTTACAGAGCAATGTTTACAGGATGGATCATGCATTTATGACGCACAGATCAGGATATGGATGGGTTTGAAGGGATGATTTAAGAAATGAACAGTCATCTTTGCACACATATCTAGAAGCACTAATTTGGATTACAGAAAGAATGCTTCAATTTTCAGCATGTCAACTCTCTGAGAATGACAGTAAAGATCTACTTTCAATGATTCAAGAACAGGCAGCATGGTGAAAATACTCAACAGAACGAAAGGAGTCAACTTCACCTACTATCAATTGGCGCAAAACTGGACAGATGAGTCCTTAGTCAAGACTGCATCATAGAGCCAAAATTTACATGAAATGAAAAACCTAAATGAATCAATTAAAATTATGTAATTTAAAACCGCAAATCCAAGTCAATCTACCGAAAATTTAACAAACAGTAACAAATTTTATTTTTCTGGTCAAATTATTTTTAATTTTTATATAAAATATAATTAATAAACTAAATTGTTAATTAAAATCAATTAAATAATGTTGCCAAAATTGAAATAAACCAACAACAAAAAAAAAATCACATATGAAACAGTTTTTAATCCAAAAACAAAATTCAGAAAAAAAGAAATCTAACTGTAATTTGATCTTACTAGATCTCGACCCGCGCAACCGCGCGGATTTTTGTTTTCACTTATTTTTATATAAATATTTTGTTTTTAATTCTAAATTGGTATATATTATAATATATATGTGTCTATCAATTTTTAATACGGTATATTTTTTCATTGAATAGATTGTTTCAAACTTTCACATGTATTTCTATCTTCTTCTATATATTAATTTTTCGATTTTATTTCATTATTAAAATTGTAACTATATATATAAAGATTAGTAAAATATTGTTTTATTGTCATATTCAAAGATATTGTAACATTTCACAAATTTAGAAAGTTTTTAAAAAATTAAACTTTTCGCTTCATAGATTTATATTATCGAGTAAATAATTAAACATTTAGTTTTTTATTTAATTTTTAATATAAACTATATAGTTTAAAATTTGTTTTCATTGGTTTAAGATAGTAAAGATTAATCATTGTTAGATAATATGATTTTTGTTATTTAAAAAAAATATTTATAATTTTAAAAGTTAAAATCGACAAATATTTAAATATTTAACATATGGAGGTATAGTATTACAACAATAAATTATATCTATTTAATTTATACTATCTATAAATCTAATGGATCATCTATTGTTTAAATCCAATTATTAATAGCCCAATAAAAATTTCTGGTAGACCCAAAATTTAAATGATAAGATTAGAGATTAAATATAACATGACTTTCTAGGAATAGGTACATTAGGTCTATTTTTTAAAAAATCACACATGAATCAAAATCGTGACTTCTGGTTTAATATATATATTGTGGAACCTCTAATTATAGAACCCAAAAAATCTATTGGAAACCCGAATAACTGATTTTCCAAACCAAATAAGGGAATACCAACACCTAATTGAAATTGTTAACTCTTTGGAAGTTTTTTTCTTTCTTATGTCAAGGTTTGGAAGTTATATTTATTTTTCAGTTTACTACATGAAAATCAACGTTGTTTAATTGTTTTATACACTTCAGAACCCTTTATTGGATCTCACTTGTGTTTCTTCATTTTATAATCATTTCTATATACTATCGCTACTCAAAATCATAGTCAGTTTCTCTTAGCCTAGTCGAGTATATACTGAATTTGAAGGAGCAAGTATATACATACAGAAGGAATCAGAGTAATAACTAATAAGCTACGTATAAGTTATATCCAGACTCAATGGTTACCTTAATGATTCACCAAAAGACGCTTTACTCTTCAAACTCACTCATCTCACAATCAACATTCTCCACAACTGTACAGCTGAAAAATATTACTCACAGTCACACTGAACACACTTTTCACCTCTTTTCGTTTGCTAAAAGCAACCATATGGGTCAGACATTAGTTTAAGAACACAGCCAAGGGACATCCTCCTCGAGTGAGTAGTTAATTGCGTCTTAAAGACAATGAGCCCCTGACACTGAACCTTTGAGTTAGTCCGTTGTTACCTTTTCACCGGTTTAGCAGCCTGGTAAAGAACTAGCAGAGGCAAAGTGAGAGAGAGACCTGCGCGAGTCATTAATATTAAGTGAATGCTCGCGCTGGCTTGACGACGACCCAACAACCCAGCTCGTTGATGCATTCCCCGGGCTAAGTATGTGCGTATATCTTGAGTGGACAGAGCGAGGTGAGTTGTAAGATCTTCGGGAAACAGCATTCCTGAGATCTACTGAGCTCCGGCTAACCGGTATAGGTAGTGAACCCCTATATGACCCGCTTTGGAAGCTTGTATGGGAGCGAGAGTGGGGGAGATACATAGTTGTGGAAGATGAAGGAATATCATAAGATGACCGAAAGGAGCTTGTGGCAGGTGACGATGATAACAGAAAAGACGACGTCGGAGTCAAGCTAGGAGAAAGCAAAGGTGTGCGTTCGGATGGTGATGCGGGCATATCAATGTTGATGGTTCTTGCATCCCGTTTACAAACCGGACAAAAGGATCTCCTTTGGCCAAGCCACAAATCAACACATCCAACATGAAACTCTACCAAACCAAAAAAAAACAACAAATAAAGAATGTTATTACACAAATTTACATCGAGATGTGAGACAAAAGTTACTTACTGTGATTGCAAGGTAAGATCCTAAGCTTGTCACCAATACGGTAGTCTTCAATACATATAGCACAAGAGATAGAGGTAGAAGCTTCTTCACAAACACCATTAAAGATCGTAGCAGGCAACCTCCTAATCGTGTCTATCCCCATACGATGAAACTCTCCACCACCAAGAGACCTAACACGCCGCCTTCTAATCCGATGCCTACGGACAAAGAAGCAAGTGGCGAGTACAGCAGACATCGCAAGAAGAGATATAAACGAGATAGCCATGATTGACCATGCTGAAGTCTCGAAGCTTGGCACGAGCCACAGCTCGATATCGGTACGACCCGCATACCCTTTGAGTATTTCTCCAGTCGCTTTCGACACAAACGTCCCGTATATAACTACACCAGATGGGTTCCCAGCCACTACATTTAAAAGATCATTTAATTATAAGTTTAAGTTTGAAACAAAGCTTTAAAGAGATTGTGTTTTTATTATTTTAATTTACTTGATATCAAGAAACCATAATCCTCATTGTCGTAGACAATAGCTGCTTTGTAACCAGCTTTCTGCGCGTGTCTGATCTTTTCCTCGAAACTACAGCCGCCGCGGATGATCAAGACGTACGAAGGAGAAGTGATTGATCCTTCTTCTACAGTCACTGTGTTAACCAAACTTGAACAAGCATCGAGTGGCTCTGCTGTGTACAGTGCCCCACACTGATCTGATTTCTTGATCAGCGGAGCTGAAAAGCCAAACAGTAAGTATCAATCATCATTACAAAGGCCTGATGACAAAACCCAAATCCTCAATTTCTAGAATTAACAACAAGTTTTCATCTTCCCTACATGCGATCAAACCCTAATTGGTATCAAAAGGATTTGAATCGATGGGACAGTGAGAGAGAACTTACTGAAATTGGCTTCGATGTCGTCGAAGGAGAGAGATGTGTTCTTCCCGATCAACATCACTTTCGCACAAGCCAAGTGAGGGATTAGAAGCAGAGATAAGATCAAAATCGAAGCACGAGCCATGTTCTTTTTCAATCGAAATCGAACACACAGCGTAAAAGGGATACAGTACCGACGAGCTTAGCAAAGAGAAGCGACGAATTGGAAGAAATATTGAAAAAGTGTTTTTAGGGTTTTAATAATGGAAGAAAAGCTTGAGTTTCCCATAGAGGCGAGGTCAGAGTATGACTCTCACAAATATCTGAATCGTTCTGAATCCTTTTTCTTTCTTTTTTTTTCTAATTTGCGTGTAACAGTCATTTTGAGAATATTTCTTAAAGTATCCTAAATATTCGTTTTTGACACAAAAAGGCCTAAACTTTCTTAGATGCGTAAGAAACCCCGCGGAGTAGGAAATGAAATTTAGATAAATGACGACGATATGGGACTCTCTGGTCACTAACACTCGTGTTCTGCTTTAAGAACACTGAACCAGTGTGCGTTGAATATAATCGTATTCCAATGAAAGGATGACCGACACCAAATAAAGAAGATATGAATGTAAGGGAATCTACATGATGGAATCACAAATAGGATTGAGAAAATTTAGTCAAATGGAGATGGATGGTTGATTGGTTTGTATAATGGCCCAATTTATAAGATATAACGAGTTTCGAAAATTTTATTCGTAAACATCGGTGAATACATAACGAGGTGTTGAAATCCGCGAAATTGTTAAAGATTTAGGCAAAACTGTGATGGTTAAAATCATAATCCGAGAATGAATGAGTTAGCGATCTCTTTTTGTATTTATACGTTGAAATCGGTTAGGTATTTCATTTTCTCTTTCTTTCTTTGTTTTTTTTTTTTTTACGAAGAAGCTAAATTTATCTTCAATAGAGTTCGTAGTGTGATAAAATCAATTTTGATGAATTTTAAGGAATGAGGTTTACGAGACAATGAACTCGGCACTTTATGCCTTAAGCGATATTCAGATATAAAATGGTCAATTTTTAGTAAATTGGTCAAACAAGTCTATTGGAGGGTCTCCTAATTTTAATGATAACAAAGTTTTTAAATCTAATGGTGATGATTTTCTCAAAAATCGTGTCGTTTCCTCTGTGTAAATAGATGGATTTTCTTTATTTCTTTACATCCGAAACCAAAGATAATTTTCTCTCAAAATGTCTCTCGTTTTTCTTTACTTTCCCGACCATTTAGCCCCCTCCCCCGGTATATGCGATCAACCCAAGATCCTCACATGTTTCTCACCAAAACTTGTCTCTAGTCTGTATATGCCTAACAAAAGGCAAGGAGATCGTTTATGAATCAGATCGCCATCAGATGAATCTGGTTTGTCAAGTCTTGTCGCGTTGATCAGGAGATACTATGCTTCTCTTCAAAATGTTTCTACTCTCGACTAAGCTCAGCTGCGGTGGGTTCAGTTTTTTGAAGACTTGAATCAACATGACACGAGACTCATGAAGATGTGGACTCTCAAAATGATATCACTGAGAATGAATTCGGCGCAAAGATGATTCACAAAGTCACTGAAGATGATAATTCTTCTTCAATTTCGCAAGAAGAGTACTCTCTACTAGCTAGTCAACGAAACGGCCTCATTCTTCAAGAAGTGATTCCACACACAGACATGCGACCATCTATCATTAAATGACATGAGTTCATCGCTCATCAGAGTACCCTCTACTGGTTAGTCAAAGAAGCGGCCTCATTCTTCAAGAAGTGATTCCAAACACAAACATGCGATTATCTATCATCAAATGACATGAGTTCATCGATCATCTACTAAATTTGTCAACCATGAAGTTTGTTTCAGATGCATTGGAACCACTCTCACTCAATGTCAGCTTCACCTTTCTTATTACAAATCCGTGCAAGCTTTGAAAACAATCTGGTATCTTATGGGCACTTTCGGACAAGGAATTATTTTGTCCGCTAACTCCAACTTACATGTAACAAGGTGGTGTAATTCTGATTGGGCAACATGTTCCATAACTAAGTGTTCTCTTAACAGTTGGATAGTACAAGTTGGAGCATCTCCTATCTCTTGACAAACTAAAAAGCAAGACACCGTCTCATTTTCAGTTGCAGACGTCAAGCCATGAACAAGGTAACAAGAGAGCTCAAGTGGATTAAAGCATTAGTGCGAGAGATGGGTCATGATCACACATAAGAAATGACAATTGAGTGTGACAGTAAACCGGCTATTCATATCAGTTCTAACCCTACTTTCCACTAACGAATAAAACATATTGAACTGGTCAAAATGAGATTATAAAAGGAGTAATCAAGCATTTTCATGTGAGCACTCAGCACTAAGGATCAATTGACCGATATTTTTACCCAAGACATTGAATAGAAAGGAGTTTGATAGTTTCGTTTTCAAGTTGGTATTTCAAATTTTTATGCTCCAATTAAGGGAAAATGTATTGCAATATGTTAAATAGATATATACGGTTTAGATATCATTTCTTATCATATTAGACTAGATTATGACCCGCACAATTGTGCGGGATGAAAGTTATATATATATAAAAATATTTTTTTTATTTATTTGTGTTCATTTAGGTATATATATAATTAAATTTGAGTAAGCACATAAATCAAAACAATACCTCTTTTTTATTTACGATATTTTTTGGTAAATAAATTAATACAATTATTTTATTTATTTAATATAGTTTATAACTAAGTTTCAATGATATGGACGATATATACATCGTATATTTGAAAATTATTGAGAATTCATACTCATATGATAAACACAAAATTTCTAATGTGCGATTTTTTCAATGAAAATTTCAAAATTAAAATACTAAGGTTTCAATACTTTTTCAATACAAATTTATAAATTAACATATTTATGTATTTTATATGTTATATAGTTTAATTTTAAACTATATTAATATATAATATGAATTTATATTATATGAGATTTTATATTCATACGATTTATGATCATTTGTATCTTGTTATTACAAAAAAATTAAATCATTGATCACAAAATTTTAGTATGAAACATTTAACGTTTTTAGTTTTTAGTAATTTATAGTCATTTTAAAAATTCAAAATATAACATATAAGAAAAAAATTTAATTTTTTATTATATGGTTAATGTGATCGTTTAATATATTTTAATAACATAAAATTAAACAAAAAAAAACAAAGATACAAAAATTGTTATCAAATATTTATTATTCATAATCATTAATGTAATATATATGTTATTCATATTAGGTAATTCCGTATCTTTTATTTAAGAAAAGTGTGAGAATATTTTTTGTATACTATTTATTAATTTGATAGCTAATTTAATAAAAAAAATATAATATAAGTTAAGATAGACCAACCTATTTTTCTAATAATTCTGAATTTCATTCTCATGGTGACACGTGACTACAAAACAATGATGTAATGTTTATCAATTAATATATAAAAGATTTAGGATCTTGTAATATGTATAAATACAAATAGCTTAAGATCCATGAAATACAAGTTGAACATTCTTTAATTCACTATTTGTCATAGTGCCAGGAAACAAATATATTTTATATAATTTAGAAATTAAAAATGATTAATCAAATGTTTCGGCGAAATTAAAAAGAAAATAAAACTTTAACATCGTGAGATACACGCACATTTAAATAAATGTGTTTGTTCTAGTGACCGGTATAGAATACATTGCATGTTCTTATAGTATTCATACATGATATACATCATTGTCCTTTTCAAATTCTTCGGAAAGTATCTCCAGTTGAGTTAAAATTTAAAACAATACATATCGTATCGCTCAGAAGACAACGTGTTGTCCACTCTCCACGACTTTTCTGTTTAATTGATTAACATAAATTAACTATTTTTGCGAACATTTTTTAGGAAATAAAAATAGTTGCAGGAACAATTCCACGAAATTTGCATGGACCAAACGAGTCAATAGATGATGATGAACTATACTCTTTTTAATCATATTTATCTAATAAACTTTAATTATTTTCTTGATTCAGAAGTAAGTAGTATAATATAGTTCAAAAGATATAACTTCTAGCATAAGCACCATGAATCTTTCTAATACATCTATTATAACACTAACCCTTGATCCGGGTTTTTTATTTTTTACTTTTTAGGGCGCAAAACCGAAAGAGAGAAAATGGAAGAACATGATCGCTATTGGTGGCCAAGGAGCAATGGACCAACCATAATAATTATTGGGGTCATATCAATTTATAGTTAAATTTATATTTAAATGATTATTAAATATATTAAAATAATTAGTTACATATATCCAAATATTATAAAATATAATACTATATAATTTTGTAAACTTATGTAAAAAGGAAATTTAGATTTAAAATTATTAATAAAAATAGAAGTGTTTGATTACTAAAAATTTATAAGAAGATAAATAAAGGGTGAATTTGTGAGATAGCCAAAATCGAGAATATAATTAGGCAGATGACTATGATTTTGACGTTATTGAGTGAATAACATTTTATCTTCTCCTAAGCCGGTTATACCTCCACTGGAAACAAGTTACCGGTCAAAACAAAAAGAGAGATGACATCAATGAGTTTAGAGATGGATCACATTCACTGTGTACTATTAACTAATGAATCAAGCAAATACATCCATGTCACATGCTTTCTTACCATGTACAGGTTAACTGTGCTATATAGATGTTCTATTCCATTTATAAAAATACTATGTTTGATAGAAACAAACAAAACACATTCATACGAAACAGAACCATAAACCTTAAACTCAACTCCACATCTAAATACTAAACCTTAAACTCGAATCTCTAAACCAAAACCAAAATATTAAATATAATTTCCAATTATAATATATTTAAAAAATAAAATAAAATAAAAATATGTAAATTTTGAACTATTATTCTATACTATCTAAAATGGAATGGAGACTATTCTTGTGAACTAATGCATTTGTGTTCAACCTTAACCCACTTCCAACAAAAGTAGTATATGACACCAACCCCATCCCAACCCCTCAATAATAAACCATATAACAACCCCACCATAAACCCCTAAATACTTAACTTTAAACCATAATCACTATACCCTAAACTAAAATATAAACCCTAAACCCAAATATAAATCCTCAACCTAAATCAAATGGAACTAAATAAATAGCATAATACATATTGGTGAAAATATGAAATGTCTATGATATCATCGAAGAAGTTAATGCTAACTTCTATGATATCATCGAAGAAGTTATCGTAAAAGGACTTTTCATTCTAAAATGACTATCCCCCTTCGCAGTAAACAAATGAGTACGGCGAACCAAGAAAAGTTCAACCCTAAATCAATTTGTTTGCCTCAGCTTACTAGATCGGGCATGCAACAGAAATGATGGGTTAGATTTATCAACTTAGAATAGACTATGGCCGAATCTATTTCAAATAATGGGGAAAACATTGAAATAATATAATCTATGGCACAAAACAGAGAACTTACAATATTGCAACAGATCTCAAGCTAATCGCCGATATGAAGGAGATGAGGCTATGGTGATCGTTCATGCCGATCACACTTACGAACTCTTCTCGCAACCAATTTCACAAGTAGAGGCGATTTCTCCTTTGCAACGCACTTCGAGGAGTCGAAGAAACGCAGAAGAGGCCGACCGTGGCGATTGGGAGAGAAAATCAGTGGGTTAAAAGAAGGTGAGCAAACCGTCGACGGTAATCTTCACTTTTTCAAAAGTTACCAAAACAAATAAAAAAGATAATGTGATGCTAATAGCGCCACGAGTAACTTTCTTCAATTAAAGATTAAAAAAGTTTAATTTTATTTTCAGCAAGTTCTGCCGGTTAGAGTTAGGGACAAAACAACAATATTACATAAAATTGTATCAATGTATAGAAAAATTAGGGTAATTTTCTACTAACCTAATTACACATTATTGTAGTGTCATACAACCCAATTCCCCATAAATAAATTAATGTTGAAAAAAGAAAGATAAATAAATTAATAATTAAATGATTAGAAAAACTAACATTGCACAAGAAAAACATAGATTTACCTACAGTTGTTGTCATTTTTGTAGCCACCAATTCGCCGGAGTTTTGTATCGGCCGACACCCTATTTTAGGGTTACTCAATCAAATTTCAATTAGAAAAAAACAAGATTATTGATTTGAAAAATCTTGAGTTCAAATTGATTATCAGAAAATATTAGATGGATCAATAAAGGAATCTTACAACATTTTATTAAATTTTCTTGTAAAATAAGTAATGTTTTGTTTTCCAAAAACTCATACCGGTGAGCTGACCCCTCCCAAATAGGATAAACTTTAGAATTTACGGGTGACTAGATGAATAAAAAAAAACACTACATTCTTTAACATTCTTAAAAAATATTATCATTTATGAGAAATAGTTTTTTCTTTCCATTCATTCTCATTCTTTTTATCGTAGAGAATAAATGAACAAAATTGTTCTTTTTTTTTTTCTTTTGGTAAAATTTTAATATAAAACTGTTGTGGGTAAACTTTTATATATAGTAACTAACCTCATCCTGAAATGTCTCATATCCAAAAAATTCCGAATGATTTATTTGGAGAAGTATAATACCACCGCGCCGACAAAATATCGAACTTGCGATCTCTAGCAGTGGTCTGTGAAAATCTCAAGGAACCACTAAACCACCTTAATATCTCAAAACTGTCCTCATCATTCCTCATCTTTGCTACAATTTTATTCTTTTCTATAGTTCCTAGTGTTCCAATAATGATCATCAGTTAGGCCCTTGGAGAGAAGAAGGTACAAGGAAATAGAAAGAAAAATATGCCTCTAAATTATGATTCATGGATGCGTGGTAAAGAACTTGATTTTGATACAGGGAGATGGAGAGAGCATTTTACTTTTGCTATCTAGCTATATGCTTGCGCATTTGATTTTACTATGCACTTGCATGATTGCATCTTATTTGAAAAGTCGAGAGAAGATCATGGGCGAATTTTCATTTATATCACTTTTTTGATACCGTTATTCATGTTTATGAATCACTAAAGAGACATTTTCAAAAATTCACTATTTATTAAGTGGCAAAAGACTTTTATATTTTTGTTCTCTATTTATATAATAAATAATTATTTAAATAAATAAAAATAAAATAAAAAGATTTTTTTAAAATTATAATTTTTCAAATTCAAATTTTTTATAAATCTCTTTTTTTCGAATTTATTTTCATGTATATCACTTTCTTGGTACCGTTATTTATGTTTACCATCACTAAAAAAATGATGTATATTATAAATTTTATCCATAGAACTTGATCTACGAAAGATAGGATATCGGTATTGATAGTTTTTGTTCAAAAATACGATTATATTCATATTTAAGTAAGAAATATAACTGTCAAATAATATTAATTTTTTATTAGTTTTTTTAAATTCTATCAAAATATAGCTACAATTGTCTTCCCAGGTCTTTAGCTATTAAAAGTAGTAAATTGCATAAATGGCCCGTCCCTACCCCGCCCACAGTCCCAATCAAATAGATTTATCTTTCGATACAATTTAATGTAATAATAGAAGTTGGTAAAAATTGAAAAAAGAAAAAATGTAAATGCGAATGGTCACGGGATAATAATAATAAAATAATTGCAAAAAGAAAGAGTCAAGCACATGGAGCAGAATGAAGGGTGGTTTGTTTCTCGCCTCCTCTCCCACTCTTAAAACAAAAACAAAAACAAAACAAAACAAAGTCATCGTCTCCTCCCTTCTCCTTCATCCATCTCTCAAAATCAAAATCAAAATAAAAAAATGGAGAAACCAAGCTCTAGACGACCTTCAAGCAGCGTTCTCCCTTACGAAACACCAAGACTACGAGATCACTACCTCCTCGGCAAGAAGCTAGGACAGGGCCAATTCGGCACGACCTATCTCTGCACGGAGAAATCATCATCCGCCAACTACGCCTGCAAATCGATCCCCAAGCGCAAGCTCGTGTGCCGCGAGGATTACGAGGATGTGTGGCGCGAGATTCAGATCATGCACCATCTCTCGGAGCACCCCAACGTGGTTCGGATCAAGGGGACTTACGAGGACTCCGTCTTCGTCCACATTGTCATGGAGGTCTGCGAAGGCGGAGAGCTTTTCGACCGGATCGTTTCCAAAGGGCATTTCAGCGAGCGTGAGGCCGCGAAGCTGATTAAGACGATTCTTGGCGTGGTGGAGGCGTGTCATTCGCTTGGTGTTATGCATAGAGATCTCAAGCCTGAGAATTTCTTGTTTGATAGTCCCAATGATGATGCTAAGCTTAAGGCTACCGATTTTGGTTTGTCTGTCTTCTACAAGCCAGGTTTGATTGATTCTTTTGTTTAATGGCTTTGTCTTCGTTTCTTGATTGATTGAGCATTGTTAGGGACATGTTTTCTTTGAATATATCTTTCCCAATCAGGCTTTCACACTTAATTGATTGCTAAATGGGTTTGTCTTCGTTTCTTGATCCAAAAATGGTTTCTTGATTAGCTATCTTATTGCCTCTTGTATTTCGTTTGTTCATTTATTGCTTCTTGGTTAGAAACATGTTTTCTTTGAACAAATCTTTTTGAAACTTATCTAAGATTATGTGATTCCATTGTAGCAAAAAGCTTCATCATTTCAGATGTGAAACATGTGCTTTATTTAATTTCTTGATCCACAAAAGTTGCTAGACTTTGATAAAAATCGGATCTTTGTTGAATGGGTCAATTCAACTTTACTGCTTGAGCATTATTGTTAGGTGACTTTTTGTTGAGATAACAAATGAATACCATCCAGTCAAAATGCTTTATTAATTTAAAATGTGTAACCCATGCTTATGCATCAATGCCTTTAGAGCCTGTTTCACTGCCTAACCAGACTATCATTATGTTGTTTTATCTCTTCAGGGCAGTATCTGTATGATGTAGTGGGGAGTCCGTATTACGTTGCACCCGAGGTTCTTAAAAAATGTTATGGACCAGAGATAGACGTGTGGAGCGCTGGTGTTATCCTCTACATCTTACTAAGTGGTGTTCCTCCTTTCTGGGCAGGTAAGTTTATAAAAAGAAATCATCTTTGTTGCTATAACGAATCACCTACACTACTAATGCCCCTATTTTCTCATTTGCTTTACAGAAACCGAGTCAGGAATCTTTAGACAGATTTTGCAAGGGAAGTTAGATTTCAAATCTGACCCGTGGCCCACTATCTCAGAAGGTGCCAAAGATTTGATTTACAAAATGCTTGACAGGAGCCCCAAGAAACGCATCTCTGCACATGAAGCATTGTGTAAGCTATTGTTAATGATTGTGTGTTGTTGTTAGTTAGTTCCTGTAATAAGATGTAAGAATTGATTTTTACTCTGATGATATATTAGGTCACCCGTGGATCGTTGATGAGCAGGCTGCACCAGACAAGCCTCTTGATCCAGCAGTCTTGTCACGACTAAAGCAGTTCTCACAAATGAACAAGATTAAGAAAATGGCCTTAAGGGTAAAGAATTAACAAAGTAATAGAGTTTTTATTCTCCTTCTTTATTATCCAATCACATTGGTTAGGTAATCGCTGAGAGACTCTCGGAGGAAGAAATTGGTGGTCTAAAGGAACTGTTCAAGATGATAGATACAGACAACAGTGGAACAATCACCTTCGAGGAGCTTAAAGCTGGTCTGAAGAGAGTTGGATCTGAGCTAATGGAATCAGAAATCAAGTCTCTAATGGATGCGGTAAGGCTCTCTTTTAATTTCTTCACACAAAAGATGTTGTGCTAGGTTCTCACGAGGCATGAACTGGTGTGTTTGGCAGGCGGATATAGATAACAGTGGAACGATAGACTATGGTGAGTTTCTAGCAGCGACATTACACATGAACAAGATGGAGAGAGAGGAGAATCTGGTGGTTGCGTTTTCATACTTTGATAAAGACGGTAGCGGTTATATCACCATTGATGAGCTTCAACAAGCCTGCACTGAGTTTGGTCTCTGTGACACTCCTCTTGATGACATGATCAAGGAGATTGATCTTGACAATGTAAGGAGAAGCCTTCATGATATTGTCTTGTTTCTTAGTGAGTTTGTGTCTTAAAAGGCTGATGCTAAATACGATGTTTGGTTTGGTTTAGGATGGGAGGATTGATTTCTCAGAGTTTACTGCTATGATGAAGAAAGGAGATGGAGTTGGGAGGAGCAGAACCATGATGAAGAACTTGAACTTCAATATAGCTGATGCTTTTGGGGTTGAGGAAACTAGCACTGCTGAAACTGATGACAAACCAAACTAAATATAGGTTTTGGAAATTGAGAAATGAGGACCCCTAAAAGGAAAATTGAATATTTCATCTCTGTGTGTTTTGGTTTTGTTTTTTACTTATTTTTGTAGATGATAATGTGCAACTTTCTGAATTTTGTTTTAGTATGGATTATTTTTGCTTCATCATTCCCTGCCTTCATGAAGTTTCAATTAAAAAAAAAACTTTAATATTTGCACTACGAATAATTATTGTGGTGTAAGGTGTTATATTATGTTGGCATTTCAATATAATTTCTGACTTTATTTTTAAACCATTATCAGTTGATTAAGACCTTCAAAGTTCATAAGCATACATATAACTATTTTGCATGAGACGAATGTCTCTCATTGTCAGTCAATGTTGAGAAAATATAGCATCTTTTAACATAAAAGTGGTTTTTGAATGTTAGTTTCAAGGTTGTATGTAATCCCTTGTGTTCTTCTTTGCTATGTACTCGATCTTTAGTCTATATAATCAGATAATTGTCCATCTTTAGGTCATAGGAATGTCTTCAAGAAGAGTACCGGAGAACTAAGAGCAGAATAGAGTGGTTGCAAGCAGGAGACAAGAACAATAAATTCTTTCACTCAAAGACGATGCAAAGACGATGATGAAGGATGCATTTACACGGATCCAGGTGATATTCAATCCGACATTAAAGCATATTTCCAAAAGATTTATGCTGCTGAAGGCTGCGATATTGCTACTGATCTGATTCAAGGAATACCCAAATTAATAACGGAGGAGATAAACAGTCAGCTAACCAAAGAAGTAACGAAGCAAGAGACTGAAGAGGCGGCTTTTGCTACAGACCCGGACAAATCTCCTGGCCATGAAGGCATGAACGCAGGTTTCTTCAGACATCATTGGAATGTCATTAAGCAAGGTGTGTTCTCTCATGTTAAACTCTTCTTTCAACAGAATCATTTAGACTCCAAGATAAACCATACCCACATTTGCCTCATCCCAAAAACGGATTCCCCTCCCACACTAAAAGACTACAGACCAATTAGTCTCTCAAATGTTGCTTACAAGATAATTTCTAAAGTTTTTGCAGAGAGGCTCAAACCATGGTTGGATAAAATTATTTTAGAGAATCAAACAACTTATATACCAGGGCATTTAATCACAGACAATGTCTTAATTGCCCATGAGCTGATGCATTCTTTACATACCAAGAACCTAAAAAAACAAGTTTATGGCAATTAAATTAGACATATCTGAAGCATTTGATAAGGTTGAGTGGAAACTTCTAGATTCAGTAATGAGACAGATGGGCTTCAGTGATATACACATGTATATCATCTGTTACTTATTCAGTATTGTTTAATGGAGATCCTACATAATCAATTCAACCACAGAGAGGGATCCGACAGGGAGACCCCATATCTCCCTACTTATACATTATCTGTACTGAAGGATTGTCTCAATTGATCAAGAAAGCGATTCATAATCAAAAGCTTCATGGCTACAAAGCTTCGCGAGGAGGACCAGCTATCTCACACCTATTTTCTGCTGATAATTCTCTAGTTTTTTGCAGAGCAACGGTGGAGGAGTGTAGGGCATTAAAAGAAGTTCTTGCCATATATCAAAAAGCATATGGGCAAGCAGTCAACTATGCCAAATCTGCCATAACCTTTTCCAAAAGTATTTCCCAAACTGATGGAAACTAAAGGAATTACTAAATTAGGAGGTTTTGGGAGATATTTAGGACTGCCTGAAAAAATTGGTAGGAAGAAAAAAAAATGCTTTTGAGTACATTAGACAGAATAAAGAATAAAATGGATAGCTGGTACAATAAATATCTCTCTCAAGCAGGCAAAGAAGTGTTGTTGAAGGCGGTGATTACTGCGTTACCCACTTATTCAATGTCTTGTTACATGCTCCCAAAAGGATTAATCAGAGAGATTACAGCTTATATGAAAAGGTTCTGGTGGTCCTCTATTAAAGATAAGAACAAGATTGCATGGGTAAGCTGGAGGAAAATTACAAGATCAAAAAAAAGATGGAGGATTAGGCATAAGAGACTTGGAAGATTTCAACATGGCACTACTAGCTAAACAAGGATGGCGTCTGCTAAAGCATCTTCAGTCATTGCTAGCTAAAGTCTTCAAGGCCAAGTATTATCGTCATACAGATTTTTTAGAGGCCAGGAGTTGCTCCACGTCCAGCTATGGGTGGCACAGCATTATACAGACACAAGGTCTGCTTAAAAAGAAGGATTAAATGGGTAGTAGGCAATGAAAAGGATATTTGTGTTTGGAAGGATCAATTGTTAGGCTCAAAGCCTGCTACAAGTACCACTAGTGCAACACCAATTCATTGTCCTCAACTCCGTGTATGTGAGCTCTTTACTGAAAATACTACGGAATGGAATGTCCAGCTAATCAAGAGTCTGTTCAATGACCAAGATGCAAGTAATATTCTCGCATACGGCCTAGCTTCTTCCATAAGCCTGACATCATTATTTGGTCGTACACAAAAGATGGTCATTACAGTGTTAAGTCTGGATATCACTTACAAAGACAGATCACAACTCCAGAAGTTCAACAAGTTTCTGAGGCAACAGAAACATCTGAGGAAGTTAAAAAATTTTGCTCAGAGATATGGAAACTAAACATTCCTCCAAAAATAAAGACTTTCTGGTGGAGAGTTGCTCATAACAGCTTACCTATTGCAGACAATCTAAGGAAGAGGGGTATAAAACAGAGGATTGGTGCCAAGTATGTGGAGAGCAAAATAAAACTCTTAGTCATATGATGTTCCACTGTAGAGTTTCTAGAGGAATATGGTCCCTAGTTCCCACTACTTTTAAGGTACCCAACGAGGAAATTTCCCTTCTTCAAAATCTAAATAGTATCATAAGAGAATCTGGAAAATGAGGAATGACCTGATTTTCCAGCAAAATAGACAACATATATTACAGGTCATACATGGAGCATTATATGAATCTCAACAATGGAGAGAGGCGCTCCAGCTTGCAAAACAAAGTACACAATCGGATAGGAAGACAATTCCAAAAACTAAAACCATACAGGAGGTACTCCCTTGCTCGGCGTCTATGTATTGCTTGGTAGATGCTTCTTGGGTTAATGAGAAAGAGGTCGGAGGGATTGGATGGTCCTTATACAATAAAGAAGGCATTCATAAACTTTATGCTCCTCTTCAATCATGCCCACAAACTCTCCATTAGAAGCTGAAGCATGCTCCATTCTTATGACAGTTCAAGAAGTATGGAAGGTAAGATATAAGCATGTAGCTTTTATGACTGATTGCAAGCAACTTAGAGATGAGTTACATCAGCAGATGGCTGAACAAACCATCTTCAAAGTCCGTAACACAGAGGCATCCTCTATAGTACGGGACATTGTGGCAATGGCCACAGAGTTTAGTTTTACTTTTCATTATGTACCTAGAGTTTTAACTAGGAATGTTGGTGTAATGGCTAAAGAAGCTACATATAAGGACAAAAGAACTAAGTAAATCTTAGCAGTTTTGATAAGAAAATGTGTTGCACAAAAAAAGGAATGTCTTCAAGCATTTACATAATCTAATACACGTGTCAGCCCATACATATATATATATATGTGTTAATTTAATTAGCTGCATTAACTAGTAATCAGCGATATACTAAGAAATCATACACATATTTAAATATTTACAAAGTAACTAAATCATTAGAATTGATTAATGTTTTACTTTCACTGGCTTAAAAAAATATAAATGGTTTATAAATTATATATATGAAAATTAAATAAAATATTAATTCTATTATTAACTTAGTTTGATATATATAATTTTCGGTATAAAATTCAGACAAGTTTAATTATTTATTTTAAAACATATTCAATTGCAACAATCCAACTAAATTGAACTAACTGGTTCTATTTAGGCTAAAATGTGAATAATTTTGTTCTTATATTTTTAATATAATTATGGTACATTTATCTAGAATAAACTTTTCCGAAGAAAAAGAATAATGTGGAAGAGTCAAAACGACATTATCACTCTCAAAACCTTCAAGGCGAAATGCAGCTAACACATTATCAAGGTTGAGATTGGAGGTTCTTATACATGCAGCTAACGGATTATGAGGTTAAGACGCTAATTTTATGGGTTGAACAAAAAAAAACACAAAAAGACACCAATTTTATGATATTTTTTCTTTTCGGATATAATATTGAGAAATACAGAAAACATAAGTCTCTTATCACTCATTTTCCTCGCTTGCATCTTTACTCTAGTTTGCAATAATTTTGAAACTTAAGTAGCTCTAGATTTTTTTTTTTTTTTGATAAAGAATTTAAGTAGCTCTAGATTTTGCACCAGTTAATGCAGCATATATGAACTCTAGAGATTACAACAGTAAAAGATCGATTCAAAAGGTAACACTAGTGTCTATATATTATTCAACAACATAACATCGCACAATTCCGCATACATCTGTGCATAGATTCAAGGGCACTTGAGGCGGCCACCGCGAGTGGTAATGGAGGCGTAGCAAGGGCATAGGTGATGGTTTCCATGTGTGCCAGGTGGTACACAGTTGCATCGGAAACAACAGCTGTTGCATGCTCTCAAGCAGAGATTCGGCCTGGACGATTTGTTGCATCTCCCTTTGCATCTCCCACTGCAATCTACACGTGTACATACATACATATGTCAAAACTATAAACCAAAGTGACCAGTTGCCACAGAGACAAACGAACAACATTGGTTATTGCTCAACGCTATCGTTGGTCGGTATTAATGATATTTCCTGCAGTTAAGGCTATTTACGCACACAAAGATACTTTATACGTGTTAGGTTTACGTACCGATTTTAACAGCACCTTCCCTGCTTTCTGCTTCTGCACCTTCAGAAGCGTGAACGTGAAGCTGAAGAGAATATTCATTCATCAACACCATACACACATAACTTAAGTATTAATATGATTCAATTATATCAAATGATTATTGGAAAATAAAAGACATAATGTTGAACCTCATATGTGGTAAGGCAGACGAGGATAAGCAACATAAGCAGTGTCGCCCGGAAGATTGCCATATCTGAAAAGCATGCAATTTCAACAAAGCAGGATACAAAACTATTTTCAATTCTCTTCTATTGTATTTCGGCTATATGTGTATGGTACTAACTTCCTTGGAATATTTATAGTGGGTATCCAAATATTATATTGTTTTAAACTTTTTTTGTTTTTATAATCACTGAAAACATTTGATAATCCACATATTTTCTGGTCAGCTAATAGTCCTTCCATAATGAGCTGGATGACCGTGGTTTCTTTTAGCTTACATACGATAATGAACTCTTTGAAACGTTTTGATCTAAAATGAACTTCCCTTGGTTCATCAACAGTTTTCGATTAGTGTTACTAAAATTTATTGCTACTTACATACTTGTTCATGTTAGAGCACCCGCACTGATTACTACTATTTGCGACGAGTTTCTAGCTACAAAATTATTTAAAAATGAACAGAAGGAAAGAGTACAAGAATCTGGTGAGAATCATGCCTTCGTGAAGAGCTCTGTGTTTAGAGAGACTTGGAGTCCATCTGTCATATATTCATTGGAGAATTCTAGTTTTTACTTTAAATTTTAATTATTTAGATAAAATATCTTTATAACTTATATTAAAAATGTTAAGAAACCATGTATAAGAACCTTACCACTAATGATGCCCTTAGATATATAAATATATATATATTTGTTTAATTATGTGTCTACGATTAACTAAAATGAATAAGAAATCTAAGATTAACTAAAGTTAACTTTTTGTGTACATATATAGCATGGGTATATATAAAATTATAACATGTTAAATCGAATTTGTGTATTCTTTTCAAAAAAAAAAAAATCGAATTTGTGTACTATTATAACATGTTAAATCGAATTTGTGTACTGTCTGCCGGAAGACATGTGGTTGGAGATGTAAGTGTACTGGCAAGTGCGAGGCGATGTGGAAGGATATGAACATGCCAGCGAGGTAGAATTCACATGGTACATAAGGGGATCTATCTCGTTGAAAATGGGTAAAGTCCCATTTAATAAGAAGAATTGGTGGCAGCTGAAGAGCAACGCCTCAAGTGTTTTTAACACACATCATACTATTTAAGCGTTCCCCTTTACACGTGTATCATGTATATGCAGAAAATTATTTTGTTTGTTTCTCTTCTCTTTTCTCCAAAAATAATTTGAATCCAGACAAGTGTTCTGAATAGAGACAAAATGAATCTTATCAACGTACAGAACCTGTTTTGACATTTATTAAATTAGAAGCAAGAAAGAGCCTTATAAATTTTAGGTAAAAGATTAACTTAGAAACAGTATTATTAGATAGTATTGAAATAGTTGACAAAAAAAAAGATAGTATTGAAATAAATATTAATACATTAATAAATATTAAGATATTTTATAAATTTGGTTTTCTTGTAATTAGATGCCCAAATTCATCTGTCAAACACGTATAATCAAGTTCTATATAGTCTTTAAATTAACAGTGTTCATAAATCATTCAATTTTTTTTGAAACATACTCAGTCACATATAGAATTTTATATACTTAAAATTATTTATATCGTAATAAATATATAGAAAAAGAATAAGGAAAATTATAATTTTTTTTATAACTCATATAAATAAGTTATAAGTCTCTAAAATATTTTATATTTTTTATAAATGATTAAAAGTTTATAAATAATATTATATTTTTTAGAAAAACATTCATTCTTTGGTTTTCGAACTTATAGCTAATTTTATTATTTTTATAAGTGATTAATAAAGATTTTAATTTTTCTAACTGCATTTATAATCATCTCTTATAATTATTTATGAAATTTTATAATTAATTTACAAGATTTTATAAATAATATTTATAAAATCTTTTATCCATTTTAGTTATTTTATACTATTTTATAAAATTTTACATATTTTAATAAATTATTTTATAAGTTTTTAGTGTACGTCTCAACTAAATTTTTTAATTTACATCCAAAATTGACATAATTATAGATATAGGATAACATATATTAACTTATTACGTTAAAATATTAGTTAAGAATTTTTTTTCAAATCAAAAACAACTAAACGATTTTAACAACAACTAGATTCTGATTCGCGCGCCCGCGCGGTTGTAATTTTTCGATAATTACAAATACATTTAAAATCCAATAATTCAATGGTTTTATTTTATGGTTTCATTTGTGATACTTTATTTTATTGTTCAGACTATATATTTTGTTATTGTGTTATATATTTTTCTTTTGGGATGTGCGTTGGATCAGTTAGATAATAGTATTTTTTTTTATAAAAAATCTAACTATGTATTAATATACCATGTGAACATAATTTTTTTAAGAAGATTGTATCAACCTAAAATTGCATCTATGTATTTTATATATATATGCAGTTATTTTTAACTGAAATAAAAATCAAATATAAATTTGTACAGAAAGCAAAATCAAATACTTATAAATTTGTATAGAAAGTAAACTGTATAGAATCTAGAAAAAAATTATGTATATTTTACTTTCTATAGAAAGAGAGCTGCAGGGTTTGTCTTTGATTCTGTTTTCCATTTTTTTTAATGTATGCTTATGGTCGTATGATTATTATTTATCATGTCACCAGCTAAAAGAAACTTTGTTTCGTTTAATCTTTTGTGCCGTGTTATGATTTTTCATCAAACAGGCTAGTTGTAGCTTTTGAGTTAATGGTCGATACTTGTCTTAGGTAAGATTTGAGCCGCTTGATTATTTGGAGTGAGGGGACAATGACGACTTGAACTCGCCTTGAGTTTTTAAAAGGTATGAGTTTTATGAGAAGAGTAGAACTTGTCATCTTAGACATGCTTAGGTTTTTCTGCGTTAAATTTTGTTCCTTTCGCGCAATAGAGAGGAGGCATATATGCCGGTCCTCAAACATATGTTTTACCGACACATGATACACATCTGAACAAAGAAATGTATAAGATATCTTTAATCCGTTAAATTTATATTCTTAACACCAAAATATTTTGATAACTAAAAAGTGTGTTAGATTTAAAATCCACTAACATCAGATAAAAAAAAACATTTAACCAAACTCTTAAAAGCGGATATAACAAACAAACACATTGTGGAAGCGAATATAACACACAAACACCCACAAAACATACGAAGCTTATCGGAGATTAGTACCTTAGAATAGTCATTCGTTGTGGTTGTCTGCTGCGCAGAAAACCTATCCATCGAAATTTTCGTATATGCAGAACTATTCATCGATCCAAGTGTTTCCGGAATAGCTTCATCGTAAAATCCTTATCCGTATAGCTGTTCATCAATATCTCATAAATTGCAGATTATCATATCTAATAGAATTATATATTATATAATTATATAATGTGTTATCCAGTGTTAAAAAAACACATACACCAAAACATGATAAAAATAAAATAAATTCATAGATTAAACATTCAACTACAAGGTTATGCAGTCAAAATTATGTGAAAGATATATCAAAAGTTATAAAAGTTGTCGGATTTCAAATCTTACATATCTTTAGCTATCAAAATAATATTGATGATGTTAATAATATAAGATGTACTTACTTTGTTTCAAATTAGATGTTTAAGTTCTTTTAGCAAAGATTAAAAAATACTTTAAAGCTTAAATTTTCTCTTATTTAATTAGAAATAAAAGAGATTAATTAATATAAAAATATATATTGAAATAAAATGATATTTCTTTTGCAATAATCATTTAAATCATATAATTTGTATAGTTTTAATATTATTTTGTTCAGATGAATAGTCGTCTAGTGTGTCGTTCGTTTGGCAGATATTCATTATTTTTTTAGAACATTTTCAATTCTACTATATTTTTCACTTTAAATAGAATAAAAAATTTTAATGATATTATATAAAAAGTTAAAAAAATAGATTTACTCCAAATATACAGTAATTTATTTATTTTTTGTTCATTATTTTAGTTTTCAATTTAAAATAGAATAATATTGGAATAAAACATTATCTCTATCATAAAACTACCCAATTTTGATTTTCTTTTTTAACTATTTTCTTTTAAATAAATCATTAGAAATGGTCTTAATTAGAATAATGAATAAAACACAGTTAGTCTTCTTCAAAGTTAAGAATTTACAGATAAGTATAGCATTCAGGCACTTGGAAAAGAGCAATCTCTATGGCTTCTCTCTTCATTATCATCGATAGTCACGTAAAATAATTTCAAGTTTGTTTTTTTTCTACTAACAAAAAATGAAAGAAAAAAAGAAAAAAAAATCCCACGGGTTTTTTATGGTCATCCAACTCCAGAAAATCACAAGGAATAATGTAATGCTACATACAATTTTTAATAATAATTAAAATATAGATTAATTAACAAAAAAAAATCATCTTAAACTTTTTAACAGAAAAAATCATATTTAAAAAATAATAAGTAATATTTATTTTAAAAAATCATAACTAATTTTCAGATAACATGGTTTATTTATTTTTCAAATACAATAACATGTACAAAATTTAACTTATATATATATTTAAATAATAACAATTTATATTAAATATTAATTCTAACTATTTAAATTATTTGTTAATATTCATCCCGTCCTGCTGACCCTAGTAATATATAAAACACAGTTAGTCTTCTTCAAAGTTAAGAATTTACAGATAAGTATAGCATTCAGGCACTTGGAAAAGAGCAATCTCTATGGCTTCTCTCTTCGTTATCATCGATAGTCACATAATCAGCGGACGGTTTCTTGTTTCCCTTCACATTTGAAGATGAAGCTTGATCTATCATAGAACCAAAGAATTTACTTCTACCAAAGCCCATATTACTAATCGATCACACAACTAATCTAGCGATATTGCCAAGAGAATCTAATAAACATTCTAATTCATCAAATAAAAATTAATGTGTGATTCATCTAAAGTACAAGCATTCACATTGGTCCTTCAACCATCGAGGCTAGTTTATTTCAGTAGCTGTAATGAAACCATAAGATGGAGAGACTAGAGACAAACAAACGAACTAGGGAAAGAAAGACTAAAACCGAACCCAACACCGAGTGCACTGAGCAATACAATCTCCTTTACAATCCACATTGTACCCCAACACTTTCGGGTTCCGGAGCAACAGACTTCGCAGCGACTTACCCGTAATCCCCCATTGATTTTCCAAGATCCCAATGTTGGGTTTCATCTCTTCTTCTAAGCTGCAACCGAGTACTTCCGGGAACTTCTTCAGCACTTTGTGAAGATCCTCGTCTGACAAACCGAGACTTCTAAGGAACTCAAGTACGTGATTCAAAGCTTCCACCTTTGGATTCTCTTTCACTCGTTCTTCTGTCCAGTAGGGCGAGTGGATATGACCAAACGCTTTTCCTAGTATCTTGTCTTGCTCCTCTACGCTGAAATCAAAACGAGACAGAGCTTCTTTGCATTCTTCCCATGTCTTTGGCTCATCACCAGAGGTTTCCACTTGCGTTGGTGAACAGACCACTATCCACTTGTTTCGTGGACCACGAGATGTCCTTACTCCTCCAGCCACACCATGATATGACAAGTTCAGGCTCAATGGTAGAACACTAGTGCATGTTAGAGAATCACCCTGCGAAACAAAAGCAATGTATGTCAAAAGGGATTTAAGAAAAGACCACGAGAGGATTGTTAGCTCGATTACGTACTGCAGAGTGTCGAAAGCAATTGGCAGGACCCAATGTAGCCAAAGGGGAAGCTAAGGAGCTTCCTAACATCTCCTGTTTCAGTAAACCAAAGAAATTCCAAAATAAATCAGAAACTCCATGCACAACAAATGTTGGTATCAATTGGTATAGCAAGATAAGTGCAAGGTAATAGTAACCGAAGAAGTGAAAGTCCTCAACCACAAATGGGCTTTGGACAACCATTAAAATCTAACTGGAAGCATACTTAAAACATCATCAAAGGACAAAACATGAGTTTGAATTTAGTCTAAGGAACTTGCACGAACATAATCTAAAACAGAGAGAACTGATAAACAGATTAATTAAAGTAAGCAACATTACCCGACAAATGGAATTGTGTTTAAACCAATTCAGAAGCCTTTCGTGATTATAAAAAAAAATCCCAAATTTCGAGCAACCCTAAAACCTAGAACTAATTGGTTTCAAGAATCCCAAATTGATAAGATTGAAACGATAATCGAAAACATCAATGACGCAAGTTAGACTACTTTCAGTTAGTAATCGGAGACCTGGACTGCGAAGATAGTCTTGTCTTGGTCGCTGGAGAATCAGGAACACTGAGTCAGATATGAATGAAACCGTTGGTATTGACAAGGTTAGGTGTATGGGTGAGAGAAGAAGGAAGAACCAAGCATTGTTGTTGAGAAAATAAAGGTCGCTTTCTGAAATTGCGTCTTTACGCTGTATCCAACAGTCGATCGACACCAAAAACGTTTAGTGTTTTCAAAACAGTGTTAGGCCGGCTGGTTCAACCGATCGATTCGTGTGATGATCCAATCCGGTTATGTCTTCAGTTACTTTATATCAACACACGCAACGACCTTATTTTGTTTTGTCACCGGATTGCCACAATATTATTTCTAGATATGTCTCGCCGGGTACCCTTTTATGTTTAGATTGAGTTTTCGGATTTTATATATGTTTGAATCAGCTTCAATTAATAAACACTAAATGATAATCCGTGCAAGATGCGCGAGGTGAATTTTTATACTAATATCTGTTCATTAAACGATTTTAACATTTTACAACAGTACAATTTTTATCGATTGTAAAATGACAGAATACAAATGTTGGTATCTTAAATGTATCATCGTTGTTGAAGAGTTAACGTATTACAGCTAATTTTAATTATTTTTAAGATTTTATATGCACAAAAGATAATTAAGTTTTGCGAGTGACACAAATAACAAAAAACCATATATGCAACATCGATTGTAAAATGACGAAAGAGAATTATGTTTTCTGCTCTCAATTTGTTTCCTATTGATTCTCCATAAGTGATTTCATTTTATAGAAATCTTTTTGTTCTCGTTTCTGTTTCACTTATATGAGTTTTGTTTCTTTTTTTAACTTCTTCTTTGAATTCAGTGAATTATATAAGTGTCAATTTAAAAAGATGGACATCTGTAAAAATTAGTTCAATTCCAGATACATATCCAAGAATCATTTTTAAAGAAAGTCAATCGCAAACTATATTCACAGGCTAGTGCTCAAATTTAATATATCAAGTTGTTATAAAATATAAGTGCAAACTCGAAATATAAATGTCTGTTTAGTATATATTCACCAGTTCAGTATACAAATCATATAATTCTAGAAAAACAAAACAAATTACTTATTTTATTAACCTGCACTTTTGAGGTTTAGTTACTTGAGAGTATATCGATAAAAAATATATAATACTTTACCATTCTAGTATATGTAAACTATATATAAAGTAAGAACTATTTTATTTATTAAATAATAAACCAGGAAACTTATAATAAATAGTTCAGATCTATCCTTTTTACAATTATAATAACTAGATAGAATATTACGGAAAAACAAATATTAGACGAATGATCAAATCTCTCTTTCTTGGAACAAGCTCAAAAAGAAGTGATTACAATCTTGTCATGATATTTAATTAAAAACTTTTTAGGAATAAAATTCAAGAATAAAATATTTAATCTGAATGAAAAAGTGTATTTCTCGGATTGTCACAATCAAATAACATATTAGACACCACTTATTAAAAAATAATTTGTATACATAAAAGTATATATATTAGAGTAATCACATAAATCAAAACCAATACATTTTGTTTATTTACAATCATGTTTTTGGTAAATAAATCAAAACAATCATTTTATTTACTTTATATGGTATATAATTAAACTTTGGTGATATTGACATAGATACATATATATATAGTATATTTTAATATAAATATTTATTATTGATATTTTATTTTCATATGAGTTTATTAACATTTGTATATTTGTTGTAACAAAAATTTTAATCAGAATTTTTTTTAAAGTGAGATATATATATATCAATTTCAAAATTAAAATATTAAGATTTCAATAATTTTTCAATGTTAATTTTGAAATTAACATATTTATATAGTCTTTATACTTTAATTTAAATGATATTAATATATATATATATATATATATATATATATATATATATATTAATAAGACTTCATATTCATACAATTTATGACCATTTGTATCTTGGCTGAACAAAAAATAATAATAAATCATTGATCCTAAAATTTTCAATGTGGCGTTTTATCTTTTTTCGTAATTTATAGTCTTTTAAAAAACTCAAAAAATAACATACAAGAAAAAAATCTAGTTTAATGGAGATCTAATTTTTGTGTCGGTGAGACCAGGCATGTTTCTGGCCATAACCAATTCCGTGAAAGATACCGTGGACTGTTTTGGCCAATTATCTTTTCCCGGCTTTTTAGAATGCTTAACCCCAGCTTTTACTTTGATGACATATTTCTCTTTAGGGATAATAATGCATAGAATAAGCATTACGATCTTAATCTATTAAAAGTGTAGTACAAATATTAAATTTATCATTTATTTTCATCATAAAATATTAAATGAGACATAATATTACGTACATACACATGATTCTCTCTCATATATTTCTGTTACAGCATTTAGTGTTACTAAATATTTTATATGCATTTATTAATACATCAATACATACTTTATTGTTCATGAGATTTCCGCCCAAATTTATTTATCACAATACTATTGTTTTCTTTAAATGTTTAGTTAATGTAAATTATTCAACTATTTTTCCTTAATATTTTTTTGCTTACGTCATACTAAAATGATTGTTAATATTTATGCATTTATCTCACAAATTTATTTTTTTATGCTATTATATTAATTATCCACTGTCTCATTGTGTTAATTTCATAAGTGTAATTATATTTTTATTTAAGTTAATTTCATAAGTGTAATTATATTTTTATTTAATAAAATTCCATAAACCATTTAATGGTGTTTCTCACGATATTTAGTATCATATATGATATATCTGTTCTATTAAAAAATATCCTTTAAAAATAACCCTTAATTTGTCCTAATAATTACTTATGACTATACCACTAAATTAATAATTATTAACTAATTAATCATAAATTATTTATTTTATAACTTGACTTGTGCATTCGCAACAACCAATTTACAGAAAATTGAAAACCAGTATCTATCACTAATGTTATATATTAGAAATCGAACAAACATCCATACATGTTTGTGCAATCATTACATTTTTACGGTATAAAAAAATTTCATTTGTCAATTATCTTAACACAAACACCCGTACGGATGCACGGATCAAGCTCTAGTTGGGATTAAAAGAATATGATTCAAGTCAAATAAGACAAGGAATTCAATAAAGGTTCCAATATATTTAGAACACATCCATAAAGAATTAGAGGCATCCGAAAACAGAATTCAATATATACCAAACTAGTTAGCGAACAAAGAGTGTGTGTTTTGCTTTGATTAATATTTTATGTGATATATATCTTGTTCTTGATAAATTTCTCTTTGATAGTGGATACAACAGAAGATAAGTTTTGGTATTTAATTTAGTCAAATTCTGAAGAACAAGTGTTTAAATTATAATCTCTTTGTTTCAAAAAGATAGATGTTTTAAAAAAAAATTGTTTCACAAAGATAGATATTTTATGTTTTCTACGTAAAAATTGTAAACTTCAAGAAAATTAATTGATGTTATTGAATTATTATTGGTTAAAAGATATTGAAAATTACATAAAACGATACATTTATTATAGTAATTTAATGTGTTTTTTTAATATATGTGAAAATGTTAGAAAGTCTATCTTTGTAAAACGGATGGAGTAATAAATACTGGTTAGCTAAAACAAATCTATATAATAATAGTACAATTTCCTCTCTCCCTAAGGTGTCAACGTCCGCAAATATTTATTATTTTAGTGGCCTCAAGTTGTTTTTGGCCATAATATTTGTGTTCGCTTTTAACCAAATGTCTACATTTTCAGATTCTAGATCTCCAATCAAAAGCTAACAGTTCCGGCTTAGTGGAATAATGGATAACCGAATCAACATAGAGGGGAATCCCTCAGCCATGTGATCTCGACTACATGTTCTCTCTCCACTCTAGTTTTTATTTCTTTGATCAAAACACGAAACTCTTTTGTCGGAGATCACCTTCTTTCTCTTGAAGGCAATCGACATGGACTGGTTAAAATCTCTCAAGAACTTTATCTTCGCCGTTCATCTCCACGTTCAAGGTAAGGACAATCACCACGGAGGCACCGATTCACTCTGGCTTGCTTCTCCACCAATTCATCAACGGCGACGTCTCTTCTCCACTCGATATGAATCTCGTCTATATTATAATAAGTTGAGTTTTTGTTAACTCCTCAGCGTGCCACGTCAGCGTTTTGTGCGCCCCACTTTTAAAAAGTGTGAAAAAGTGTCAAGCTTATGGTTCGAACCCGAGTTATTGAGATATAAACACCAACATTTATACCACTAAGCTAAATGATACTTTGTACACTGATGGTCGAACCTAATATATATTTATGAAGATCGGAAGCCCTTGCTTCTCCGGCATCCTCTGAGAGTCGGGACTACAAGTGTATTATGGGTTTCATTTTTAAATGGGATTCATTATAACTTGAAAAAAAGTTCAAGTTTGCAACAATTATAGTTTTCTCATATTGTAAGTTGTTGTCGTTTAACATGAGTTTATGTTCTTTTCATCATTGTCTCAAACAAGTCTGAGTTACATAGTTGCGCCGTGTGTCTGTTCGTAATCTATTTTTTCACCGGTGAACTCTTCATGTCCCCATCTTAAATCGCTTGATCATAAATGTTCCTGATTTGTAGCCCCTCTATAAACCCTATATATGATTCTCGTCTTTCATGAGCTCAATCTCCATCTCCACAAAACTCATTGATTCCTCTTAACTTTAACCATCTTCTAGAAAATGTTTCTCTCTGCCTCTCCAGTTCCTCGAGCTGGCGTCCCGGTGTCCGTCACTCAACCTTCGAGTCTCTCCGTCTTGGTCGTAGTAGTCAGAGCATAGCCTCTGGCTTCCTCTGCTTATGGGATTTCCTGAACTTCAAGAAAGACAGGGAGTTTGTGGGAATCACGGTTCTCTTCCTTGATGAAAATGTAAGTTAATCTTCGATCTATTACACTTATTTAACATAATTGTTTTAATTGATTTCCTGATTCTTTGTTAAATAATATTATTTGCAGATTCCGTGATTCATGGGTTTACTCCCCTCGGACGTGCTAATCATTACATGCTATCTTTGAAAGCATATTCCATTGTGAAAGTCAATCGTTTTGAGGTTGCTATGTGCTCAAGCATGTACAAGATAACTGATCATCAATTCCTCATTCATTTCATCTCACTAACTATTATTGATGAAGTCATCACGAGTGCTCCTGAGATCAATCTTCAGTCAAAATTAGACCGTTCAAAATTTCCAAGTGATTGCGAACACAAACCTAGAACTCCGAGGTATATTATCATATTGCATCTGGGTTTATATTATGTTTTGATATCATAGCTGATATTTAAACTCGCAGATATGGTTGGACAAATCCGTTCTGTCCAGGGCTCGGACCTCACCAAAGAAACAACTCGAGTCGTTATTCATCTTCTCATTGATCCGTAAGAAACAATCAACACATAATTCCTTTTATATTACTGTCTATATTGTGCTAGCATCAATAATCAAAAATATTTCCTACCCAAGATTTGTGGTCGTCTATTTATCTCCCTTACTTATCAATCAAATTTTACACAAATATTTATTTTACAGGTTAAAAGAAACCACAATAACCCAAACAATCAAAACACCAAAAACTAGAATCCCAAAAAAGACGAATCATTAATGATAACCTCTCTTTTTGTCTAATCTTATAAATGAACTTCAAAACAAATATACCAAACCAATCAACTCAACTAAAACTAAACGACAAATACATTGAGCCAGCTAAACAAATACAAAATACATGGCCAGCTATTTAACAATTTACAAACTTACTTTCGCAGATGCTTACGAAGAAGACGAAGACGACAACCAAGATCAGTGAAATTACCTAAAAAAAAAAGCAGAGTAAGTTACAAACTCTGATAAATAAAACTAACAATGATTTTTGTTTACATATTACCTATTAAATAAAATAGAAACAAACACATCCACACCAGCAGATACAAAAGACAATCTCAACAGTTACAAAGGCGCAACAACATCTCCACCTGTTCACTCCTCTTGTCTTATGAAAGTAGCTTACATGCTCAATGTTAACATGCCAATGTTATTGTCTTTTCATGAGAAATACATATATTCGTTTTAAGGTCCAAATAATAATTGTCACTCATTTTATAGTTATTTCTGCAAGTCTTCATGTATTTGTTTTAAAGGTCCGGTAAAAGCAACAAGTTTAAAAATAAAATAAAACATATAACCAACGTAATAAGAATAAAAAAAATTATTATTAATACACACAACTAAACTGGAGAAAAAATATCCAGAAACAAAATGTACTCTCAACAACCTTAATATAATTTATGTAATCTCAACAGTACAAGTAACAAATTGAAAAGACAAACAAACAATAAGTCTCAGTGACACAGCAAGTAACACCACGAACTATATCAATCACATTACTAACACACAGTTTATAGTCTTTCATGAGTGAAGAACAGTGCATACACAGTTCATCATCACAACTCTAATCCTATAACAATAAAAAACTTTAAAAACAATGATCAACCCAAAACGCAAAATTCACAGGTATAATAACCCTAACAAATATTGAAATGAAACAAGAAATCTGAGCGGAGCAATGCCCCTGGTAAACAAAATATACCTAAACACTCAGAGCAAAAGTAGCACTGTAAAATGGAGTCCAACCAAAACAAGTGTCAAGCACAAACAATCATAAAATCTCTGAGATAAAAGTTAGTAAGTAGTAATTAATGATGAAAACCCTGAGTACAGATTCAAAATTTTAATTTTTTTTTTTTAAAGACACAGAAAAGCAGAATAACTAATTTATTTTGACTTTCTTGCTCCGACAACCTAATACCTACTCCGACGATCCACTTAGATACACAAATGCTCTAGCTTTTTCATTTTATCATAAATTGTGGGGTTAATTAGAAAAGTAATTCGAACTACTCTACTATAAAATCACTTTTAGATAAATAACAGTAATTGAAAATTAACGACAGAAAACATATATACTATGTAAATTTGGTAAGATACAAAATATTTTGACGAAGATATCTTTCTAATTTGTTCATATTTATGTTCTGTTAAATACTGCGTCAAACAGAATTACGTGTCATTGTATGAAAGATACATTGAAATGAAGAGAAAGTGGTGGTGAGTTGATCAAAAAAAAAAAAAAAAAGAGAAAGTGGTGGTGAGTTGATCTAAAAGTGAAAATTTTAGGATAAAACGTAATTTCGTCAGTACTAAATTTGAGTTTGAGTCTTACCAGAAACTAAGTTGTTATTTGTGTTTGAGTCTTACCAGGAATTAAGTTGTTACTGGAGCTTGGCGCATTATATTTTCATATTTATGTGTTAAATTTAATATATATTTTAAAATTGTTTCTACGGTGTTGGTATTTTTTTTTAAAAAATCTTGGATTGCATTTTAAATAGACTATGATTTTTTTTCTACACGGTGTTGATTACTTATATCGTCTTCGGATATGATATATATCTTACCTACCATTGGAAAAAATATGGTTGGTGGGGCGTATATTTTTCATTTATATATGTGTCTAGCTTTGATTTTCTGTATGATATGATCGTGAAACTATTCTTTATATATGTAAGATAAAATTTTATGTTTTTTTGTACTCGTGTGTATTATATTACATATTAGTGAACTTATAAACTGAAAATGTCTAAACCTATAAAGAAAATGAAGTTAGCTTGGGTTTTATTAGGGCTGCAAATAAACCTAACCCGAAAATCCGAATCGAACCCGATCCGATAAAAATAAATCCGAACCGATCCGAACCCGACATAAATACCGAATGAATGCTGTTTTTTGGTATTTTGGGTTATGGATATTATCCGAACCGAACCCGGACCTAAATGGATATCCGATAGAATCCGAAACATTTAAAATCACAAAAATAACTTTTACCAAATATGATCTTAATTAACGAAACAGATCTGATTGACTTACATGCACCTAGAGGATTTCTTTCAACTAAATGATTGAAGAAGTAGAAAATTTTGCTAGAATCAAAGAGAATGGCTGATCCACGATCAAAATGATATCGCTGAAACTAAATTTGTTCTTTATTTCTTGTAAATCCAATGAAGATATAAATTAGATTATTAGTGAGATAAGAAGACATAAACATCCTTAATGAAGCATGTTTTATTAGATAGTTATTAAGTTTGTTTTTATATTTTAGTCACAACATTTTTTAATAAGTCTGAATTTAAAACATGTCATGGTAAGTTTCTAACACGACTCCGTTTTAATAGATTAGATTTGCTTGATTAGATGAAGATGATGCTATGTCTTAAGACTTATTAGAATACTCGAAACCGGACTAATCATCGGTGATGTATACTTCGGGATTAGTTAGGCTTAGACTCATATCTTCACATTAAAAAGATATATATATTTTTAACAAAATATTTCAAAAATATCTACTTTGCTTTTTCTATACATTTTTATTAATGAATAATGGTAAATTGTAAATTTTAAAACAATTATTTGTATTTGCCGAATTACAGTTGTCTTAAAATTATGAAAAATTAATAATCATAAAAAGATGTAACTATAACTAAAATTTAATATATTTTATTATATGTGCACTCTAAAAAAATATACTATTTCCATTCTACAAAGATCAATGTTTTGCAAAAAGAAATTCATATTGTTTTTAGAATTTTTATTTTGATATAATAAATTGTATTTTTTTGTTAAAAAGTTGATATATTAAATGACTATTGGTATATTACTAATGGTGCTGAAAAGATTATGTGGTGATGTCTTAATGGTATAACAAGGGTTATGCAAATAAATTTTAATGGTATAATAAGGTTAGACGAAGACTCTCGTTGGTGAATACGACGGTACAAGATGGTTCCAGGTTCTGCTGGAGGTTGGAGGATTAGTGTTATACTTGGTTTGAGAGGAGATTGTTGAGATATCAATCAAAATCTCACCTCATAATCTTATACAAATAATGTCTATTATATATAACTTATAAATAATATCCAATGTGAGACCTTTTGAAAAGAAAATACAAAAACAAATTCATTTGGACTTTCTCATCTATTCTATTAAAACACAAGTATGGCCTATTGATGTTAGTTGAATCCAACAAATATTTTCCATGATACCTACCTTTTGATATGATAACTGTATATAAGAAAAATACAAACTTTATACGATAACCACCGCATCAGTTAACCTAATAACCACCACATCAGTTCTCACCTAACTGCATCAATATATTTGGGCCATAAACATTTAATTTACAAAACTCATTAAAATTGGGTCATGGACTTTGATTTACATAATTCATTTATAATTGGTATACAAATTATTATGTGTAATAATAATGTAATTATAATTATATACGAAATTAAATCATGTTTAATTTTTATTTTTATTTTATTTATTTAATCTATCTATTTAATTACTATTTTTTTACTAAACAAAACTGTAACAATATTTTGTTATTTTTTAACAAAATAACAGTTTGAAAATAAAGTACCATATTAACGTGTTAAAGGCTATGGCACAAATGTATAATTTAACAATATAATAAATTCAATACAATTATACAAATACTTTACTAATCATTTTTTTAAATTACGCAAATACGTTTGTTGATAAAAACACAAGTATGATTACAAAAAATACATATATATTACAAGGAAAGAAACAAATATATAAATTTAATTTTAAATAATATATACAAAACAAATAATATATCCGCCCTCCGAGGGCGGGTCACTCTCTAGTTCTACTTAAAACAGAAAATATCAAACTAATCGGTCGGAAGCCATGGACATGATTTTAAAAAATGTGGTATCATAATTAAACATACTATTTGATTTTCTTGTGATCATACATAGGTATAAATCATTACAAAGTAAATAAATTCTAATAATTTATCAATATATTATTTACATTTTAAATTATTTTATAATTTATCTTTATAAATTATTATTTTAAACAATGTTAAATATTTTTAGTTAAATATGTGTTTTATGTAGAATATTTGTTTGTTCGGTTATCATTTGCGTGTATTAGATTGCATCTACTTCTGAAAATTAATAATAATTGTTCTTCTAAGTAGGTTATATGTTTGATTAATTTTGTTAGTTTAGTTTAGTTTCTTTTATTATCTTCGATTTGTAAATATCTTTTAGTGAAATAAACATGGTTTGATCTATATTATTTTTTAAAATAAATTGAAAAAAATGAAATTTCATCTCTTGAAAGTTACATAAAATAAACATAAAAGAACTTTCTGAAGTTCATGTACATATATTATTTGTCATATATTTATACATTTTAAGTCATACTATAATATATATATATAACAAATAGTATATTATTATACATTAAAATATGCTGCTATTTTAGACCTTTACCTTGAATATAAAATTCTAGATTAGTCCGGTTAATCATATTGTAGATATACGTATTTACACAACTGATAGATTTGAAAGTCTATGCACAAATATCAGTAGTTCGTTAGTATTTTATTTCAATTAAACATATCAGTAATTTTATATTTAAATTTATAAAATATAAATTGAAAATTATTATGAACAATCCAAAATATAATAATTCATATTGTTTTGGTTATTTTTATCATGTGCATATCATTTTTTATAAATTCATTTGAATTAAATCCCAATTTTGTGGGGAATTTGTCAAATATAACCCAAAAATTGACTTGAAATGAAAAATTAAACAACATATTCAACCAAATGCAAAATTAACCTAAATAGTTAACAAAAATACATTTTCCCCATATAAGCAAAATTCCAAAAAGTTATATTACGATTACGTCTTTTCAAATTTTACATTTAACATAAAGGAGTCGATTAGGTGGAGGCTCCCGAAGAAGTCAACTAAATAGAATTTTCATGAAATCTACTACATAATTTGATCTACAATTATTTTATTTTTAAAATGTAAAAAAATTATGTAAAATTTATTATAAATCATCTATGAACCGAAAAGAGTTATAAAAATTAAAATTTAATATCGAACAATTTGAAAGAATATATATTGGCTTTCTAACCATGTTTATACAATGTTTATGGTTTAATAACAATATGTTGAAATTCCATCAAAGACTTTTTGGGTATAAGTATCAAATTGATTGATAAAAAGAGAACTATCTACATAAAATCGACATAAGAACAAACTATTTACAGATGAATAAGACTGTTTAAAGCATAGATAAATGTACACAATTGTAAGCTGACATTTTAAACGTATTAAAATGTTGTTATCAACTTTAATAATTCCTCTATGCAAATCAAACAAGGGAAAAAATCTATCTTCACCTAATCATTCAGCTTTTTAAGGATTTTAATTTACAAAGGGACAAAGGACAAAAAAAAAATCTATAACCACCAAAACTAATCTCTTATGGGACAAATGAGTGTAAGTTATGATTATACCCTTAATGAAAGCTCAACATCAACCATTGGATCTGATTCTTCACGTTATAATCTGAGCCGTCCGATCTTTAAAGATGAAATATTTACAATAATGCCATTAATGAAACTTGTCTCTCAGCCGCTGGATCTTATGAGTCTGTTTTAATCTTAGCCATCAGATAATCACTCTTCTTCTTCTCCATTTCTTCTTCAACCATACCCAACCACGAAAATTCATTTCCTTCACCAACCAAACCTCTATTCTTCAACTCTTCACCCACAAACCTTTACCTCTGTTTCTTAGGGTATTTTTACAGGTTATGACACCGTGAAACATCCCATTTGCGTCGTCCTTGGTTCTGAAATCTATTGGTAAGTGTAAACTCTCTTCCTCTCTCTTTTTTGTCTTTCTCTCTTATATTTTTATTGTTATTTGTTTCGGTTAAGTCATATAAAATACATGTTACCTGTTAGTCAGAGTATAAGGTTGGTTGATATAATTTTGTTAGAGTATGAAACATAAAATTGTAAAAGAAATCGTTTTTGTGTATGGTACAACCGGTACAACTTGTAACTCAAAATTCTTTAACAACTAGTTTCACTGGTACAACTGATGTAGTATTACTAACATTTTCATAGAAAATGTATCATTAGTAAATCTGGTACAACTAAGTGTAACACATTGAATAGGTGGTATTGATACACCTAATATAACTTGTAGTAGTCATGTGCAAAATGAACGTCGGATAACTGGTATTACTAGTATACCTTATAACTAGTTTGATATGTAAACCCGTCAAAGTGATAATATAACAGATATTTTTTACAACCGTAAAACTCATATAACTTGTACAACTACTCAATAATATTGTTGTTTTTTACTCATTTCAGGAAGTATGGATAGCAATGGATTTGTGGTGATACACTTTGAACATGGTGTAGACCGACATATTTCTACTTTGGTGATGAAAGGAAGATATGAGGAGAATACTTATTCCCACTTGGTTGATAGAATAGGCAAAAAACTGAAGATTGATGTAGATGCCACCAAGCTTCAACTAAGTTACTTTCCGCTGGTCTTGAATAATAAAAATTCTTCTTATATCTTGGATGATGAAGATGTTTTAGGATATTTGATGATGGTAGATAAGAAGAACCGACGTTGTGTCTTGCATGTGGAACTTGCCAAAATCGTCTCAGAAAATCAGAGCAACGAGATGTTTTCTATGAATGAGGAAAATCTGAGTGATGCCAGAGCTAATGATGGCATGGTTGGAGTTGGAGAGTTGGAAATTGTTCCTCATATTCAGGAGGATGAGTTTGAGCATGAGAAAATCAGTGAAGAGGGTGATGAAATGGATGATAGGGAGGAGTTGCCGGCTGTTACAGCAGTTGAACCTCCTGTTGTCACTTCAGAATGGGATGATGGCATTGATATTAGTCTTCATCAAGAATTTGCGACTAGAGAAGAAGTGAGGGATTTAGTGGACAAAGGTGTGCATTCCAATTGTTTTGAGGTTGATATACAGAAGTCGAATCCTCGGGTTTACATATTGAAATGTCGTGGGGCTAGATGCAGATGGTATTTATGAGCTGCAAAGCTGAAGAACTCTGATTTTTCTCTATCAGAACGTATAGAAAGATTCATACGTGCTCTCGTGGAGATGCAAGTGTCATGAAGAAGAAGAAAAGAGGCACGCCAAGCTTGGTCGCATCAGTGGTGCACTCTGATTATCCCGGCAAATACAAGACTCCGGATCCAAAGACTCTCATAGATTTGGTGCAGAACAAGCTGGGTGTTAAGGTTTCATATTCTAGGCTTTGAGAGGGAAAAATAAAGCTTTGAGTGATTTGCGTGGTAACCCGGAGGAGAGTTTTGCTAGGCTGCCATCTTACTTGTACATGTTACAAAGGATGAATCCTGATACCATTACACGATTAGAAGTGGATGAGAAGAACCAGTTTAAGTATATGTTCCTTGCGCTCGGAGCTTGCATCGAAGAGTTCAAGGTGATGAGGCAAGTGATAATAATCGATCGAACTCACCTGAAGGGTGTGTACAAAGGAGTGCTTCTCATTGCCACTGCTCAAGATCCAGATCATCATCATTATCCCCTTGCTTTTGCAGTAGTAGATGGTGAGAAAAATGCAAGCTGGGAGTGGTTTTTAACTATATTAAAAACTTTGATACCAGATGATCCTCAGCTTGTATTTTGTACTGATAGAAACCAAAGCATCATCAAGAAAGTACACGAGGTATACCCATTGGAGATCCATGGATATTTCAATTATCACTTGTCTAATAATGTCAGCGGAGCTTGCAACAATGTTAACAAGAAAGGGGTTGCCAAAAAATTTAGAAGTATTGCTGGTATTTACAGTGAGGTGGAGTTCATCAAATGCTACAACGATTTCAGGAAAATGTATCCTCAAGCGGCCGAGTATCTAGATGACAGTGTTCATGAGACAAAATGGGCAAGATGTAAATTTCCGGGAGAAAGGTACAACATAGACACAACCAACACTGTTGAATCTATCAATGGTGTTTTGAAGGAACCAAGGAAATATGCGTTGTTGCCAATGCTTGATGTGATCGTGGAAAAGATAACAGAATGGTTAAACAAATACCGTCTATTATCTCTACGCGTACCAGAGAGGCACTAATCCCACATGTGCATGGGATATTGCATCACATATATCCTTCGACTAAAAAGCTGAAGGTGACCGAGCTAAATACATTTGAAGGTCACTACAATGTGCTTGGCGAGGATGGTCATGGTTATTTGGTTGATCTGAGCAACAAAACATGCTATTGTAGGTGTTTTGATATTGATCGGTATCCTTGTGTGCATGCACTTGCTGCCATCATGGCGCGTGGAGAAATAGCTGAACATTATTGTTCTAGGTATTACTGGATGGAGCAGTGGACTTTGGCATATTACAGGATAATATGTCCAGTGCCTCATCATTCAACATGGGAAAGTTCTGAAATTCCTGAGGAAATCTGATATCAGGTTGTCCTCCCTCCGTATGTGGAGAAAAAAAAAGAAAGACTACAAGTTACTAGATTCTCATCTGCCGGAGAATATCGGAGGAAGAGAAAGAAGAAGTTTCCACCATTGATTGGTGAAAACGAAGAAAGTGGCAGAGATGGTAGTGATGGCAGTGACAGTGATAGCAGTGGTAGTGACAGCAGTGGAAATGAGAACGAAGGAGGTGACAACGAAGGAAGTGGTAACTAAAAAAATGATGAATGAGTCTCATTTGTGTTGTAGAATTTATTTGTGTGTTGTGGAACTTATTTGTGTTGTAGAATTTATTTATGTCTTGTGGAACTTTATTTATGCATTATGTTGTTTCAATCAGGTAATACAGGTGCAACATGGTAAAACTTGATAAAATATAACACTCATATATTTGTGTTGTCTTACGGGTACAACTCGTAAAACTCAAATAGGTTCGACTGGTAAATCTAGTACAACTATGTCTAATTTACTAAAATAGGATCTACTAGTATAACTAGTACAACTGTGCAGGTTGTAAAATTTAAATATTCTTTTGGGTGTTCCCTATTAAAAAACCAATCAAATAGTCTAATTTTTAAGTGTTTGGAAAGGTTTCTTTGTGTTTTGTATTGTGTTCTTTTTTTTTTTTTTAGATTTCTAACTCCATCACAAAAGTTTGTTTGATCTACCTTATACTTTTAAGGTTTGTTAACTTGTTTGTCCACTTATTTTTTTCAAAACATACATGACAAGTATTTTCACAATAGTTATGATTTCATTGTATCCGGGCAAGCATATGTAAACATACAACAGTGGTACAACTAAGGTAATTGTATTTTTTATATGGTACAACTAATATTTTCTGATTTCACTGCCAAAGTATAACTATGTACAAACTGGTACAACTAATAAACTAGTACAACTATGTGAAACTACAACATTTTAAATGTGTATCACGTTTTAAATGTTCAACACATTTTAAATTTGCAACACGTTATTTTGAACTATGTAAAACTAATGTTATTACGTAGTTGTACTAGTTGTACCATTCTTAAATGTTATTGGATTGTCATACTTGTATTAGTGATTCCATAATACCTGTTTTAGCATAATACAACGGTCCTAATACAACAGAAACAGGAACAGAAACATATATCATAAGTTTTAACACAACATCCACATAAGTCATAAGTTTTAACACAAAAGAAACATAAGTCATAAGTTTTAGTTGGAACATAAGTTTTAGTTCTTAAAAGCTATTCCAAATAGCTATTAGTTTTTCTGATACGGAGACCTGAGCGGACGAGAAGGTTTATGGGTCCTCTTTGGCCTGGTCTCCTCCTCATCACCAAGTTTTTCCTTATCACTAGCTGCCTTTTCAGCAGCAGCTAACTCATCAGCAGCCTTCTCTGCAGCAGCCTTATCATCAACCTTTTTCTCGAGTTTCTCCGCAGATTCTGCCATCACTTGAAGAGTAGATGGCGAGTCCTCCACATCTGTCTTGCCTTCCTCAGTTTCACCCTCCTTGTCAGCCTCTGTCTCGCCCTCCTTCTGACCTACTTCATCCTCATTGCCAGCGACCTCATAAGCCTCTTTCGCAGCCTCTTCCTCACCCTCAGCATCTACAACAAAACAAATTACAACAAAACCACCACACAACAAAATTTATATCACTGAAGCAAATCTAAACCGATAGCACATGAAAAAAAAAGCCAACAATAAATACCTTCAGGTGTTGTCTCAGTAGGAAGAGGAGTGTGTACAGCTGCAGTGATGGCATCTGACTCGCTATTCTTACCATCCTTATCAGCTTCTTCTTCACCCTCAGCATCGACAACAAAAAAAAATTACAACATCACCATCACACAACACAATTTATATCACTGAAGCAAATCTAAACTGATAGCACAAAAAAAAACCAGCAACAAAAATCTTCAGGTGTTGTCTCAGCCTCTTTTGCGCCATCCTTCTCAGCCTCTTTCGTGCCATTCTTCTCAGCCTCTTCTTCGACCTGTTTCTCACCATCCTCTCAGCCACTGCCTCACCATCCTCATTGTCATTGCCCATATTATCTACAACATAATAAAAATGAATACCCCATCAAAACAATTCCAACGCAAATTTGACATCAAAACAAAACTAATTTTAAAATCAATTACCTCTTCCTTTGCCTCCTGAAGCCTCACATGTTTCATATTCACCAAATTGTAATGACCAATTTTCTCTTTGAATCTTGTCTTGTTCCAACTCCTTTACTCGTGCTGCCAAGAGACGAATTGTTTCGTCCCTCAATGCAAATCTGTCATCCATTCTCTTGTTCAATCTTAATTCCAACTCTTTTACACTCTCACGGTCTGCCTCGCCCCCTGCCTCGGGTTCCTCACATACCCTTTCTTCCTCCTGTCCTTCGAATATACCATGAGGCTCAGATTGTTGCTGTGTGGTAGGCCGGGTTCTCACATCCATCTCGAATAGATCCTCCCAAAATATTTTTCCTTCCGGTTCTATAAGGATCCGGTTCCAACCGTCAACGGCTATGTCTGCCTTATCTGAATCATCTTGCAGCTCCACGTCTTCCACACTCCCTTCATCCATGATTTCATACAAGAGTTCTAGTTCATCTCCCTGTGGTTTCAACGTACTTGAAATCACCTGAAATATGACCAACAACATATCACACTTAAAATTAACTATGAACTTGAAGATAAAGATAGAACATTACTTAAAAATTAAAATCTTTTACCTTTGTGTTTCCAAGCGCCTTATAAATCTCTTCTAATGCAAATCCTGTTGTCCCAGTCCTCTTGTACTTCCATTTGCACATTCTTGGGCAATCTGGGAGACAGTTTGGATCAGGATCTCTGAAACTTTCCCTAAGGACAGGGATACATTCAAAAGCCAATATCTGCACATCATTTCACACAATCATATTAGTTATATAATAATTAATTACTTATATAATAACTAATATGCTTATGGAAAACATAATTCATATACCTCCAAAGGGGTGACAAACCCAGGAAATGTCCACTGCATATTATTCTCTGGGAGCCCTTTAGCGAAATGATCCCTCAAGTGGAAAATCTCCTTCATGCAATCATCAAATGTGTAACGCCCCCATGGAAACTTGTTGCAAAAATCTAGATCATCTACTGCCTGGAGAATGAAAGGCTCAATGAAGTATGCATTTCTTTTCCTTCCTCTTATTACTCTGGTCAAAAAATAAAGAACCGCCATCTTCATACGCTCATCACTACCATCATCAGCTTCCATCTTCTCAAGCTTCTCTAAGACATCCGCTTCTGTCACTCTCAGACCTTGTTTCTTCCTATTCGTCTCCTTAGTCTTCTTCTGCAAGTGCTTAAAATGCTTTGTTGCAAACTTCATCTTCCCTTTTCTCGGATAGTTTTCAGGGTATGATCCGCAGTATAAACCAGAGAGGAGGGCATGTTCCCTGATAGAGTATCTAATTGGAACACTGTTTACCCCAAACCAAGCTTGTCGCTCCTTTCCTGTATGCATACAACGAAGTAGCAACATCCACAATCCCTGAACCTTTCTTTTCTCGCAATAATCCATGTGGAATAAATGCTTGAACTGAGGGTGATTCTCAAACCAACTCTTCTCTGGCTCCTTAAAGTCTTTAATCGTCTCCAGAAAATCGTGTTGGTGGCACCTTGAGGAGAGCTTGCAAGCCATCCAATAATCACTCGGCTTGAAGAAAAAACTAACAGGTCTCATTTGTTCTACGGCCATATTCTCCTCCCCAGCCTGAAGACACAAATAAGAACACTAAATACACTGAATAAATATTCGAGTTACACAACACAAAATCACTTAGTTGTACCAGTTAAATTAGTTGTACTAAAAATAATATTACTAGTTGTACTAGTAAACCTAGTTATACGACATTTGTTAAACCAGTTATACATTAATAAAACCATATACTTAAACAATACTCAGTTTAATTAGTTAACCTAGTTATATTGTTAATAGTTGTATCACTTACCAGTTGCATCATTTTTCACTCTTTTAGTTATACTAATTATACGATACTCAGTTGTATAAGTTAAACTAGTTATACTTTTCATAGTTGTACCAGTTATAAATTCCAGTGAATATGTTTTACAACATATTATTACCAGTTGAACTAGTTTCATTCTTTTATTTGTTAGTTCAACTCTATGATAAATATTTCTAAAACCATTTCAAGTTGACTTGTTTACCGTTCTTGGCGCGTCATTGTCAATGGTAGCAGATCCAATGGCAGCCTCAGGTGGGTTTGAATCACTGTTGTTAGATCCAATCTGCTCACGGTTCCTATTTGTTAGTTCAATATTATCATAAAAATTCCAAAACTATTTTAAATTGATTTGTTTACCGTTCTTTGCGCTTCATTGTTAATGGCAGCCTATGGTGAGTGTGACTCTCTGTTGGGATCCTCTCTGTTGTTAGAAGTTATTGGAGCTTGCAGTGGATTCTCCGCCTCGCTGGGTGTTTGAGTAGGTGCTTTTTGTGGCTCAATCGGAAATTGATGGGCTTGGCGTACCCTCTCTATCATCCTGAGAAAGCAATTCCGCTGATGGTGCCGGGGAATGATCGGGATCGGAATGTTGTTCTGGTGAAGATGCGGTCCGACGCCGCTTGGTTTGATTGGATGAAGACTCCGACGAAGACGAGTCTTGCTTCCTCTTCTTTTCTGCGGTTTCAGTTTTCTTCTTTGCTGCATCTCTTTTTTTTTCACGGCTTCTCTCCTCCTCTTCACCGCTGCAACTTTCTTCTTCTCCGCCGCAGACTTGTTCTTCTTCTTCTTCTCCGGCGCACCTTCCTTGTTTGTTTTTCCGGCGAAGCGAGTCTTAGGAGCCATAGTTTTTCAATGAGTGACACGAAACAGAGAAATAGATGAGATTCAAGGGACCAACTTCAAGATGATTGTTACAGAGTTTGATTAGTGAGGGGAGATTGAGGGAGATAGTGATTTGAGATTGTCGATTGTGTTTGGATTTGTGTTTCTTGGTTACATCGAAGAAAAAAAAATTAGGGATTCAGGGGAAAACAGATGGGTCGGGTCGGGTTATTAGTAATTGGGATGGGTAGAGTGGTTGGGTTTGTAAATATGTTGAAATTTTAGGTTTTCTGGTATTTTAAGCTGAATTTCGATTTATTATTAATTCATTAAAGAATTAGAAATAGAAGTGTCCTATTCCAGATTTTTGTGTGCCCATTTGGTCCATCTCAGCATTTGATTCGCTTTTTAAGGTCTCGCGATATAACTCGTCCATATAACAATTGTTTTTATTGAAGAAAAGATTGACAACATTTTTTACTTTAACGTGTTTTTGGTCCCACTGGTCGTAAAAACTTCTACATAAAAACAAAAATTTTACAAAATTTCACAAAAATGTAAGTTCTTTTCACAGATTCCTCGCCGACAATAGTACAGCTGACTCTTCTGAACCTGCCTTGTGATGTGTAAAAAAACTCTTTTTCAATATTAGCATTTATTGACGTTCAAAAAAAAAAAAGAAGAAAATTTTACAAAAAAATGTCCAAAATTCAACCAAATACTATAAAAGGCTAAACATCTGTTTACTTACGCGCGCGTCCTCCTTTACTTTTCCATAGTTGGTTGCTATAAAGTGAGAGTGCCCACATAGGAAACTATTGCACAACGATGGCCGTAGCATTGACATTTCTTCTTCTTCTTTCTCTCGATTTCTCTTCCTCTCTCTCAATACCACTCGGATCTAATCTTCACGCTTCTTCAGATCGCAATCACTCATGGTATTCTCCTAACTCCGCCTTCTCTGTTTCCTTCATCCCCGCCGCAACTCCCGGCTCCTTCCTCTCCGCCGTCGTGTTTTCCAACACTGTTCCTATCTGGTCACCCGGAACCGTAGATTCCGGCGGATCTCTCCGTCTCCTCCGTTCTGGCTCCCTCCGCCTCGTTAACTCCTCCGGCGCTACTGTTTGGGACTCCGGCAGCGAGAACAAAGGAGTCACTTCCGCCTCTCTCGAAGATTCTGGAAACCTCGTCCTTCGGAGTCGTAGAAACACGACGGTTTGGTCTTCCTTTGCTCAGCCGAGCAACGTCATCGTCCCAACACAGCCTCTCACCGTCGGTAAGTCTCTCCGATCGGGCTCTTACTCGTTTCATCTTACGGAAGAAGGGAGTCTGAACCTTAAGTGGAACGATAGCATAGTTTACTGGAGCCAGGAGCTTATTAATAAATCAAGTTCAAATCTCTCGTCGCCTAGTTTTGTATTGGAACGTAACGGAGTGGCGTCTATTTTCGACTCTAGCGGCGGCGTCGTGGTTTCTGTTCGAAGCAATGACTACGGAGAAGAAGAGGGTGTGTTTAGGTTTTTGAAGCTGGAAGAAGATGGAAATTTGAGAATCTTTAGTGTCTCTAAAGGTGGTGAGATTCAGACACAGACTTGGGTTGCTGTCGCTGACCAGTGTCAGGTGTTCGGTTTCTGTGGGAACTTTGGGATTTGTAGATACGATGGTTTTGTTCCGACATGCGAGTGTCCCTCGGAGAATTTTGTTCCTATTGACGTGAACGACATGAGAAAAGGGTGTAAGAGAAAAGTTGAGCTTGAGGATTGTCGTGGTAACCAAGGCATGCTTGATTTGAACAACACTAGGTTCTTGACGTACCCACCTGAATTGTCTACTCAACGTTTCACTCTGGGGACAGAGGCGTGCCGTGCTAATTGTCTCGTTGATAGTTTATGTTTTGCTTCTGTTCTAATGGCTGATGGATCTGGTGTCTGTTTTCAAAAGCTATCCGGTTTGGTTTCTGGTTATAAAAGCCCTTCGGTTCCTAGTACCTCTTCTTTAAAGGTTTGTAAACCAGTTTTACCGTACTCAACGGTGAAGAAAACTGACGAACGGTCGCTAATCCGTGCGTTGATCATAGCTCTGGTTGTTATAGCCACGGTTCTTTGTCTGGTTGCGTTATTGGGAGCTTTGTGGTGCTGCTGCTGCAGAAATAGTCTTAAGTTTGGAGCTTTGTCGTCTCACCACACTTTACTTGAGTACGCGTCCAGTGCGCCCATGAGGTTCTCCTACAAAGAGCTTCAGCGTTGCACCAAAAGTTTCAAGGAGAAGCTCGGTGCTGGAGGTTTTGGCGCTGTGTACAAAGGCATGCTCGTTAACAGGACCGTGGTTGCCGTGAAACGATTGGAGGGGATAGAGCAAGGAGAGAAGCAGTTTAGGGCAGAGGTGGCCACCATAGGTAGCACACATCACTTGAATCTGGTGAGATTGATAGGTTTCTGCTCACAAGGACGCCACAGGCTTCTTGTCTATGAGTTTATGAAAAAAGGGTCGCTCGACAACTTCCTTTTCGCGGCGGAGTCTGGGAGATTGTTGAATTGGCAGTATCGGTTTTCTATCGCCCTTGGAACCGCTAAGGCGATTCTTTACCTCCATGAGGAGTGTTCTAATTGCATCGTACACTGCGATATTAAACCTGAGAACATTCTCTTGGACGAAAACTTTAATGCCAAAGTGTCGGATTTTGGACTTGCTAAACTCATACCAAGCGACAAGAGATACTGGAACATGAGCTGTGTCCGAGGAACCAGGGGATATCTAGCACCAGAATGGGTTGCAAATCTTCCAATAACTTCAAACTCTGATGTCTACAGCTATGGAATGGTTCTGTTAGAGGTTGTGAGCGGAAGACGAAATTTTGAAATCTCAGACGAAACAAACCACAGGAAATTCTCTGACTGGGCATACGAAGAATTCGACAAGGGTAACAGTAAAGTAATCTTAGACAAATGTCTTCAGAGAGATGAAACAGTCGATATGGAACAAGTGACGAGGATGGTTCAGGCCAGTTTCTGGTGCATACAAAAGCATCCGTCTCAGAGGCCGTCTATGGGGAAAGTAGTGCAGATGTTAGAGGGAATAATAGAGATGGCCAAGCCATTGGCTCCAAATGCTTTAGCCGACATACGAGATACAGAAAATAGTTAGAAACACGCGTTGTTTTCTTGAGCAGTGTTTCAGCGTTGGTTGCATTATCTCAGCTTCCCTTCTTCGTCTTTGTCCTCACAAATTAACTGCTGTAAGTAATGGGAGCTTTTTGTTTTTGTTTATGATTACATCATTTAGATAGAACTTCAATATTTCTTTGCATCCTTTTGTTTCTGGTTGGTTCTGATGTGTGTGTATATCTCACCTAATGAGAACGTCTGCATTCAATTCGTTACATGATCGCTGAATAGTGATCAAACGCTTAAACCTACTACACCTCAGGATAGCATGAGTCTTTTAGGTATAAACAGTTGTTAAAAAAATACAGAACCAATTTTTTCCTAAGAAAAAGAAAGTTATTCCCCCAATATTGGACAAATGTCTTCATACAGATGAAACAGTGATATGGAACAATTGAAGAGGCTGGTGCAGGCCAGTTTCTGGTGCATACCGCGTAACGACCCGGTTTACTTAACCAGTTGGTTGATTTTTCAATTTAGTTAATTTGGATTGAACCAAACCATTTCCTAAACCAAGACTTATATATATAATTGTATATATCATTTTTCCCTAATGGAAAAGCCCTAGCCGTATAATTCGAAAACATAAAAAAAAATATTTTTTTTAATTTTAAATTTATTTAAATAATGATTTATTATACCTATAGAGAACAAATGTATAAATGTCTTTTGTCATTTAATGAAGAAGATATTTTTGAAAATGTCGGTGGTAAAGATGAAAAGTGGTATCATGAATGTGTTAAACATAAAATTTCCCAATTATTTATTAGTTTATATCTTACTTTAATATTTTGTTTTAAAATATGTTATAAAATTCATCAATATATGTTATTCTTTAATTTTATAATTTATATAAAAGTTAACAAATTGATTAAATTACTTTATATTTATCATCTTTTGTAGTAATTTAATATAAATATATATTATGTATATTTAAATATTATAGGAATGTTATTTCTTATTCTATAAATAAAAAATGAATTAATATTCGTTTTATAATTATAGTTAATATTAGTTATGAATTTTATTATGTAAAGTAAACATTAAAAATAAATGTATATTTAAATTTTAAATAAAAAGGTATGAAAATATATTATTAAAACAAAACCTTAGAAAAGATACTTAAGAATGTCTTTTTAGATATCTTATTTTGAAAATATTAAAATATTTGGTTAAATATGGTATACATTTAATGATAACTAAATTAGTTGTAAGAGAAATAATAGGAAGTTAAATAAATGTAATGGTTCAACCTAGATTATTTGTAGGTAAATTAAAAGTTTTTCTGTTTTAATAGTATTCATTATAATTATAAAATTTAGAAAATCTAGCATATATTTGACCAAAAAAAGAAGAAAATCTAGCATATAATTGTATTTTTAATTAACATTAATTTATATTAATAATTAATCACAAAATTAATTAATTCTTTATTTTAAAAAAACATAATTAACTTTTTGGTAAGATCTTGTTAGATTTTTTCTCAATAGATTTTGTTTTATTTAAATTGATTTATTATTAATCATTAATGGAATGGTCCTATATGACTTTTGTTTAGTAGACTTCTTTGCACTTCTCTTTTTAATAGAGAAGATTTAAATATGAATATTAAAATATGAAATTATTTATTAGTTTATATACCTTACATTAATTTTTTTTTTAAATATGTTATCAAATTCATGAATATATGTTGTTATTTAGTTTATAATTTAGAAAATAGTTAATAAATTGATTAAATTACTTTATATTTATAAATGTTTGTATTAATTTAATTATAAATATATATTATGTATATATAAATATTATACAAATGTTATTTCTTATTCTATAAATTAAAAATGAATTAATATTCATTTTATAATTATAGTTAATATGAATTATGAATTTTATTATGTAAAGTAAACATTAAAAGGAAATGTATATTTAAATTTTAAATAAATAAAGTAATTAAAGATATTATTAAAACAAAATCTTAAAAAAGATACTTCAGAATATCTTTTTAGATATCTTATTTTGAAAATATTAAAATATTTGGTTAAATATGGTGTATATTTAATAATAACTAAATTAGTTGTAAGAGAAATAATAGGAAGTTAAGTAAATGTAATGATTCAACCTAGATTATTTGTAAGTAGATAAAAAGTTCTTCGGTTTTAATAGTATTCATTATAATTATAAAATTTAGAAAATCAAGCATATAATTGTATTTTTAATTAACATTAATTTATATTAATATTTACTCATGAAATTAATTAATAATTTATTTTATAAAAAAAATATCTTAAAACTTTAATTTAACAAGATATTTGGTAATATCTTGTTAGATTTTTTCTCAATACATTTTGTTATATTTTAATTGATTTATTATTAATCATTAAGGAGATGATCCAACATGATTTATGTTCAGTAGATTTCTTTGTACTTCTCTTTTGATACAGAAGATGAATAGGAACTTATATATAGATAAACACACACAAGACCAAAACAGCTCGCTCTCCCATATATTAAAATTCAGAAGAAAAAGGTAAATATGTTAGAAATATTTTAATTTTTGTGGAAAAATTTATGAAAAAAAATTCTTCTTCTGATTTGATAAATATAAAACTGATTTTTTTTTTATGTTTTGGTTCTTTAGGGGGATCTAAAGATATTTCAAGAAAGAATATTTCACTTTCTAGAATATAACAAATGGCAATCAAGAATTCCTTTTCTCTTTTACTATCTTCATTGATGGTGTTTGCTCTGATCGCCATACCCACAATTTCAGGTAATGTATCTAGGAGGTTTTCAAATATGACCCCCTAAAAAAACAAAAAAAAAATCAATCAATCTAAATATTAAGTTAAAAATACCTTTTTAATAATGTAAAATATAATATTTTAGTTCATTAAAAGTATCTAAAGTGATGCAGTGATGCTATTTAAAAATATTTTTGTGATTATTTAAGCTTGTGGTAAAATCAGTTTTAATAAGAATATTATTTAACATTTTAAAAATAAAAACCATTTTTGTGATTTGTTTTTGAGAAAATATATGGATTTAAGGAAAATATTTTTATTTAAGAAAATAGGTAGATTTAAGGAAAATATTTTTATTACTTTGAAAATATACTTTGTTGCTTAAGATTATATTTTAAAGGAATTATTATTTTCTTAATATCAAGATTATTTTTGTTAATTTTTTTTTAAAAGCACATTATAGATAAATATTTTCTTCATTAAAATTCCTTTAAAAAATGTATAGATGTTTAATTTTTTATTATTTATTTTATTGAAAAAGAAACTTCTAATTAACATAAATTGTTAAAATAAAAAGGTAAAATCAATTTTAGTAATGATAATTAGATGAAATATTTTAATTCATTAAGAATACTTATGTAATTAACCATCTTAGTAACTAACGTGAACACATAACTGTAGGAAACTGATTTTCAAATAATATTAGAAAGATGTCTTCAATTTAGGAAAACAATTAGATATTTTCAGAATAGTAATTAATCACCTAATCGATTTGGCAGTTGAAAACAATTTCACATCAATAGTGAATTATTTTACTTGGTCCTTAACACCATAAAATACTCAACTTAGAACCATTCTTAAGCTCTCAAACGTTCCTACTTGCATTTTGTGAAGATGAAAATATTGATAAGAATAAGAATTGCTCTGTTGCTTTTCAATTTAAACAATATTTCCACAAAAATCATGTAAAACAAATTTGCATACATGTGATATTTCACACATTGACATATGTATCTTTTTTTCACAAACAGGACAGCCAAGCGGAACATGGTGTGTAGCCAATCCCAAGATACAAGACCAAGTGGTACAAGCAGCTCTAGGTTGGGCTTGTCAACAGAGTCAAGCATACTGTAGCAGGATTCAGCTTGGCCAAAATTGCTACTCGCCTAACACTCTCAGGGACCATGCCTCTGTTGTCTTCAATACTTACTACCAGCATAATAAGGACCAAGGCGGTTCTTGTGATTTCAATAGGGCTGCAGTGATCACCCACACCGACCCTAGTAAGCAACTTTATCTAAACCCTGTTGTTTTTTAGTTATGGAAGCTCATTTAATAAATCGACATAATGAACAATTACTGTCTGATTTTCTCATTATTTGATAGGTCATGACACTTGCCAATTTGAGTCTGTCCCTGATTCTAAGTAAAGAGCAAAGACGAAATGAAGCCATCTTCTGCAACTAATGAATAAACTTATGTACTAATATTGAATACTAAATAAAATGCAGTGCATTATGATTACATTAATCTGGCCATTTTTATATATATAATATTTCCAGCAACAAATTCAACAAGCAAAGCACGTAGCTAACATAATCTGGTGATTACATTTATATATTAAGCAATCTTTGAGGAGAAAACATTGAGTTCATAAGAAGGACAAAGCTTCTCCATAAGTAGGATAAGGCAGAAGAATGACCACAAATTGACAGTAAAGATGATTTGAAATTCTTTAAAAAAGTAGAGTTGCCCATGCAGCAATGAACGCAAAGCCTCGGAATGGTGCCAAGGTAGAAAACTTCTTGTCCTCGCGCAATGCTACCATGTAACACCTACAACATTGACGAACATGAAGCTTTTCACACATTCATAACCAGTAAAAGACCAACAACCCAAAAGTTTGAAACTGGAGTCAATTAGTAAGCAATCTAAAATATAAGTACCCTCAAATGAAAGAAACAAAAAATCAAGAACACAAGGAGCAAACTATTTAATAAATATCGGGGATACTGCAAATATAGTCATTAGCTTAGATACAGAGAGAGATACCTATGTTAATCAGATCTACTTCAGTGTTTTGGAAACATGTCAAAACGGATAAAATCACATCCGTTGAAGAGTTATAAATTGCAAAATTTAAGAAGAAAAAAAAAAGCACACAAATCGAGAGAGAAAACAACTTACGGGCCAGCCGGAAAAGGCCACAATCCCAGCAGTCAACAAGCCACCAAACTGTGGAAGAAAGAGATATGTCAAGGATAAACAAGACGAAGTCAGTACCTTCGTTAGAGCATCAAATCAAAGACTTGAAATGGCGGCGACTTTGTGCCATATCCTGAGTATCCATCGATCTCCTAGGTTTCTTCTTACACAATTAACATTTGACCAGAGAGATGGGTCTTATTCGCTTTACGCCCAACGGCGTCCTTGTATTGTGTGCTGTTCTCTCAACCGAAATATCGCTTCTTTAGAGGTTACTTTTGTCCTAAAAGAATTTAACCTCTTCTCTTCTCAGGTTGATTTTGATGCTCCTCTAGTTCTTCTTCAGTAAACTCTGATGAGTTTCTCGGACAATTGCATGATTGGAAAATATAACTATAGTTTAGGATTGGAACTCTTAGAGCACCATTAACACAGTATCTTATGCATGTCTCTTAGGCTAATTATGATTTAAAAAAAATAGAAAAATAGAAAACGCTGAAGACACGTCTCTTATTCTGGCTCAGCAAGGGACGTCTCTTATGGACAGCTGTCGAAACATGTGTGGCTCGGCTTCTCTCTCTCAAATCCTCTCCTCGACGGCAACGACGGTGACCAAGTCGGTCTCCCTTGGTGGCTCTGAGAATCGCATCAAAATCGCCAAGGCCGGAGCCGTTAATGATCTCCTCTTCGGATCCGCTGTGCTCTGCTAAAGAGAACAAACTTAGAGCCGTGCAGTCGGGTTATTAAGGAAGGAGAAGCTGAGATTCTTATGCATAAGAAGAACCAAGTCTTCTTCAACAAAGCTCAGGGTTTTTTTTTCTTTGCCTTCTCTGTTTCTTGTTGGATTTAATTTGCTGCAAAGGCTCTTCTTTTTTATTGAATTACATCAAAGGCAATCTCAGGACTGATAAAGTTATAGCTTTAGGGGTTTATATTTCGTTTGAGATTGCAAGTTTAGTGCTTTTGCTTCTAACAGTTACCAGTTAGAGTTTCATTTTGTGTCTGTCAGAAACTAAAAGGTGTTTTACACTTTGGCTTTTTACAAGTCTTGCTTCAAGTGTTTGATGATAGATATTGCCTTTGATGTAATTACATTTTGTGTTTTACACTTTGGCAGGGATGTGACGCAAGATGCAATGTTTTGGGAAGCCCCAACAGCAAGCGGCTTCCTTGGTTTGGCCATCAGCTTCACTTCGATGTGGTTCTTGCATCAAACCGGACCCACAACATACATGTATCTCTCTTTTCCGACTACAGATAGAAACATTCCCTTATAATCTTTCATTTGTAAGTGGCTGATTACGGTATGATGTTATTTCTATTATGTGGCCAGTCTAGTGGTTTCATTCATCAAGGTTCCGATATCATTATCTGGTCTTGTACTCTTTGATGTCCCTCTCAGTCTCCCAAATTTGTTCAGCATACATTTTGGTAAGTAAAACGTTCTGCTCCACTTATATGCTCTCTTTTTCTTTGGTGAGTTAAAGTGGGAAAGATTCAATTGGTGTATGTTTATTTTGATTTTGCAGATTTATTTGCTGGTGTTGTCTTTGCCAGAGCCAAAATGTCATAATCGTGTTTCCAAGCCAAAGTACAACTCGTTGCAAAATCTCAGGACCGATGGTGTCCCCTTTCACAAGTCTTGCTTCAGGTGCTCTCACTGCAAATCCACCCTTCAAGTCAGTTTATTTCTTCCCCCTTCCAACACTCTATGTCTATGAATATGAATGAATGTTTGACAATAACTTGGATTGTCTATGTTGATGTTTTCATATGTTTGTTTTTCCTTTTTCTTCTTATGTTTTTCTTTGTACTTGTTAAATTTTTTTTTAAGAACTATTAAATAAAAGACTCCCATTGGAGCATAAAAATATTGGTGTCTCTTAATTAGGTCTTTTAAATAAATTTAATACTTAAAAATGATTAAGAGACCCAAAGTGAGGTTTTGGGTTAATGATGCTCTTAGGTCTTATACATGTGTTGTAGTCAAAGTCTCCTGCTTGGTTGATGTTCAAAGTTGCCTTTCAAAAAATATATTTCGGTCAATTTCTCTTGAATCCTACCTTGTTGCTAAGGTTTGGAGCACGAGCTGCAGCCCCAAGACTGTAAAAGATAGCGACTTATCTGCTGGTTTTGCATGAACGGTCCGTAATAAGACCAACAACTCTCCTATGAGTTGCTCGTTTGTGATGGAAAATGTAAGAGACTTGAACAAAATCTGAGAGAAGTTGAAGCAATAATGTTGCATCCATTGCCAGAGATTGCTGAGAGTATCAATGATACTGTCTATCATGAACACTCCATGTGGCCATGAGATACAGATGATTTTATGTTGATAGTGGATGCAATATCAAGGGGAGAGTTGAAATGGGTATTGACTGCTTGTGCTAAAGTTATTTCTGAGAACAACCTTCTAACGGCACGGTGGTGTATGGGAGTGCTAAGAAGCATGGTTTCAATATCTGGTAAGCCTATCCAGTGTCTAGGAGGGTACATGTTAGAAGGGTTTCTGGCTAGGGTCGCTGCCACTGGTTCCATATACAAATATCTCCGGTCCATAGAACCCGAGAGTTATGATTTCGTATCTTATGTATTCAACATGATGAATCATTAATTTGTTGAAATAAAGAGAAAGGTGAAAGGAAGACTTCACAAGACTTCACTAAATTTCACAAGACTTCACCTGACTTGTCCTAACTTAGTGTGGAAGGTTAGGGAGAGAAGGGAGAAGCAGGCCTACCCAATTTGGATTTCAATGGAAGGAGACCACATGTTGCTGAGCCAGACCTGTCACTCTCACATGCTTTGGACAAGCAGGACTACCCAATTTCCCTCTGTTATCATTTGTTTATTCATTACAGTGACCACAAATCTGGTATTCTCGAATCAAACAGAGCGTTTACTCAACGAGCGTCATTCCTCCAAAACAAGATCTACTCTTCGAATTCTCAACAGCTTGAAACTCGGGAGCGCTTAGCTAAGCTATTGATATAAAACCATTTACAGAAATCGAGTTAAGTCAAACAGTGAAACACCTAAACTGCTTCTACCAAATTATGATTAATTCCAATGATTGCTAAAGACCATACAAGAAAAAAAAAATACAAATCTCAAATCAAGGATATCCAATTGCAAAACTTAAATCAAAGAGATACAATATCATACTCGGCAGATGTGTCTGATGGTGAATAGGCCTTGGTATTTTGCCTTCGTCTCCTTTATCCACCATCGACGATCTTCGCAGCAGGGACAAAAGAAACATCTTGTTCTTTCTTATTCCTAGTGGACCTCTCAGTAGGATTCAAACCCAGATGAAGTTCTGACCATTTGTCAGAGAAAAAAGAACGAATGGCTCTTGTAGAATTCCAAAAAAATTCTTTCTTTCTTCCGGAAGCAGATGATTATTCTTCCGTGAATAGCCGAGGCATTGAGGAATAGTAAACACTGAGATTCCAAAAGAATGTTTGACTTTCTCTACATCTTCACCTACAGAAAAGTTGGAGATTTTGTTTTAATGTTTCTCCATAGCTGGGTAATTCCAGATTCAGGCTTAAATCAAATTAGGTGCGCTAAAATCCTTAAGAGTCTCATCCAACAACTCTTTGATTGAGTCATCAAATTTCTTCATTCCTGATAGAATATATTGTTGTGGTGTAACCTCAGCTGTTACGGGTGAGGTTAGACGTTTGCGGATCAAAAATTGTGCAACACCGGTTAAATAATAAATTAACAATATGAATATTTTTATAACTACAAAATATTAACAATCATAATATTATAATTAATATAAAATTTATATTTAAAAAATAATACTATTAAATTTTAAAAAATGTAATACTGTCAATCAAAATGGATGGTCTATACGAGGACAGAGAAGTCGCCACTATCAAGACCTCTATAGGACACTATTTGGGCAGCCGGTTCCTGCCCCTCTTCAAGTCAGTGATGTAGAGTATGATTTTCAAGACTCATTCTCAGATTCAAAGACATGGCAACAACTCAGGCCTAGGAAAGCTAAGGAGGATTGGAGCAATGTGGTCTTGTTTTCTCAGGGAATCCTGAGGTGTTCATTCATTTCTTGGTTAGCTGTTAAAAACAGGTTGGCAACTGGTGACATGATGAGATCTTGGGGGATGATACATGAATGTACTTCGTGTGAAGAAAGGGATGAGACAAGGGATCATTTGTTCTTCGCTTGCCCTTATTATTATACTGTGTGGGATGGTCTGGCTGGTGGGCTTCTAGGTTCTGGTATTGATTCGGATTGAAACTTGACTTTCGATCATCTTCAAACCTATCGCTTTACCAACCTCGACTCCATTCTTACCAATCTTCTTTTCCAAGCAACGATCTACCACATCTGGAGAGAGGGGAATGAAAGGAGACATCACACGAGTTGGATGAGAACATATACTATGAGGACACCGATAGATAAGACCATAAGGAATCATATTATGTCTCAGAAGTATCAGCCTAGGCATACGTTTGCAGGCATGTTACAGAGATGGTTTCAACATTCGATATAGTTTTCAATTGCTTAGTATATTTATCCTTTCGCATAGCAAATTAGTTTAGAAGTACTCTTGCTCTCTCTGTAAATGTTATGTTTTACCCATAGATGAATAAATATGAATTTCATCAGAAAAATAAATTTAAAAAATTTTAGAAAAGTTTTTTTGAAAAGTTTTATAATGCAAATTAAAAAAAAAATATTGAAAGATTAGCATTTATAAAGCCCTTTGTCAAAAAAAAAAAGATTAGCATTTATATTATTTCAATTTAAAAGTTTAATTAAATATGTTATGTTTATATAGCTTTTTAAAAAAAATATATTTTTATTTTTATTTTTATTTTCACCTTCTGGTGTTGTTGTGCAGGAAATGGGTGATGACAAAATGGCTCATAGCAAACTTCAAGACAATCTGAAGAAACTACAAGTACTCTACTTCTGATATATGATTTCCCATTGATTGTTTCATATACTTAAAATATGTTTTGTAATCTCTGCAGGGAATCAGCTTGAAGACGACGGAAATGGAAGATACGGCAAAGCCCTTCTACTGCAAAGGAACTGTTGAATGCTGCGAGTTCAAGAAACAGAGCTCAAAATCCTAGCACTGCTTTCTCTTGTTCGTTAATATTTGTTTAAAACTATATTTAAAGAACTCAGAATGTTAAAAATACAGTTTTGGTTTGACTATATTTATTGGTAAACGTTATTGTAGATATCTTCTTTAAAATTATATACTACGCTTGCGAGCAAACAGATGATGCCATCTCATAAAAGTAGAAACAAAGCTCAAAGTAAATCCAAAGTTATCATGAGAGAAACTAAAGTAGAGATATGAATAATCCGAGTTAACATAAGCGGAGAAACATATATAGTAATATCTTCTTCTCCCTAAAACTAGTAGCTAACCCATAATAAGAGAACATAACTACATTACACAAACTGCTGCTGATCCATCTTTTAATCATCATCTTCCTCCTGTAAAACATAAACCAACCAAGTGTGACAACTAGATAGTAGCAAGATTTACAAAGCAAAATACAATAGAGATTTTTATAAGGACAAACACTTCATTTCCAGCTTCATCTTCTTCGTTGAAATATTTTTAAAATAAGATTTTACCAAAAATTATAAACATTTTATTTTGTGAGATGAAGAGAAGACGATAGACTGGAATTGCAAATGAGAAAAAGGGTTTGGATTTGAAGAGAGTGGAGAAGAGAGTTTTTGTGAGGATCTGGATCTTTTTAGAGAGGGTCTAAGTAATGGGTATATAGAGGAGAAGGCATGGGATGATGAAAATACAGTGATTGGATAGAAAATCCAAAACTCTCCACCAAGACGATGCAATCATGGCTTTGGTCGACCTAATTCATCTCCTTCACTATCACTTCCTAATCGACTCTTCACTATCCTCCAGAGCTCCACTAATGCGCCTAACTGCAAGGTCTTATACTTCTTTTTGGGGCTTGGGTTTGGAAAGGTTCTTACTATCTTGTGTTGATGGCTGTCTTTTTGCACATGCAAGTGTAGCGGTTGAACATGGTCCAAAATTTTAGAGGGTCCATAATTTATTTTATTTTAGTAATAGTTATAAATATAAAATCATATATTTATAAAAAATCAGATAGCTATATGTAAATTTAATTTTTGTATTTATTAACCAATAATATAAATATAAATCACAAATTTGATTTTGTTAACATAACCAACAAAAAATGCAATAAGTTAGGAAGTAATTAGAATTTATATCAATTATAAATTTTGGAAAGTAAAAATATAGCTGTTGGTGTTTGTTTTAATGTTCAGTGTAAGTTTAGAAAGTTAATATTTTAATTTGATTATGCTTAGGAAAATATTATTAATTAGTGATTATAAAAAGGGAGATAAATATATAATTTTTTCACCAACTTTTCCAAAAAAAAAAGTAACCACAAATAAGAAAGACAAGTTCAAGCTTCTGTCGTGAGGAAAAGAAGAGTCTCCAAGTTCTTGTTTGATCAAATCAAGAGTCCACATCTTTTTGTCTAACCACTACCTAGATTCTATTGTTCTATTATTATTTTATAGATTATGGCTCATGATCGTGGATACAAAAAAATGTCAAAAGAAAAAAGAAACTGAAAAGTTCATAGTGGTGTTTTTCATAAGTTTATAATTAAAAAACCAAAAAATGTTTCTTCCACTCAATGAATATGAAAATATAGAAGATACGAATAAAAATGATGATAGTGTTGATGTTTGAATGCCTAGAGATGATAATGATTGTGATGATGCTTGTGAGAATGATCTTAAAAATGCTGATTGTTTGAATTCAAATGATGATGATTTAGAAAAAGTAAATGATGAGCATCTGTATACGTTTGATATTTTTGATCCAAGAAATTGGAATGTTCTTGATTCTAAGATGATTAATGTTTTAGTAGAAAAAGGTCCTAAAAGAGATATGTCAATTAAAAAGGGTCCAAAAGATAAATTCAATATATGCTTTTCTGCAAAGTGGTACAATAGAATTTTATTGAATGGAGAAAAATGCAAAAGAGATTGGTTAGTCTATTGTAAGGAGATTGATAAATTATTTTGTTTTTGCTGTAAGATATTTTAAAAAAGCTGCCGGTAAATGTCAGTTATCAAATGAAGGTTTTAAAGATTGGGCACATCTTAGTTCTTGGCTTAAAGAGCATGAAACAAGTGTTTCACATATTAAGAATATGACAATTTGGTATATTTAAGATTTCAGAAAAATCAAACTATTGATAAAGTGGCTCAAACACTAATTTTAAAAGAAAAAGATCATTGGAAAAAAGTTTTGTTTAAGATTATTTCTGTTGTAAAATTTCTTGCAAAGCATAATCTTGCATTTCGTTTCGTGGTACTAATGCTAAACTGTATAAAAATAACAATGGAAATTTTCTAGAACTAATTTAAATGTTAGTTGAATTTGATCCGGTTATCAAAGAGCATGTGGATAGAATTATAAATGATGATATTCATTTTCATTATTTTGGTCATAATATTCAAAATGAATTGATAATTTTGATTGATTATGCAATTAAATCTGAAATTTGAAGTAGAATAAAACAAGCAAAATATTGTTCTGTGATACTTGATTGTACTCCTGACAGTGGCCACCAAGAACAAATATCTATGATATTGAGGTATGTAGATTATTCTTCTCATCCTATTAAAATTGAAGAATCTTTTCTAGGATTTTTACATGTGAATGATACAAGTGGTCAAAGTCTTTTTGAAGTCTTACAAAATGAATTATCGTCTTTGGGTCTTGACATACATAATGTACGAGGCCAAAGTTATGATAATGGTGCAAACATGAAAGGAAACATCAAAGAGTACAAAAACGATCTTTAGATGTAAATCCAAGAGCGTTTTATACTCCTTCTAGTTCTCATAGTCTTAATTTAATGATGTGATATGGCTAATACTTGTGGAAAAGCTAAAGATTTTTTTGGAGTGAAACAAAGAATCTACACAATATTTGTTAAATCTAGTAAGAGGTGGGATATTTTAAAAGATAATATAAAAGATGTTACACTTAAAGCCATTGTCATCTACTCGTTGGGAGAGTCGTGTAAATAGTGTTCAAGCAATTAGATTCCAAATTTTAGAAATCCGTGAGGCTTTACTTCAAGTAGCTGAAAGTGATAATGATTCTATGATTAGAAGTGAAGCTAAATCCTTAGCGACAAATGAACTTGGTGAATTTGTGTTTTTTGGTGAGCATTGTTATTTGGTATGAAATGTTATATGGTGTTAATTTGGTTAGTAAAAGTTTACCGTCTAAAAATATGCTTATTGATGTTGCCATTGAAAAAGTTAGGGGAATAGTGGAGTTTTCAAAAGTATAGAGATACTGGTTTTTCAAATGCTTTGGAAACTGCTAGAAAAATTGCTATAGATATAGGTGTTGATCCAATATTTCCTCAAAAACGTGTTATTCAAAGAAAAAGGAAAATTTGATGAGATCTCAAATAGTTTACCTTCAGCTGCTCCATAATCTAGTGAGGAATTATTTAGGATTGAGTATTTTTTATGCATAGTTGATCAAGCAATTACTTTACTTACTAAAAGGTTTGAACAATATCAAGAGTATGAAAAGTTTTTTGGTTTTTTATTTAACCCTGAAAAAATGGTTTTCTTTATATGATATGGCTTTAAATAATTATTGTAGTAGTTTTGCAAATGCTTTTAAAAAGGGTGAGAATTTTGATGTTAGTGGAAATGAATTGTTTATGGAATTAAAATTACTTAGAGAAGTTATACCAAAAGAGATAATTTATCCTATTGACATTTTGAATTATTTGATGCGTGCTAATTGTTTTCCAAGTGCTATTATTGCTTATAGAATTTTACTAACTAATCCTGTAACGGTTGCATCTGCAGAGAGAAGTTTTTCGAAACTAAAATTGTTGAAGTCACATCTGCGGACAACAATGATACAAGAAAGATTAAATGGGCTAGCGATGATCACAATTGAAAATGATATTTTGGAGAAGATCAAGTTTGATGATTTGGTTAATGATTTTGCATCAAAAAGAGCTAGAAGAATGGCTTTATTTAGATGAAACTAGATGGTATTTTTATTTTATTTTATAACAATATTTTGTCAGAAAAACATATAAATTATTTTAGGTTATAAAAAGGTGTCTTGTTTTTTTTTTGAACAGCATCTTTATAAAGTTTGAGACGGCCTGTTTTTCACCATAGTGAGTCATCCAATAGCAATTTTCAGACTGAATTGTCAACTTGCTTTGCTGGCATTTTTAGACATATAACCTTCTCAAGAAAACAAAAAATAACACATATCTTTACAAAAAAATTTGATATCTCAGTAAATCTATATGCAAGTTATGGCCGTGCAAACCAAATTTAGTGGAAAATTGTAATGTAAATGGTGGAGGACTTTAAAGTCATTTTGCTTATAATTTATCTACAAGAAAACTTTTTTTTTTTATCAATAATCTACGAGAAAACTAACTTTTAGAATTTTTTTATATTCGAGAGCATCTTCAATTCCACCGTAAAAAAACTACAAAATAGAGTAGAAAATGCAGTCATGAACAAAAAAGAAAACATTACTGCATATATAGAGTAATTTTTATTTTGTTCATGACTGTATTTTTCAATCTATTTTGCAATATAATAATATTTTTTTTGTTTGTTTATGATTGTATTTTTCGCTTTATTTTGCAATTTTTTTTGCATTGGAATTCTGAGATGCTCTAATTTCGTGATCTTATATGGTTTTTGGTACGATTGCATCTGATAGTAATAATGATGTTTGTTCGTCAGTCTAAGCTGGAACATTGTAATCATGATTCATGAGTCGAACACACAGTTTCACTACATTTCAGAAATAATTGAAAATAACTCGAGAATTATTTATATAAGTATATTATATGGAGATGATTGATGGAGAAAAGAAGAGAGAAAGAATTAACTTGCACAAGTAAAAAGAAGCTGTTGTCAATAATACAATTTTCTCATGCAGCTAACTGAATCTCGCCGAGTTCTAGCTGAGCAGCGATATCCTCAAGCTGCTTCTTCACACTCATATCAATAAGCTTCGACCCAGAATCACCGTACCTAATCGTAAACCCAGCGACAAGGCTCGGATCAAGAACCGTCTTCACCCTCACGTTCTTCGCCCCGGTCAGCTTCTGAACCTGTTTGGCGATCTGAGCAAGCTGCGGCGGCTCCAGCTTCACCACCGATCTAACCTCGGCCAACTGCGTGTCCGTTATCTTGTTGTACACAATCTCGAACTCCTTCACGATGTCGGTCACTATGTTGATACGATTCGCGTCGACCAGGATGTTGAGGAAATTGGAGGTGTGGCTCTGGAGAGAGGACGATTTCACGATCTCGTCGATCACGAGACGCTTCTTCTCGAGCTCGACGGTTGGATTCGCGAAGAAGTTGAGCACCTGCGGATCGGAGAAGACCTTCTCGAGCTTCTCGACGTCTGCGCTCGTCAATTCGAGAGTATCGTTCCTCTTCGCGACGTCCGCGAGAGCCATCGCGTAGCTTCCCGCCGCCGTGGCTGACATTCTCGCTCCCGCCGCGTTTCCGCCTCTGATTCGAAGTGGTAAGGCTGTCTTTCGCATAGGAAGAGATCCCCCGATGTGGAAAGATGATGGAGGAAGTTTGGACTGCAGAGAGAGCATAGTTTGCTGAAGAGACGCCATTGCAGAGAAAGAGAGAGAGAGAGAGAGAGAGAGCGATTTGTGGTTTCTCGAAGACGAGAGGAGAAGAAGAAGCTAAGGTTTTGGGGAATTATAAAACGGACGGTGGAGATTTGTTGATGAGTAAAGATCGAGGGTAGAGCATAGAAGGTTTATCTTGTGATGAGATTGCTAGAGGATGGAGAAGCCGCCACGTGGAGACACATTATAGGTAAGATATCTGTGCTCCATATTAACGAGGATCGATTCCAGTTATCCAGAATTGTGATACCACAAATAATGTTGATTTCAATTAGACTCATGTGACCAAGCTGGAGGATCGACTAAAATCGATTTCACCTGACCTAGTTTGGTTTCAGCGGGTTGAAATTCGATAGCCTAGCACAAATTATGAGTAATTTTTTTGGGGTCAAATATATGAGTAATTTACAAGCTTGTTCTTCGCGCTCATCCTTTTTCTTTTGAATATCAAGAGTTTCAAGAATCTCCATAAACTCAAAATCACAGCATGTCATATTAATTTCGTCCCAGCAATCATTTGAACTGGAGACCTCTGACACAATGGTCAGGGTCCTTTCTAGCTGAGCTAATGACCTCTGGTGCTCGTCCTTTTACGATCTTCCTACAAGATTCAAGGAACATGGCTCTCTATTGAACATTTAACATGAGACCAAATGCATAAATTCTTATTTTTAGCACATCTTATTATATAAAGCTTGGTTCTTCAAAATTGTTAATTAATATAATTACGACACATGGCAATTATATATTTAAGATTGTGATAAGTGTTAATCTATCTCATAATTAAAAATATATATACTAAAATATTAAAAAAATAAATTATATTAAAAAGCAATTATAAACATTATTTAATAGTAATTTTCTTTTTATTTTAAATTCTAATCAAAAATTAATTGCAAAAGATTATTTGATAATATTGAGACATGTATTTGTCTGTATAAGACAAAATATATAAATAATTTAACAGAATTGTTTCTATTAAAACTAAAATAGTTGTATAAAAATATAAAAAAAATAATAATTATCAAATAATTAGTTTCCCTTTTAAAAGTATAAATAAAATAAAAATATAAAATTAATTTTTTTTTTTTTAATTAACCAACTTTACTTTTTAATAATTTTGTGTTAAAAAAAAATATAAACCAAAATTAACTTTAAATATTTCATCTGATATGACATGTGTTAACTAAAAAAATTAGATTGTGAATGATAAAAAAATGATAAACATAACCATAGAGAATTGTAAGATTTTATTTAATAGTATTTTTTACTTAAAAATGATAAACATGATGGTAAAATTATTTAATTAACAAAAAAAATTGTAAAAATATAAATGATATTGAAAAAACGAATTTTGAAATTGGAAACTTTTTAAAAAAATTATATTAAATAGAAATAATTATTTAATAGAAATTTTATTTTTCTAAATTCTAGACAAAATATAATTGTAAAAGATTATATAATATTAATTTCATTTTCTGATATCCTAAAAACTGTAAAAGAATATTTGATAGTTGTTTTTGTTTTTTATAAAAAAATCCTAAACAAAAGAAATTTGTATCATATTTTTAAGTCCTAACCAAAAGAGAATTGTAAAAATTTATTTGATAATATTTTTAAAAAAGTATTTGATGATGAACATGATACTAAAAATTCTTTAATTAACAAAAATATAAAATTAGTATTAATATGAATTTTAAAATTATATATTAATAACTAAAAATAATTATTTGATAGCAATTTATTTTTGATTAGAATTAAAAAAAGATGATTTGATAATATTGTGACATGTATTTGTCTATATAAGACAAAATATATAAATAATTTAACAGAAATTTTTTATTAAAACTAAAATAGCTGTATAAAAATATAAAAGAAAAAATAATTATCAAATAATTAGTTTCCCTTCTAAAAGTCGAAATAAAATAAAAGTATAAAATTAATCTTATTTTTCTTATAATTAACTAACTTTAATTTTTAATAATTTTGTGTTAAAAAAAAACTAAAATTAACTTCAAATATTTCATCAGATATGATTGTGACATGTGTCAACTAAAAAAATTAGATTGTGATTGATAAAAAAATGATAAACATGACCAGAGATAATTGAAATATTTTATTTAATAGTAATTTACTTAAAAAATGATAAACATGATAGTAAAATTATTTAATTAACAAGAAAAATTGTAAAAATATTAATGATATTGAAAAAAATAATTTCGAAATTGGAATTTTTTTTTAAAATAATTTTATTAAATGGAAATTTTATTTTTCTAAATCCTAGACAAAATATAATTGTAAAAGATTATATAATATTAATTTCCTTTTCTAATATTCTAAAAACTGTAAAAGAATATTTGATAGTTGTTTTTGTTTTTATAAAAAAAAATCCTAAACAAAAGAAATTTGTATCATATTTTTAAGTCCTGACCAAAAGAGAATTGTAAAAATTTATTTGATAATATTTTTAAGAGAGTATTTGATGATGAACATGATATTAAAAATTCTTCAATTAAAAAAATATATAAAATTAGTATTAATACGAATTTTAAAACTATATATTAATAACTAAAAATAATTATTTGATACCAATTTATTTTTTTCTGAAATTCTAAAGAGAAGATAATCATTATATATGACAATAATTTTCATTTTCTAAAATCTTAAACAAAATTGTAAAAAAGTATTTAATATTATTTTTTATTTTTATATTGTAAATAAAAAGAGATTTATAAAATAAAATGTTTTCCTTTTTTAAAAAATTCTAGCAAAATAAAACTATAAAGACTTATTTAATAAATTATTAAATTAGTACGTAAAAAAAGGGATAAGACCTCTAATGCCGTGAGTGGAATTAGTCCTAGGCGCACTAGATAAGAGTGTATAATGTTGTCATTAACTCGATTTGTGTATTTGACTTTTATTTCTTTTTACTTTTCATTCAATTTCTTATTTCAGTTTGTGTTCACTTTATACGTTTAGGTATAGTATTTTCTCTAATCCGATGTACAAAACTTTTAACAATTCATATATGCACCATGATTATAAAATACAAATATTAACTTGAACTTACATGTGAAAACGAATTTTAATTATAAAATAAATCTCAAAAAACATATGCAAAAAACAATCATAAAATATAATAAAATAATTTATTCTTTTATGATTTTTATTAAATTAAAACATCAAACAAAACCCGTTGCGTTGCAACGGGCTCATATCTTGTGGAAGAATAAAGTTGGGATATTCAAGGTACATGGAGTAGGGGCAGTAGTCCAACATAGCATTTTTAAATCCAATGCAATTCTTATAAAATTTTCATTTACTCCTCTATTTAAAGTTTATACTTATGTTAGTATTTTTGATTTCTGCCCTGGGTAATAACAAGTTCTAGATCCGCCAACTGATTTCATAATGTTTCAAAATTGGTACTGTTGAAACTGGTGGTTGGTCGGTTTAAACAGCATAACAGACTCTCCGGACCTCCTCATGCCGTCTTCCGCCTCATTGACAAGGAGATCCACAGCCAGACGTGAAAGACAGAACTTCAGGGACCTGATGCCTCTGTGGCTTTCTCAACATCATATTCTTTATATGACTGTCACCAAACCCTTTAGCTGCCTGCCTTGTTTTGAATTTTTTGCCTTGGTAGCTTAAAACTCACGTATTATGTATATCCAGAAACTTCATTCTAATGATATTATCAAATTTAACAACAAAAAAAAGAGAGAAGGATATGCAGAGCCGGCTCAAGTGGTGGGGCCAGCAGGGCGACCGCCCATGGATAAAAGGGGCCCATAAAAGTTTTTTTTCTTTTTATAGCGTTAAATTTTTAGGTTTCAAAGATTATCATTTAGATGTGTTCAAGTCTACACATGGCCGACTGAAAATGGATAGCGGTTTTTAGTAAGTTTTTGTAATTTCTCAGTTTTAGGCTCTAAAGTTATGTTTCCTTGTTTTGTACACGTTCATAAGAAATTAATTTGGTTATTTGTTAACACGTTTTCATCAAAGATCATTGGGCGCTAAGAAGGTCAGGAGGAAAACCCATTAGAGTAGGCCTTATAGAATCACAAGTGTTTGTGAATGCATTTGATAACGTGTTTTGTCTTTCTTAATATGTTTTTGTTTCTTAGATACAATTCAACTTATATTTACCGATCTTTCTCAGCTTTGCTTTTTTTTTTTGGACTTTCAGATTCCTATTCCTGAGTGTTATATTTCTTTTTATTGAATTTTTTATTTAATCACACAAAAGGTGTTTCAAATAGATTTGTGACAAGCTTAAGTGCTGATTAATTCGGGTTTGATCGTATGAATAACGTTTCTTAGTCAAATGATTTGTTTTGGCTATGCCATTAGTTTCTGTTGGCTTTAGATTATGAGATTAGTTATTTCAGTGAGCATAATAAGGTGTTACACATTTGTTTTGCTTGTTTTGATAAACATCATTGCCTTAGTTTCTTGCAATTAACCATATTTTTTTGCTTTACGGGACAAAATTTTTTTTTTGCCCCGGGGCCTACGAAGATTTTAAGCCGGCCCTGAGGATATGTATAGTATTATAGAGAAGAGCTGGAGTTATGTTGGGTTGCTGAGGGAAAACAGAACTTCTAGAACAGTACACAATCCATCTTAGAAAAGAAGTTTGTGAGCTGGTCATTATCAGAAGTTGAATATTCAATGACATTTGACTTAGCAGTCGTTTTTAAAGACATACATTGCTAGCTCAAGTGCAAGTACTTTTATATATGGTTAACTGAAAGAGTCTATGATTTAAGTGCCAAAACTTAGCTGCACCAATAAAACAAGAGTAATGATGTGGTGGAGCAGGTGATTAATGAGCGGGAATATTTTTTTTCTGTAACTGGCTTTCATAAACTAAAATGCAGAAAAATAAAATGTTTGCAAGAGCCTATTGGCAATAGTTATAGAACCTAACCAAATAGAGAAACACAACACGAGAAGATGATGGTCGTGTAACTGCAAAAATATGTGCCTAAATGTATAAAACATATTGCTTCAATAATTTCGCTTTTCAAAAAGTATAAGAACCCAAAAACCATTTCTCCAGAAAACTCTAAATTTGATAACTTCCAACCTCAAATGAAGAGAAAATTAAGATTGTATATCATCTTGCCTTTGCAATTAGAATTAAAATTTTTAAAAGCAGTGTTCGTAACTTTAAAACAGCTGAGGATAAATTTTTTTGGGAAGGAGATGTATTAAATTACATTATATCATTAATAAATTAATAAAATAATTGAATAAATAGATTCACCGACTAATAAGGATCAGATAGCAGAATCTGTTTACCGTTACTCCCTCCGTTTTTTAATATAAGTCGTTTTAGAAAATTTTTATGTTTCAAATTATATGACGTTTTCGATTATGTATGCAAAATTTATTAACATTTAATGTTATATGACCAATGATAATATACTTTCTATTTTATTATTGGTTGATTTGTGGTTAAATAAATAATTAAAGATGTTTTTGTTTAGAAAATATAAAAAAATTAATGATTTTCTTAATCTATGTGCACAATTCTAAAACGACTTATATTAAAAAATGGAGTAAGTAATAAATAATACATATATGAAATTTTCTCTTTATCTCAGCTATATGTGCAATGTATAACCATATAAATTAGATATGAAAGATAAATAAATTGTTATATACTATTATATATGTTAGACGTTAAAAGTGAACCTCAAAAACTAACGCGAAAATAAATGTTAAATATGACTAAGCTATTATATATTATGATAGTTATGAAGCTCCAACATTTTTCTCTAACCGTATAACATATATGGTTAGTTATATTATTTTGTAATAATTAAATATGAAACTGTATAAAATACTATTTAATTTATTTTTTTGGTTATTTCAACTCTTTTCGTCGTGAATTTTTGATAAAATATATATATTTTATTTTATTAATTGTATGATATACAATTTTTTAATTATAAAGTTTATTTGATGTCAATTTACTGCATTTTATTAATACACATTATTTAATTTAATTTGAAAGTTTGTTTAAATTTAAATAAATGTGAATTTTATTTAAAAAATATAAATAATATTATCTATTAATTCAATTGTTTGATATTGATTGAATTTGTAGTATCTAAACCTCCAAAGTTTACTTATTTTTTACTTTTTCATAAATTATTAAATATTTTAGTCAATTATAGTGTTTTATATTGTTTAAACACAAGATTAATTATTGTGTTGTTTGGAAATATTGATAGTAGTATAATATTGTTTTCTTTATTACATTATAATAAATGGGTGTATTTAATTTAAATTCATACAAAAAGGTTAGGTTCAAGGGAATGTTTTTGTTTTAATAAGAGAGATTTATTAATTTATTATTATGATTAGTTACTAGTTTCTAATTTGATTTAAATTTATGTTTATTTTTACATTTATATTCATATTTTAATCACAATTATTTTAAAATAACAATTTTATGTTTGAAGTGGAAATATGAAATAAAACAAAAACGTATTGTTGCTCAAAAATATTTTTTACTGGATAATATATACAGTAGAACCTCTATAAATTAATAATGTTGGGATTTTAGAATTTTATTAATTTATAGAGATATTAATTTATAAAAGTTTCTTTTTTTAGATTTTTTTTCTATTTTTAAATATTTTTATTAATAAAATAAGAAAATATTTGATTTTACCGTATATAAATTATTTAAATTTTAGAAAAATTGACTTTCATATTATTTTATTATCTTATTTGGTGTATATTTTTATGTTTCATAGAATTGTTATGTGTTTTTCGATATAATTTTACTAAATATTATTAAAATATATTAAAATATTAAGAAAAATAAAAGTATTTTCATTGTGAATATAAAAGCAACAATATAATGTTTAGTTTGTACTTATATAAAATATATATAGAGATATATTATTAATTTATGATTTTAATGAGACTATATATTTACATGGGAGTTTTAAAAATATTATTATCTTATTATTTTATCGATTTGTGTCAGATTTTACATCGGTCCAAATTGAGACCGACGAAATTTATTAATATATAGAGATGATTAATTTATCGAATATTAATTTATAGAGGTTTTACTGTGTATATATATATATATATGTGGAATTTATTATGTTGTAAATATTTCACACTTATATTTACAACTTTATATAAATATAATCTATACTATTATTTGCGAAGCAAATTTTCGGAATCGAGCTCTCACGTTAAAAGTTAGAGTGGTTAATATCGTTTATACCCTTAATGAATAAAATGTATAAATAAATTAAAAAAATTTGGAATCGAGCTCTCACGTTAAAAGTTAGAGTGGTAATATCGTTTATACCCTTAATGAATAAAATGTATAAATAAATTAAAAATAAAAAGAAATTTTAATTTATTTGATTAGATAATTGATTCAAATTAATAATAGTAAGAATTATCCAAAATCTGAAAATATAATTTAAAAAAGAGATAATATATATATATATATATATATATTGTATTGTTATCTGAAAAAGTTTTTTAGTGAAAATTTGAAAACATAAATTATATAACTAAATATTAATCAAATAAAATTATTAATTATATAATTAAAAATAGAATATTAAGTTATCCAAAAACTAAAAATATAATTAAAAAAAAAGATAATTTCTACATATATATTGTATTGTTATCTGAAAAAGTCTTTTAGTAAAAAGTTAAAAAAATATAAATTATATAATTAAATATTAATCAAATAATTTTTTTAATTATATAATTAAAAATAGAATATTGAGTTATTTTAAGATTTATTTTAGTATAATGAATATAGTGTACAAGAACTTTTCAAAAATTTATGAAATTGTTTAAGCCCGCATCGCGGGCAAAACACCTAGTTATGTTAATTATGTAAGTCATTGGATAATCTACTTTCATCTTATTTTCACGACTGTGTTGTGCCAGCTGATCGACAAACATATTCTCACACAACTTTTAAATTAGATCAAAAGACATATTAAACTGAAATACATCTATGTGATTCATCTAAATTAAGATACACATGGTGTTACAAGTACAAGATTCGTCAAAGTTCAAATCACATGGAACTGTGGAATTGAGAGATTCACAAGTGCTTACACACTGGTGAGTGGTGACCAGTGAGGCAGTGAGTAACAAATAGCATCATAAAACATAAAATGTTGATAGCAACAACACACATACAACAGTACGGATACAAGGGACACAGCAGAAGACCGGGTAGACGGGATAACAATATTTTACGGATGATCAAAGTTTAAAAACAGAGAGATGGGAGGACTCATGACAACACTACTAATTTTAGCCCTTCCCTTCAACGACCAGAGAGACTAATCTGTTCATAGTTTTTATCAACAGACTCCTTAACAGCATCAACCACTAGCTGTGTCTTCCGGCTAATGCTCGGCCAAAACCCATCGGGCTTTGCACCTTTGTTCTTGATTTCACCAACCAATCGAGCAAACTCTCTCACCATACACGCCTCTTGCGGAAGCTCTGTCTTAACCGTGTGCTCGCTCGGGGGATTAACCCACGCAGTCACTAACTCATTGAACCAAGCTTCAGTGCTAGTGGTGAACGATGCCTGGGTCTCTTGAAACGGAATAATGAAGTCGTGAACACGAAGTGTGCCGTTGGTTCCAATGGCGGTTATCTCCATTGTCAGGTTTGCCAAGAAGGAGCAGTATATAGTAGCAGTGCGTCCGTCTTCCCAAGTCAGAGAAGCTCCACAGGAGAGAATAACTCCTGCTTCATTAAGCACAGCGCCGGGAAAGGCCGTGACGGTATTGGGAAGCTCGAAGTTGTTGGCTAAGAGAGTTGCTCGGATCGCGTACCATCCAGCGTCTCCAAGCGCACCAAGCCCATCAAGACCTGGCTTCACACGGATGTCATTTTTCAAGAAATCTTCGTCTCCAGCAAATGAAAAGCAACTCTGTACCTGCAGATTCCAACATCGAGTAGAAATAAAATAAGACTTTAAAGACAGCTCTTGAAACCACACACTAGGTATGTTCTGTTGTTGAATCTGTCAAGAAACTGAATAATTTTCACAAAAGCCAGAGACTTTATCTTCTATACAAGAAACCCAGATTGATTTTCAGTTAAATCAAATTGAAAAACTTACGGTTTTGAGCTGACCAAAGCGGTCGGAATCAGACAGAAACTCCTTAAGCTTAGCAGTTCTAGGATTATGAACCCACATAGTACCATCCATAATCTGAACACCATTAGCTTCACAAGCCGCAACGATCTTATCAAACTCAGCTACATTCATCGCGACGGGCTTCTCAAGAAGTATGTGTTTCCCTTTCTCTGCGGCGCGTATAGCCCACTCGACGTGGAGACTAGTGGGTAGAGGAACGTAGAGCGCATCTACCTCTGGGTCCTCGAGAATCGATTCGTAAGAGCCGTGGATTTTGGTCGATTCAGGGTAGCCGTTGGATGTAACGAAAGACTTGGCCTTTTCTAAGGAGCGGCTTGCGACGGCGGCGATGGTGGCGTTTGGAGCGAGGTGGATGGCACGAGAGACTTTTCGGGCGATTTCGGCGCAGCCCATTACTCCGATTCGGATCGGCGTGTCGGTGGCCATAGCTGTTGGTTTCTCCTGGGAGGGATGATAGAGAGAGAATGAGGAGGATGGATAAGAGATGTGGAGCTTTAAGATACTGAACAAGAATTGTTAATCGAAAGAAGAGACCACCTTGAATTGAGGACACAAAAATTGGGAGTGTATGTGTATGGCTTACGTGGGATGTTCGGTGGGAAAACAAACGGAAGTTTTTTTCCAAAAGATTTTTGGAGGAGCATACCTAAAGTTAGATACCAACTGCTTCATACCTTTCATTTTTCATATTTATGTTTGTTTCAATCAGGTGTTCAAAATAAAAATGTTTATTTCAACTCTAAAAAACAAATTTTTCTTGATATTAAATTTTAAGTGACACTAAAAATTAGAGCTTTTCGACTAGTACACTCTATAGCATTGAATGTCATTCTCTTTGGGCCGACGGATCGGCCGATAGAATATTTTTATATAAAAAATAAAGATTTTGTCAAAAAAAAATATTAGAGTTTACTAAAATTTTATATTTTATTTCTCGGTTGAAAATTTAAAAATTTAAAATTAAAATTATTATAGGTTATTTGTTTTAGGAAATTGTCTAAACTACCATATCCTTAGTACCATTTTTTGATATTTACTTTAATCATCTTTACCATTAAAATTTGAATAAGAGAAAGACCATTATGCACCTAAATAATTAAACACCTAATACCTAATATCTTCTCTTCTACCTCTCCAAATCCATATCCGCCATGACCAACGACACTCCGATGACCAAATTCGACGAGACCAACGATTCTTTGGTGACCAAATTCGACGAAACCAACGACACTTCGGTGACCAGATCCAATTTCTCCGACCGAATCCAACGAGATCAACGACGCTCCATTGAACACCGACAAGCTCAGGTGAGCACAATCGACAAACTCAGAGATAGTTTGTGTCAGTGGATTTGAATTCTAAGTTCAACTGAATAAATTCGTTCAATTGAATTTATGTAAAGCCCCAAATCTAATTGATGTGTTTGAATTTTGAAGTGCAAATTTTCGAGTTAAATTACAGTGAATCTTGTTTTTGGAAGTGAGTACTGATGCATATGAATAATATGCGATTGGCTTGCGCTCAGATTTTGAAGATCGACGAGGTTGGTGAGGTTTTTGAAGAAGCAAGAGGGACTATGAACAAGAACGTGGTTTGTGCTATCGAAGAATTGTAGATTTATAAAGCTTTATAAAAGTTGCAGAGTTGACCTCTTTACACCATCTTCTCTCTCATCTTCTTTAGACATCTCTTATACTAAAACAATCGTGTATATCTCCTAGGACTTGCATAGTTGAAGAGGTTAGTTGGACATCTAACTGAGTTTGGTTGCAATCATTTTTTAACGAAAGAGTACGATGTGGAGAAACCTTGATATTCTCAGATTATGCTTGTAATGACAACTTTTTGTTGAGAACAAGAAATTATCTCTAATGTTTAGAAGAGAGTTTTATATAGTTCTTTCAACTCATATTCTTGCTCTTTCCATGAAATGACCTGTTTTTTGAGGCTAAATAATGGAGACTACTCTATTATTAAGTTATTTTATTTTTAGAAAAAAAATAGAATAAACTATTGGAGAAGGCCTACGCTAAACAAAAATTACAACCTGCACGAAAGTACACAAATAAATTCGAACCACAAACACTAATTTATATGGAGTGAAGGACACTATCAGACTAGTTGGCAGTTTCGAATTAGAACCGAAATCTTGTTCAAAAGAACAAGGGAAAATTCCATAAAATACGTTAACTAAATTTCATTAAGTTTTTTAATACCTAAAGTTTTTTGCTACCCAGTTTTAATAGTCCAAAAATTATTCTGTTAATTTTAATACACAAATTTTTAAAATTGTGCCCCTTTTAATACCCAAACTTTGCTTATTTTAATTTAAAATACTAATATGTTTCAAACAAAATTTTAAAAATCTCTGAAATTTACAAAAACAATCTTAAAAAGATTCTAAATTTTTTTTTTGGGAAACAAAAGTAACTAAATTGTGAATAATATTAAATTTTGTGATTAAATTTTTTAAGTTTTAAATGTTGAATTTAGTTTATTCTCTGAAATAGAAACAAAATTATTTTTTATTTTTTTTCAAAATTAAAATTTTAAAAATTTCTCTCTAATTTATTTACTTTTTTCCTAAATCTTAAAATAAAATTGGAAATTTTTAATATTTTATCTTAGATTTTGGATATTTTTGAAATTTCATTTGAAACTTATTATATTTTTAATTTAAATATACAAAGTTTGAGTATTAAAAGCGGCACAACTTTAAAATTTTGTGTATTAAAATGAACAAAATAAGTAGTTAGGGTATTAAATTAGATAGCAAAAAAAGTTTGGATATTAAAAAGTTTAATGAAATTTAGTTGGGATATTTTCATCGAACTTTCCCAAAGAACAATAAAACAATTTTTTTGTCAAACAATAAAACGTTTAGATTTTTGACACTCCAATCCAATAAAATAAATACATAATTAAATGAATGAAAATGCTAAACATGATTTCGTGCTATAAAAACAAGAGTGATGATAAAACTAGATGGAGTAATAATAAAAGAAAAAAAAAATTCAAGTACACCCTGGGCCGGCCCTGAGAGTTTGGAGGCCCAAGACCATTTAGTAAAGGTTTCAAAAATTTGGGGGCCTAAAAAATTTTTTTTTACAAATTGTGGGCCTATTTACATATAAAAGAAATTCAAAATTTTTGGGAGCCCAAGGTGAATGTTTCATTGGGCTTGGCCCAGGGCCGGCCCTGAGTACACCATCGGCTATACTTACTTGGTAAGATGATGATTGTTTGTACTTTTAACTAGTTTTTGATTTATGATTTTCCAAAAAGTATTTTTTATCCAATCTTGATTTAAGCAAAGTAGATTCTCTATTTTTTTTAGGGAAACTAATTTTTCCTTTGTTTTACTGTTTTATGCTTAAAAACCGAAATCCTCTTTTGTTAATGTTTTTTTTGCACAAATATTAATTTTAGAAAAAAACATGACTAAAATTACAAAATAATAATCTTGATAAATTAAGTTATTGGAGATTTGTTTTGGTAGATTAATTTATAACTTTATAATTAATATTGGATACAATAAAATTTATATAAAGTTGATTAAATTTTTTACTTATAACCATCTTACATTTATTACATTGTAAATTTTTTTTATATAACTAAAATTTAGCTATTAGTTGTTATGTTAATATATTTGAATTACTTAAATTTTAGGTACTTTAAAATATTTTTAAAAGTATAATTATTTTAGTTTTGTTTTTATAAAAGCCAAAATCAAAGTTTTCATAGTTCTATTTTTTTAAAAAATTTCGTTGGTTTTTCTTTTGTCATCAATTTAAACAGATTCGACTAAGAATCTGCTAACAAACTATGCTACTCCGCGTCTATAAGACAAATTGGAACGATTGAGTGTGAGCACTATGTGCAATGCTATTCACTTTTGTGTTCCGAGCCCTGGGGAAATGTGTGATCTCAAAAGTTTGAAAATTTTCCCTTATCTGTCACATTTCTTCGAGGTAGAATGTAAAAGAATACTATTCTTCTGGTTTCCAAAACCATCTTAACGAACTGTGAACAATCTGTCGTAAATATTACATAGAATTGTTGCAGATTTTTCATGCATTTCATCGTCCAGATAAAAGCTTCCACTTCTGCATGAAAGAGGGAAAGGCTGATCCTCGTCTTTCTGGCCCATCAATCAATCAAAACCCTCTAATATACTATATCAACCATTTTCTAGTATAATTCCTGATTCTTGCAAGACCCATCTATAAAGCACCATCTCCTTAAATAGGAGGTGTATTTTGTGTTTATGCATTGCTTGTCCATGTTGATGTAACCTAGGACTCATTATGCACATGTGGTGTTTGAGCCTCTTTCCATATTATTGCTTTTGTCTCTGATGTTCTCAAGTTGCCTCTGGGATCTTTGTCAATTTCATTAATTTTTTTGTTATTTCGTATTTTTCAAATATATCATAAAATTCAGGCAAAGTGATCATCATCCGAGATTAAAAAAGTTCAACAAAACAAATGATCCATATTGGCAAAAACCAAACATGTGTGAGAGACCTCCTTGGTAGTGATGAGATTTTTGAAATTACTATATTTATGTAGTAATAAAAAAATAAAAAATAATAACTAATATAAATAAAAAAAAATTTAGTAAAAAAAATTTGTTTAACTTATACTGAGAACATTTTTCGAATCTTTCAATAGAGTTAAACTAATTATTTACAATTTAATTCTACGTAAAGTTATATGCTTTGTTGATAATATGTTGGTACTATTTATTAAAAGTTGTGATAGTATATTTTTGAAATAATTTGAAGTTTTTGAAAAAAACTTATAAGTTAATTTTTTTAAATAACAGACAAAATGAAATAAAAAAACCAAGACATTAAAAACCACGTATTTTCTTTCGCTATTTTATCAAAAATCCCCAAACCATTTTATTATTTAGGGAAAGAACCACACAAGGTTACGTATTTACAAAAAAGAAAAATAGATTCAGTCCTCAAAAAACGATAGGATCTAATTGGCGCCCCTTTACTATTTCCTTCTCCTTCTTCTTCGATTTTCTTTTCAAATCGAACAAAAAGCATAACTTGATCTCCGAGATAGATCTACACAATCTTCGATCCCAATGGCGACGAGAAGACGTACTTTGCTCAAGGTCATTGTCCTCGGCGATAGCGGGTAAATATAAAACACGCTGATTCTTTAATTTATTCTCGCTTTTTTCAATGGTTTGATCTGTGATTGTCGCTTTCCAGGGTTGGTAAGACTTCGTTGATGAATCAGTATCCTTCTTTTGATTCTGTGAAACATTTGCTTGAGAATATTATTATTATTTGGGGGCCTTAACGTCGTGATTTTAAGATATGTGCATAAGAAGTTTAGTCTGCAGTATAAAGCGACTATTGGTGCTGATTTCGTCACCAAGGAGCTTCAGATTGGGGATAAGCTTGTTACTCTCCAGGTGGGTTTCTCTTTTGTTTATGAGGTTACTTTCTCAAGATTCGATTTTTTTTTTTTAATAATGTATGTATGTTTGGTTATGTAGATTTGGGATACTGCTGGACAAGAGAGGTTCCAGAGTCTTGGTGCTGCCTTTTACAGAGGTGCAGATTGCTGTGCGTTGGTTTATGATGTTAACGTGGCCAAGTCCTTTGACTCCCTCGAAACTTGGCATGAGGAGTTTCTTAAGCAGGTTCTTTGGCATGCTTCTTTGTTATATTAGCCGCTTGTTTTCATTGTTTGTTATGATGAATACATTGAACATATGAAGTTTTTGTTAGCTTTGGCTATCTAGAGTCACAATCTTGAGATCTGTATTAACATCTTGCTTCTACATTAGGAGAGCTTTTGGTTAGGAACATATCTCTTTGAGTCCTTATGACCGTATCTGAAGTTTTGTTTTCCCATGGTTGAGCAATATAACATGTTTTTGTTTGTTTGTTTGTTTGTTAAAATGATCATAAAACAATAATATTACCAACTAGCAAGTACATTACTAACTCATTTTCTGCCTTTATAGCAGTTTTAGAATTCGTTAAACTATAAAGCTTGCGCATTTTTGAGTTTTTTTCGTGCACTAACAAATTTATAATATGCTTAACTTTGTTTCTGTGGCATCTTCTTGTCCTGCACAGGCAAGTCCAGCGGATCCAAAGACCTTTCCGTTTATAGTGCTTGGAAACAAGGTTGACATAGGTGGAGGGAGCACTAGAGTGGTAAGTACAAGATCATCTATGCTTTAAGTCTTTGGAGTCTTTTACTTTGTCTGGGTTTCGTCATCTATATAACTTAACAGGTCTCTGAGTCGAAAGCAGCTGACTGGTGTGCTTCAAATGGTAGCATACCCTATTTCGAGACATCAGCTAAAGAAGACTACAATGTTGATGAGGCTTTCTTTACCATTGCCAAAACCGCTCTTGCCAACGAGAATGATCAGGACATGTATGTTGTTTTCTCTTTGCTTTAGCTCTAATATATTAAGTATTATCTCTGTGGGCTGTCAAAATGCACAGAAACAGCTGAGTAGGTATAGAATCTGTTCCTCATACACAGTTCTTTTTGGTTTTTGCAGATACTTCCAAGGCATACCAGCTGCTATGCCTGAAAACGAGCCAAAAGGGGGTGGTTGCGCTTGCTGAACTGTGGATTTCAAGATTCTTTTACGTTCGTTTTTGATACATTTGCTCGTTATTCATTCAAGGTTGGTGTACTCTTGAGAATTGCAGAACGATAAAGCTTGTAGAAGCAATCTTTTCAGCCATTCCATCATGTATTAATTGATTGGAGGAGTCTGTATGATCAAATCGATTCTGCTGGATATATTTTGTTATTTTCGGAAGAACTGTTATTTGCTCTTATCATATTTGGTTCCCACTCATCTTATATTTGGAGACGATATGTTCATTTTGCATGATTAGTTTATTTCTCTAGACGCTTTGGATGACTTCTATGGTTTCTTTCGGCACTGATTAGCATGGGCTTTACCCTCAGCTCTCAACGTGGAATTAGAAAAGAGTTTTATTTCACTCTATGTTCCTCGTAATGCAACACATTGCCTTGCAAAACAAGGACCTATGAACAACTAATTTTACCCAAGTTGTATATTTACCTTCCTGATTAGTTAACCTATTATTTGCATGATGACTACGTTGCTTCTTGTTTACAATAAGTTAATAATATGTCAGTTACAACTTCTAATGCTGTACATATTTGATTTGACATGGTACATATAATCTGGTTATCTTTTTACATTAGTCGAAAACACTCGAAATTTAGGTTAGACTATGCGGTAATCAATCCACCTTGGAAATGCGTTCACGGATCAACTAATCCCATATATATTATTTGTGAAATATTACGAATTCTTTTTGTATCCACGTGTCATCACTACGATGATTCTTAGAATTATTAGAGAAATATGTTGGTCCATCTAATTATATAATAAATTTTTTATTAAACTAACTATAAATTCATTATTAATGTCATCTATTATTTCCTTAAATAAAGATTACGGAGTTGCCTAATGTGGCTAAAGTATATATGACAATTAATGATTTTGAATAATAAAGATCTGATAAAAAAATAATGTATCTTCTATCAAATTTGTTTAATTTTAAACTATTAAAATAATTTAAAAAATCACAATAAACATATTATAAAAATTTAGATTTTTCTGTATATATTATATTTTGAATTTTAAAAAACGACTATAAATTACTAAAACTGTTAAAAGTCTCACATTCAAATTTTGCGATCCATGGTTTAAATTTTTTGTTAAGACAAAATACAAATTACAAAATCATATAAATAAAAGTCTAATTTAATTAATCATTAAGATTTAAAATATATATGTATATATATCATTCTAAATTAAACTATAAACCATATTGAATAAATAAATATTTTAATTTCAAAATTTATTTTGAATAATATTTTTTGATAAAAGTTTTGAACTAACATTGATAAATTTTTTTAAAATTATAAATTACTAAAATTATTAATTCCACAATTAAAATTTTGTTATCAGTAATTTAAAGTTTTTGCTATCAAAGATACACATGATCAAAAAAACATATGAGTAGAAAGCATCATTTAATAGATATTAATATTAAAAATATACTACGTATGTTAATATAATTTAAATTTAATTACATATCTATCAAATTTTTTAAAAAATTGTTTGGATTAATAAAATTGATTTATACGTTCGCACCATATGTAATAGTTATTGACTTTTAATTATTCAATATATATTTATTATTTCATAATATGTAAGAACATATGATACATAAAATAATTTATATATATAATGTTTATTCCATGTAAGACGCGGATCTAATCTAGTAGGACATTAATAAAAAAAATTATTCATCAAAATCTACCTCAATATAACGTATTGTAAAATGACTCTAAATGGGCCAACATATGGGCCTTGGAGGCTTTAATCTATTGTCAATCCACTCAACTAGCAAAACCTATCTTCTTCCTTCTTCGCTCGTACCAAATGACCTCCATGAACAACAACAACAACAACACCTCCTCCTCTTAAACCTTCCAATAAACCTAGAACACAATCGAAATGGTAGGAGCTTCGAGAACAATCCTCTCCCTCTCTCTCTCCTCCTCTTCCCTCTTCACCTTCTCCAGAACCTCCAACTTCGTCCCATTTCTCCGCCTCCACAAACCTTCCTCTAGATTCCACCACGCTCTTCGCCGCCCTCTATGCGCCGCCGCAGCCGCTCCGACGGAAACGAACATCGCAGACCCAGATCAATTAAAGCACACGATCTTGCTGGAGAGGCTCCGTCTCCGACATTTGAAGGAATCGGCGGCGAAACCACAACCGAGGCCGAGCAGCGTCGTTGGCATAGGGGAAGAACAAAACATTAAGAGTAAGAAGAAGAAGTTGGCTGAGAGTTTCGAGGAGCTAGGGCTGAGCGAGGAAGTGATGGGGGCTTTGAAAGAGATGAACATTGAGGCTCCTACTGAGATTCAGTGTATCGGTGTACCTGCTGTTATGGAGCGCAAGAGCGTCGTCTTGGGGTCACACACCGGCTCCGGCAAGACTCTTGCCTACTTGCTTCCTATTGTTCAGGTCACTCTTCTTCTTCTTGAGCTCCAATGTTAGAATCTGACTGCTTATACAGTGTTTGGTTCATGAACTGATTGTTAGCTAAATTGATAAAAGTTAAGTTATGCCATGTAACAGTAGATGATTTGATTTGTTTCTTTAGTGTCATTTCATGATATCTTTAGATATGAAGATAGGTTGGTTGATGTTCTTGAAAACATGGCGTTGTAAGTTGGATTGGTTTGAGTTTTTGCAGCTGATGAGAGAAGATGAGGCAACCCTTGGTAAAATAACTAAGCCTAGGCGTCCCAGGACTGTTGTTCTCTGTCCCACCAGAGAACTCTCTGAGCAGGTTCTTCTTCTACTGCTTTTGCTTTCCCTCTTTACGAAGATTAGTTGCTTCTCTGAGACATTGTAAATGTGGATTCCATGTTTGAGTTGAAACGAATATGAACTTGTGGTTGCTGGGAAAAATGTAAAAGTTGGAATATTTATTTTCTAGAAAGTTTTGGTTGCCTTCTTATAGGATGACCATAACACTGGAGAGTATGAGTATTTATGCTCAATGGTTTTGGACAGCAAAATGTGAAAATCTAATTAAGGACTCTGCATTAGGTTTACCGTGTGGCAAAGTCCGTAAGCCACCACGCGAGGTTCAGATCTATATTAGTTAGCGGTGGTTCTCGGATAAGACCACAGGAGGATTCGTTGAACAATGCAATAGACATGGTTGTTGGAACCCCTGGTAGGATTCTTCAGCACATCGAAGAAGGAAACATGGTCTATGGAGATATCGCATATTTGGTATGCTCTTATTCTGGTATCTTGACATTATATGTTCCATGATTTTGGAATTAAACAAAAGGGCAATGAGGATGTGTTCTTATACAGGTGCTGGATGAGGCAGACACTATGTTTGATCGTGGCTTCGGTCCCGACATTCGCAAGTTCCTTGCCCCACTGAAACAGCGTGCGTTGAAAACAAATGACCAAGGGTTTCAAACCGTCTTAGTCACTGCCACTATGACAACGGTATGCTCATGTTCACTGTGTGCTTTTACCCCCTTTGGCTTTTATCATGATTTATAAACTTTTCTTCTTGCGTTTTCAGGCTGTTCAGAAGTTAGTCGATGAGGAGTTTCAAGGGATAGAGCATTTGCGAACATCAACATTGCATAAGAAGATAGCAAATGCTCGGCATGACTTCGTCAAGCTTTCAGGTAGCGAAGATAAGCTAGAAGCACTTCTACAGGTAAAATGCACCATTAAGATTCTGGTATTCAAACATGTTACGGTTTTGGTACTTATGGTTTGATGAGAATGCAGGTTCTTGAACCTAGCTTAGCCAAAGGGAGCAAGGTGATGGTCTTCTGTAACACTTTGAACTCCAGCCGCGCCGTCGATCACTATCTTTCTGAAAACCAGGTCTCTACTGTGAATTATCACGGTGAAGTTCCAGCAGAACAAAGGTGCGATTATAAACAGCTTTTGCCTGAAACGTAATTCATTTCCTGAGGTTAAATCGGTTTGCATTTCATCAATCAATCCAGGGTTGAGAACTTGAAAAGGTTTAAGGACGAAGAAGGAGACTGCCCCACGCTGGTGTGCACTGATTTGGCTGCGAGGGGTCTGGACCTTGACGTGGATCATGTAATCATGTTTGATTTTCCAAAGAACTCTGTAAGAGTCCTTATTCTTTCTTCTCTTAATTTGTTGATTCACGTTTCTTGAGACCTTGAAAGTTTACTTTAAACTTGAATTGCTTAGATTGACTACCTTCATCGCACTGGAAGAACAGCTCGCATGGGCGCTAAAGGTTTGACCATTTTAATTAGTTTAATTCATTTTTGACTACCTTCTTTTAAAGCAGCTGCTGCTTATGATTTGAGGCACTGGGTAATAAAAAAGATAAGTGTTAATGTGTTTCTCTTTACAGGAAAAGTGACGAGTCTGATAAGCAGGAAGGACCAAATGTTAGCTGCTAGAATCGAAGAAGCCATGAGAAACAACGAGAGCTTAGAAGCACTCACCAACGATAACGTGAGGAGGGATGCTGCAAGAACCCAAATCACTCAGGAGAAAGGAAGGAGCGTTAAGCAGATCAGAGCAGTGAGCAAGCAACGAAACACTAGAGACAGAGGAACATCATCATCTCCACCTGCAAGACCAGCAGGTGTGAAGACACCAGTGAGGAAGTCTACTTCAGTGAGAAAGTCAACTTCGGGAAGAACATCCTCTTCTCCAGAAAAATCCACAAAGCCGAAAAGAAAAATATTAAAGACGGTTGGATCCAGATCGATAGCTGCGAGGGGGAAGAAGGGTTCAGAAAGAACAGGCAAGAAACTAAGTGTTGTTGGGTTCAGAGGTCGGTCTTCTGCGGCTAGACCCTCTTCTTGATTACGTGCTGTTTAACTTCAGGAAAGTTAAAAGTCAGTACAAAAGTGAATTATGGTCGGATTATGATTACATAAGTGTTAAAGATGAATCATCTTGAGAAACCATAACATGTTCTTTCTTCTACGAATTTCATATTTATAGAAGAAATTCACTTTTGCCTCGACAGAAACTCAAATCAGTAAAGTCTGTATATGACGTTGACATCAATGGTTGGTTGTATTTTATTCATTTTAGGGTGTAGAATGGTTTTTATGCAACATCGAGCATTTTAGGGTGTAGAATGGTTGTTATGAAAAATTTAAATGATTACAAAATCATATAAAAAATCTAATTTAATTAATTATTAAGATTAATATATATATATATATATATATATCAATGGGTTGGAACATTTTTTTCTTTATTATAGCATTTGGAAGTGAATATTGCAATGGGTTGGAGATGGATATTCGCAAAGATCTGGTTTTAGTTAGTTTTATTTGCTATTTAAATAATTGATATTTCTTAAAACCAAAACTGGATTACTTATTGGTGACTTGGTTTATCAGTTCGACTGAGGATCTTGATCGGGTTTAAAATCACTGATTTAGATGCAACAATTTTTTAAATAGATAAAAAAAATTTAAATTAACAAAATATTTGTAACATTGTTAATGAAATTTTGCATCATAAAATGTCCTGCGCTTTAAAAGTCGAGATCAAAGTCTAGTATTTTACTAAAGCAGAAACATTTTTTTTGTATCTAACTTGTTTTTGGTGAGATTTTATATTAAATACACTTATAAAGTTATACGAATACGAAATCATTATTAGAACCTTCTTTATGTTTAGACTGGTTTAGAAAATAACTGATCCGAGATTAATTTAATAACTGATAGTTTATGTTAATTTCAGTTACAGTAAGGTTTTGAGCGGGGAGTGAATAAAAAGACCGTCCATACACATAGAGTGGATGAGCCACTTTTACATCCCATTCGGTAATTTTTTCAAGTTAAAAATGAACTTCTTTTTTGATTGATAAAATATTGTTGAACCACTAGCAGTTCTTTTATATGAGAAAAATTCATAGAACCACTCTATACAGTAATATACAGCAAATCTAGAGTGTTTTTGGTGTGTCGGACTACTGTTTATTTTTATTTATTTTTAATTACTTAAAAAATAATATTTTTAATGGCTATAATATGTTTTGATATGGTGATTCATCAAATTACTTTTTGTATGTCTCTACTGTTTATACTTATGTGTATATACAATATATAATTTAAATTACATATTTATGTGCTATTATGTTTTGTATTTAAAATAATTATCTATTTTGCCAAAAATAATTAGTGTTAAATCATGTAAAATTATATATATAATAAAGCTCATATATATATATATATGATTTATTTAATTTTTAGATATTTTAATTTCTTAATTATATTTCTTGCATTGATAAACTTTTTTAAATAACTACTTTTACTTCTGAAAATAAATAGAAATAGAGAATATAAATCATTTATAGTTATCTCATATTTATATTTCGTGGAATGAATTGTAAATAGTAACATAATTTTTTTTATAATTTTTAAAAATTATATAAAATAAATATTTAAATTTAAAGTTCAAAATAATTTATATGTATAATAATTTTATATTGTATATAAATTAGTTTAAATTTGTAGAGTTTTTTTTTTTTTTTTTTGTCGACAATTTGTAGAGTATTTTGAACTGTTTTTTATCTACTTTCACTATTCAAACATATATTTTAGACCGCTGGATCCACTAGATTCACTAGATCTGCTAGATCCGTTAGTTTCACTTTTGTTACGTAACGCTTGATCTGCATTTCCCATTCGAAGCTTTAGAGGAATAAAAATCCGCCCGACAGGGCAGGTCCATATCTAGTGGTCTATTATTGCTCCATTGTTCTGTCTTTTGGAGATATATTTTGGATTATTATTAGCTTTTGTATATAAGAAAAATCACCAATTCAGTCTGAATGCTTTTCGTACAAACAATTCCATATGATTCTAAGCTTCTAACCACTAATTTTCCGCATGAAAATCAATAGAAAAGATGCTTGACCTCTGCAAAGAAAAAGACTGATATCTTGTGCATTTCATGGTTTTTATCATTCATTTTGGGTACATATTGATCATCTAGACTACCATTTAAACAGATTTGGGCTGCATTGCATTGTATATGTCTATATCAGGTGGTGGAAATTCTTGTTGGTGACTTTAAAGACATTTGGGAGAATTTTAGGCCAAAGAAGTAAAGATTGAGACTTAGATGTTTTTCCCAACCTAAGTGTCATAGCGACCCGGAGAAGTCACTACGAGAAAACTACTTGGGAGTTTGTAAGTGTCCTAGCGACATATTTATAGTGTCTTGGCTTGGTCACTAGGACAAAAACGTGAAGATCCAGCGACACGCATAACGACATGTAGAAGTCGCTATGAATTCTGAAGAGCTGAAATTTTCTAAGTGTCCTAGCGACTAGGTCTTATCGGCCAGAGCAAGTTGTTATAGACGAAAGACTAAGTGTCCTAGCGACAAACCTTGGTTGACCCAGCTCGTCCAACTTATTAATATGCATAAGGATTCCAACGATTCTATTATACACCAAAAACCTAGTTAGTACTTTTTTTTTATTAATATGCATAACTCATATTACAACATACTACATATCAAACCCCATAGACAATGCATAAGGTTTAGATAAACTTTATTTCCAACTATTAAACAAAAACATTTATAAATTAGCTTAAAACTTGTAACAACATATCATACCATCATCACAAGTTGTAGATGCTCTTTTATTTTGCAAGAAAATTTCAGAATTACATTTATGGTGACAAATTGTGAAACAATATTTTGATCCAAATATTGAGGGATCATACGTTTTTGCCTTTGGAAAACCTTGGAGGAGGAGGTAAACGACCTTTGGGAAACCTAGGAGGCGGTGAAGGGGGCTTAGGTAAACTACCTAGAAAATCTGAGCCTTTTTTACAATTTTTTATGCACCATCGTCCCCTTAAAAAACCAAAACGAAGAACGCGCCTTTGGACTGTCACCAGTTGATCTGGATGTTCCGTCTCTTCTGCACCAAAACAAACCTAACACTTTAACTACACATATATACTACAGCATCAACGCTTTGAAAAATTGTCATTTGTCTGTAAGTTCGCCAGCTCGGATAATCCCACCTTAAAACCATATTGTGATACAACTAAACGTGTTTTATTTTGTCATCTATAAAAGTAATCTTTGGTCTGAACAAAACAGAACAGTAAACATAACTTAGCTATACCAGTTTTATCGTTTGGTTAAGAAAAATTAAGAACATTTAATTGGTTATGAACTAAAAGGAATCCAAATTGCATAAAATCGGTGTTATGTTTGCTATTCTGTAGTTTTCTCAAATGGCATAACTCCAAATTTTGGATTGTCAAAAGCAAAATAAAGATTAAACATTTTTAAATAGGCTAATAAAATGTAAAAGTAATTACTTTATTTAGAGACAAAAAGGGTCTCACTAAGTTTGCGGTGCTGCATTTGTTCACCAAGGGCTTTATCCATATGGGGAAACACAAGAACGAGAAGGAGAAAGACAAGCATGAAAGATACTTTAGAAAATGCCATCTTGATTCTCTCTTTTAATTTACTGATGAGTGTACCTCATTTGTATGCATTTATATAGAATAGAGATGTGGAGACCTATGGGTTTTGTGGTTGTGTTGGAGTTGAAGCCATCGAAGACTCAATTGTCACTTATGGGTCTTGAAGTTTTGGAAGTATTGGGCGAAGTTTCTTGGCTCGCCACAATTGATTTTAATTGGTCAACTTGTCAACTTGTCAACTTGTCAACTGGTAAAATCACTCTTTTTCCAGGAAAGCAGAGCCGGACTTGGACAGAATGGTGTGACACATTTGAATGGGGCTCCAACCTCTTGAGGTCCCACTTAAAAAAATATATTTTATTACATATATAATTGCATATTATTATATATATATATACATAGCAAGTATTAAATATAGGATGCGAAGTTGATAAAAATAGTTCGTAAATCATAACAAAATGATACATAAACTGATTTAACTATAAACAAATTTAATATAAATTAAAATAAGTTTTCTATGTCATTCAAACTCATAACTGCTAATTTTTTTTCAAATAAGAAGTAATTTAGCCATTTGTCAAAAAAAAAGAAGCAATTCATCTAAAATTTTGCTTAAATGAAATCGGTACTCACTAATATAGATGTACTTTTTTACAAAAAAATCAATGATAATTATGATTCTTTAAATAATTTTTTTTTATTTGTAAAATTTATGAAAGTATAAGTAATTCACAATTATTTTTTTATTTTGAATGGACCCCTGAAATCTCAGGTCCTACTCTGGATCACGCACGCAACTTTAAAACTGCAAGTGACTGACGTAACGCCTTGGTGCAAAAGGCGCTTGCCTTTTAAAACTTAAGTCAAAAGCTTCATCTCAACAAAATGTTGGAGAAACCTTTTCTTTCGGTTATTACCTCATAATTCAATGAACATATGTACTGCATAAATTTTCTTACTAATGTGGCCAAATCTTACATCGGAGGTGATTTAATTGTATGATCTCTTTTTAATGAAAGAAATATAGTATATAGAATTCAAGGATCCAATAAGTATAACTCTCTTATTATTAATTTGAGAAACTAACTCAAAATTCAAGTTTTAATCCCTATACTCTATCAAGGTATGTCACACAAACAACATCTACTTATATAGAGCTTGTGTTTATCCTAATCCTATTAGATAACATAACTTTAGATAACTCCTAAGAATATTATGTATCTATCTCCATAACTCGGTAGGATTAGGATAATGCATTGCACCTTAAGCTTCTTTTCTTTTCAAGCTTACTCCAACAGTCTCCCTCTTAAGCTTGAAACCTTCTTTTGTCACTTCTTGCATCCCAATCAAATCCCTCATTTTTCTGAACTTGATTCTGCCTAGAACTTTAGTTAGGATGTCCGTTTTCTGTTGATCGCATGAGACATGTTCCACCATGATCTGTCCCCTTTCAACACACTCACGTATAAAGTGATAACGTGAGTGTATGTGTTTGCTCCTTCCATGAAAGACAGGGTTCCTGGTGAGTGATATAGCCGACTGATTGTCTATCCTGATCAGTACCTTCTGCATTGGTTCCTCGGTGATCTCACTTAGCAATTCCTGTAACCATATAGCTTGTATAGCAGCCTCCGTGCCTACCATGAACTCCGCTTCACAGCTTGAGAGTGCAACGGTTTCTTGTTTGGCAAAGCACCACGTGATCAAGCTCTCTCCAAGGTTGAATATATGTCCTGCAGTGCTTCTTCCATCATCAGGATCAACATTATGGCTACTATCACTATAGCCAATAAGTCTAGGAACCTTTGGTGTTGATCGAGTAAAGAAAAGTCCGAGTGATGTAGTCCCTTGTAGATACCTGAGAGCATGTTTCATAGCTGCTCCATGTGACGCCTTAGGGCTCTACATATATCAACTCAAGACTCCCACAATATATGACAGATCCAGCCTAGTATGAAGTAGATATCTTAGGCATCCAACGTTTCTCCGGTAACTCGTTGCATCTATATTTTTCAAGCTTCAAACCGTGTTCCATGGGTATATGTGACATGTTGCAGTTCTTCATACCACTTTCTTCCAAGATTCTCAATGCATATCTCCTTTGATTCAGAGTTATATGACCTTCTTCTTGACATACTTCAATCCCAAGGTAGTAGTTCAACTTTCCTAGATCACTCATATCAAACTTGGACGCCATCTCTGTTTTGAAATCGTCAATGATCTTTGAGCTTGCTCAAGTGATGAACAAGTCATTGACATACACAACCACAACAAGTATGCTTGCATTAACCGTTTTCCTATACACAGAGGACTCCTTGGAACACTTTGTAAATTCTAACTCGAGCAAGATCCCATTGAGTTTGTTGGTCCACGTCCTAGGAGCATGTTTCAATCCGTACATCGCTTTGTGGAGTTTGTACACTCTCTTCTCACTTCTTTTCACTTCAAAACCCTCTGGTTGAGTTACATAAACTGTCTCTTTCAAATCTCCATGTAGAAACGCTGTTTTGACGTCTAGATAATGGACCTCACATCCTCTAGTGGCTGCAATACTTACCAGTAGCCTAATTGTCTCAAGTCGGGCCACAGGAGCAAATACTTCCTCGTAGTCTATTCCATACTGATGCACATATCCCTTAGCCACTAGACGCGACTTGTACTTCTTGATGGTTCCATCTGAGTTGAACTTTATCTTAAACAGCCATCTGAGTCCTATTGGCTTCACACCGTCTGGAAGATCAACTAGACTCCACACTTTATTATTCTCAATAGACTGCAGTTCATCCTTGCAAGCCTCTATCCATTCCTTCAACTGTCTTACCTCTTCGAAGTTTCTTGGCTCTTCGTTAAGGCACAACAGTAGCATCTCTCCTTCTTCGTCTGCGAGTAAGACATAATCCTCAAGATACTTTGGTCTTGATGTTTGTCTTTCACTTCGTCTTGGAAGCGACCTTGTTTCGTGATCACTTTCCTCCTCTTCTTCAATGTGTACTGTGTTTGTATCCATAGTCTCAGCTTCATCTAGTTGATTTTCATCCTCTTTGTTGCTGCTGCCTTGTTATAGTGCTTGCCCGCGGACTTGATCTGCTGTCTTTACTAGCCCATGGTTTCCAAACTCTCCTAGTAATACGTTGAAACCATCATAGTTTCTTAGCTCTCCATCAATCCTCTTCCAGTTCCATCCTTTGGTTTCATCAAACACTACATCACGACTTACTATTATTCTCTTCTTCTCCGGATCAAGTAATCTGTACGCCTTAAAACCAGGTTATGTTCCAAGATGAACAAGCATCCGCGACCGGTCATCCAGCTTCCTTAGGTGCGGTTTTTCAATTTTAGCGTAGCAGATGCATCCAAATATGCATAGGTGGCTTATGTTTGGTCGCTTTCCTCGCAGTACCTCATATGGAGTTTGGCTCTGAAGAGATCTTGCCGCTATACGGTTTATCAAATACGCCGCATGCCTCACGGACTCACCCCACAAGTAATTAGGCATGTGCATGTGCTTCAAGATTCTCCTAGCCATCTCCATTAGTGTCCGGTTTCTTCTTTCCACTACTCCATTCTGCTGTGGAGTGTACGGAACCGTGAGATGCCTCTTGATGCCCTTATCTTCGCAGTACGAGTTGAACTCGTGAGAGATGAACTCTCCACCTTGATCAGTTCTGAACGTATTTATGCTTTCTCCAGTTTCTTGTTCCATTACTCCTCTCATCTTTTTTAACTTTCCAAAAGCTTCGCTTTTCTCCTTAAGTAAGCTTATCCACATGTATCTTGTGTGATCATCAATGACCACAAAGACATATATATTTCCTCCCATCGTGCTTGGCGTTATAGGACTGCAGAGGTCACCGTGTATCAACTCCAAAGGTCTGGTTGCTCTGTATGTCGTTGCCTGCAGAAACACCTTTCTTGCTTGTTTCCCAAGCAAACACGATGAGCATACATCTTTTATAACATTGACATTAGAGACTCCGCTGACCAGTTCCTTTTGTATCATGATCCTCATGGTTGCAGTATTGACATGCCCAAGCCTAGCGTGCCATCTGTTTGACTCACTTATCTCGCTCAAGTGAAGTTGTGATGAATCTTTGATCCCCATTCGTACCTTATATAGTTGATTCTTCGACCTGTTTGCCCTCACAAGGAGTCTCCTGTGTTGATCATCCATAGTTAGATGTTCTCCTCTCAACTGTATATCACAACCCCACTCTGTTGCTTGACCTAGGCTAATGATATTGCTTTTTAGCTCAGGTATGTAGTACACATCGTTCATCTTTCTTGCTTCTTCCTTCATGTCTACAAACGAAATAGTGCCTTTTCCTGTGATGTCAATTCGTGAATCGTCACCAAATCTCACTTTTCCAGTGATTGTCTTGTCCATCATTGAAAAATATCTCCCATCACCAGTCATATGGTTACTAGCTCCATTATCCAAGTACCAGATGTCCTCTGAATCACCGTTTGTTTCATACTTTTCAGGCAAGCAATTCTTCTCATTGAGATAGACAACTGTGTGCATCATTAGCTCGTATGCATCATGTGTGTCACTATTGTCATTCTCCAGTGTTTCTTGCAGCTTGAGAAGGCGGTCTGGACAATCTGAGGCGTAATGTCCGATCTTGTCACACCTGTAACACATCACCCTTGATGTATATCTGCCTCCATTGTATCTTCCTCTGCCTCATCCTCTGTAATAAGATCTTTCTCCTCTGCCGCGGCCTCTCTACTCTCTGTTGTACTCACGTTGGTCTTTGTTGTACTCACCAGATGGATGTGTGACTTGAGTTTCACGCGAGTCATCGTTTGAGTACATTAGCTTTGGTTGATCATCTGATTGTTCCTCATCCTCATGTATCCTCTCTTCATAAGCCTTCGTGCGACCCATGATATCTTCAAAGCTAGTATTATTTAGGTCTAATACTTGCTCTAATGATGCCACTATATGAATATACTTCCTCCGTGGGAGACCACTCAAGAGTTTCTTTACCAACTTTGGTTCTTCAATGTTAACACCTAGGGCTGCAGACTTTGATGCAATTTCAGCCAGTTTGCCTCCAAAATCATCTACTGACTCTGTATCCTTCATCTTGAGGCGATCAAAATCACTCATCAATGTTTGCAACCTTGCTTCTTTGACTCTCTCAGCTCCGATGTGTCTGGTTTTAATTGCCTCCCATACCTTCTTTGCAGTATTAAGTTCGCCGACTTGGAGTATCAATGCCTCTGGTATTGATTGAAGTAATAGCGCCATCGCCATGTCATTCTTCTCTCCTTCAGTTGCTTCATCTTCAATAGCTTCCCAAACTTTGTGCACCTTAAGAGCTATCTTCATCCTTATTGCCCATACTGTGTAGTTTATTGAGTTAAGCATTGGCCACTTTATAGAAGAAGATCCTCCTCCTTCCTTCGGATTTAATTTCGTCGACATGACGATATCACTACTCATCTCTTCTGAACCTCAAGCTCTGATACCAAATATAGAATTCAAGGATCCAATAAGTATAACTCTCTTATTATTAACTTGAGAAACTAACTCAAAACTCAAGCTTTAATCCCTAAACTCTACCAAAGTAGCTTGTGTTTATCCTAATCCTATTAGATAACATAACTTTGGATAACTCCTAAGAATATTATGTATTTATCTCCATAACTCGGTAGGATTAGAATAATGCCTTGCACCTTAAGCTTCTTTCCTTTTCAAGCTTACTCCAACATAGTAAACGTTGCAACAAATAGCTAATCCATGAGGAAAGAGCAGGTTAAACCTGAACAATTATGTAACCAATCAAACCTTTCTCTTTTGACTATTACCTCATAATTCAATGAACATGTTCAGGTTAATCCTGAACAATTATGTAACCAATCCATGAGGAAAGGGCAGGTTAAACCTGAACAATTATGTAACCAATCAAACCCCGAATATAACTATGAGAAAATTGGATGAGATTAGTTTCTTGTTTTCACCCTGATTTAGGTATACATCATCACACGTTGCCGTGCGCACACACACACACAAGTAATAGGATTGTGTATTTCACACTAAGATTATTGACACGCATACAACCTTGAACATATACATTTCTTTGACGAGACATGTCACAAATATAATCTATAGACATCAAGTGATATGAAACAATTACGAACAAAAAAAACAAATGAAGTGAATGGATCTGATTTTAGTATATAGCTACTCCTGTACAAAAGCTTCATGGCTATCAATCTCTGCGTTGGTGAGCGTGAGCGTACGCTGAAGCTTCCGAGGAGAGAAAACCTCAACCTCTACAACAAATGTTGCTGTGACCGGCCGGTGATCAGAGAGTTTAATCTCACTTCTTCTGTAACTCATAAGCTTCATTCCTTTCCCATACCATATAATGCGATCACACCTGAACAAACATTTAGTTTTAAAATATACATATCATATTTAAAAGGTCTGTAACGAGTATGTGAGAGCATCATACCAGGCTGGTGTTCGTTTCCCTGACTTGGGATCTTTTCCTCTGTAAATTTCTGAATCGATTGCGTATTTGTAAGTTGGTGGGAAATCTAGATTTCCTTCTGACCATCCCTCGAATACACGCCCTTGTCTCATTTCTCTTGCAAGCTACCAAATATTGATATGATAAGAGTTTGACAATATGATCTTGATCAAAGGCAATTTGATTATCCATGTTTAGTGAAAATGTACCTGGTCCTTCTCAGCTAACTTCTTCCAATCTTTTCTTGCAATAAGCTCATGTGTCTTCTTATACGATAAGTTAATCCGATAATTCAAATCCCCTAGCCAGATTATTCTTCTGTAGAACATTTAACATTGTTCTTGTTAAAGTTAATATCAATAATATTTATTTCTTGAATGTGAAATCAAGAAAAAACATACTCATGATCACGGATGCTTCTTGGAACTCTTGTTGCATTAAGAGAATGAGGATGAAACTGGGTTCTTCTATGAATATCGCTTACATCAGCGTTTCTTTTTCTATGATCTCCATCTTTTTCCCCTGACGCTAGATGCGTGCAGACAAAACAAAACGGTGTCTGATACACTGACATGCTCACGGAGACAGCTCCCTGTAAAAGTCATAATCACTTTGTCACAATCCGCAAATGCATTCCCAAAATCAAGTTTTAGTAATAGAAGTAATGAAGAAGACCTTGTTACCAATGTAACCCATAACGCCAACACCAACAGTAGACACACTGAGATTACGTATGTGTTTCCTCAAGCTCCTCCGAACCCATACGGTTAAAAAAACTCCAACCATCTGTTTGCTCACGATCCGTACATACGACGGTTTCCTCACATTCATGAGAGGCTTGAAGTCTATATCAGTTAGCAGAGGCGTCTTCTTCCCTGATGTTGCGGTTGCTTTGAAAGAGTTGTAATTCTTAAACGGCTTCAATGAAGACTTGTAGGAACAACGCCTTTCCCTGACATGTTGGTTTAACAATCTCAACGGAGGTTCGGGCCAGCTCAGCCCAACTCTCTCTGAGTAACTAAACCACCGGTTTAAACTCTTGGCACGTTTGGAACCAGTGTCATCAAGCTGCACTGACAATAACCTGTCCAGCGTCTTTGGCGATGAGAATTGCCTCTGGAGATACTCTTGTCTCGGCAAGCATGATCTCTTATCGTAATTAGTGTTTACAATACCGTCCTCGATTTCGAAATCTTCATCGACCGGATGAATAACGTTGCAAGTAAACATATCTTTTACAACATCAGAGATCTCCTCTTCGAATTGTTTAAACTTGGACGGAGAAGGAGGATCGCTGTAACTTATGATCTTTAACCTGCTCGGTCTTATCCTGTTTAAAGCGTCACGTATGGTATCCTCCCATTTAGAAACAGGCTTGTCATCTTCAACACCAAAAATGTTTCCAGCATTCAGTGGAACAATTTCCTGAAGACTGAGAAGAAAAAAAATGTAAAATCAAGAAAACAATGAAGTAAAGTTTGTTTATAATAAGACAGGAACATAACCAACAGAGCTGTTGGTATAATGGTAAAGTTGTGTCTTGTAGACACTCTGCCACTCAGGTTTAACCCTCGCAGACTATTTACAATGCTTGGTTCCCAGTGAAATCACATTTTTTTTAACTAACAAAAAAAAAAGGAACATACCCAAGAACATATATGTCTGCAGGTTCAATGGTATCTACCCAACCATCAATATCCAAGTCCTTTGGTGGAACTCTTCCACCAACATTCCAAGTCCCAACACAGATTCTAGCTACATCAAAAACATACATTAAAGTTAAGACACAGCACAAGAAAGTAGCAGAGAGACATCTCAAACATAGAAAAAGAAAAAAGAACCTGACTGATTTGGTGTCCATATACTGATTCCTAAACGTTTCTGAGTTCCTTCTTCTCAGCTCTGGTTGTGCATCTAAAAACATTCCACAAATATAAAAATGGCCGAGGATTCTTGATATCGACAAAGATTTAATGACATTTGAAACAGAGCACAATACCATCACTGTCAAGAAGACCTTCTTCTTCGATTCCTGAAACTCGATATCGGAATATAATTTTCTTTAGATTTCATAAAATTGTGTACAGAGAGATTTGAGAAACCACTGACCTTCGGATTCAGAATCGTCAGCACAATCATTGTCTTCTTGATCTTCATCGTCACTTTCAGGGGCAAGATCTGATTCAGTGTTTGGAATGTTAAACCATTTACGGAGAAGAAGACGAGCAGGATAGAGCTGCAAGCACGACGAAGAAACCGGAGAACAACAGAGCGTAGCCCAACTCCTCTGCGAAAATCCAAAATTAGAGATAAAGCGTTAATTTCCAAGAAATGGAAACAGAGGAGAGAAGATGGAAAAAGAAGAAACAGTGATCGATGTACCTCTGTTCGCCGGAACTGTGATCTACCTGGTGACATTAAGACGTGTAATCAAAAACCAGAAGGTTACAGAGGTGCTAAGGATGTAGAGGGAGAAGGAGAAAACGGTTGAGGCGTATTAACGACCATTGTTGAGAGGGCAATGATGATGAATGATGCAGTGAAATGTTGGTTTTGACTTTTTTCATAATTTTAAAAAGTAAACGCAGGATGAAGTCGTGACTGAGTAGATAATTTTCTGGAATCAGCCGGCGTTTTGGATTTGAATAAAGGCTAAAGGTTGACTCGCAATTTTCTCCTAAGTAGAGTTGAGGCATTCGGTTATTGGGTTAAGGCTTAGATTATTCGGATTTCTTAATTTTTTTTGAGTTTTAGAAAATAAATAGAAAGCAAATTGCTGAAGGTAGATATCGGTCTCGACAAACAACAAATTTAATAGGGTAAACAAATTTAAGAGGCAAGAGATTATGGTTATAACGAAGCGCGAATACAATATGAGGAAAATGAATAAAACAAATCCGAAAGGAAAGTCGATGGAAGTAGAACAGGTCGTCATAAGGTGTAAGAAATGGGCATATTCGCTTTATTTTTTTTGAGTCTTCTTCCTCTTTTATAGATTTTTTTTTCCACCTTTCCTCTCGAATGGCCATTCTTAAGCCGTCATTATCTCTAGAAGTTCATGTAGTCATCAGTGGGTTTGATGACAGCTACATTTGGCCCTGTCCATGTCTCATAATGCTGGACTGCCGTATTGCGTATAGTCAGAGATAGGCCTGGGCATCCGGGTCTTCGGGTCGGGTTCGGATCGGGTATTATCGGATCCGGGTCCTTCGGGTCCTAGCAATTTAGACCCATATAAGTATCTATAACTTTTCGGGTCGGTTCCGGGTCGGGTCTTGTCGGGTCCGGGTCTTGTCGGGTCCGGGTCGGTTCGGGTCTATAATTTCAATACCCGTAAAATACCCAAAATTTTTGAGTATATTTCGGATCCGGGTCGGTTCGGGTATTTAGGACCCGAAATAGACCCGAAATACCCGAACTGGACCCGAAAACTCTAAAAATACCCGAAGAACCGCAAAAATACCCAAAAATTTATCCAACATCAGACCCGAAAACCCAAAACATACCCGAATTTTACATGAATACCCAAATTATATTTTCTAAAAATCTAAAATTTCACCAAAAACCTACAATTATACCCGAAAATCCAAACCCGAAACTTTAAAAAAAATCCAAAATACCAAAAATATACCCAATCACCCAAATATACCTAGTATATACAATTATTTGCGGGTACTTCGGGTACCCGAACGGGTCTCGAGTAGGACCCGGACTCGAACTGAGACCCGCGGATCCAAAAAAAAAGACCCAATAAGTACTTAGCATGGACCCGGACCCGGACCCGAACCTGTATTTTCGGGTCGGTTCCGGTTCGGATCTTCGGGTCTGGGTAAAATGCCCAGGCCTAGTCAGAGATCCTGCGATTTGAGTCGGAGAATGGATAGTCTTTTACTTGGAAATGGGCTGAGGGGTTTTCATCTTTCTAATGGACTTGATATCGCTTCTGAGCCGGACCAACTCAGGGAATTGTATGAATGTGCAAGCCCACATTCAACACAAGTGACTCATTTTCTTTACACATCCACATATCCTAAGAGTTTGATTCGAATTCCGATTGTTATCGGATTCTCTTTCCGACTTAACTTGGACTAAAATGCGTTGTGTCTGTTTTTTGTTGTGATATACTCGCTTCCTCATTGTTTTTTTTTATTATGTATTCTGATTTTCTTTTTCTTTTTCTTTATTTGCTCTTGCTAGTTCACCAAATCCTTTTTGCGTTTTGGGATTGTCAATCCCATGAATTTGTGTATAGCTATATTTTTATATGTCGTTGGGTTCATCTCTAGTGTGAAAGTATTGTATATCTCATTTTAGATGAAATGATTATGGAGTGAAAATTCTATTTGGATAAGTGATCAAAATGATTTGAATTTTCTGGAATGGGATACAATGATTTGAACTAGTCATTTTTAATGTTGTTCTAGAGAGTAATTAGTTTCTAGTTGTTTGCGGTTTATATCTCGACAACGCATCAAACCGGCTTTTATTTCAACCTATACGAAGGAGTAAACAAGAAACAGCTTCACTCCTACTTGACTTTGATTAAATCTCTCACTCTCATCCGGTTTTTAATATCAAAAGACATCAGTATAAGTAAAATTAAAAGTATTTAGAAGATTAGAAGTTGATAAAAATTTCCAAGATTGGAGTTACAATAGTCTCTTTATCTTGCTGAGGCGTGTAGAATACAGTAGAACCTCTATAAATTAATATTCGATAATTTAATAATTTCTATAAATTAATAAATTTTGTTGGTCCAATTTGTACCGTTTCAAAATATGATACAAATCGATAAAATAATAAGATAATAATTTTTTAGAAAATTCTATGTAAATATATGGTCCCATTAAAATTATAAATTAATAATTTCTATCTATACATATTTTATATAAGTAAAAACCTATTATTATATTGTTTGTTTTATATCCACAATGAAATTATCTTTATATTTTTCTTAACAATTCATATATTTTTGATGAGATTTAGTAATATTATATCTAAAACCATATTTAAGTTCTATGAAATATATACTATATACAACAAATAATATAATAAAATTAATATAAATGTCAAATTTCAAAAAATAACAATTAATGTATATATACTAAAATCAAATATTTTTCTTATCTTAGAATAAATATATCTTAAAATAAAAAATTTAAATAAGAAAGCTTTTGTAAATTAATATCTCTATAAATTAATAAAATTTCAAAGTCCTTACATTATTAATTTATAGAGATATTAATTTACAAAAGTTTTCTTATTTAGATTTTTTATTTTAAGATATATTTATTCTAAGATAAGAAAAATATTTGATTTTAGTACATAGACATTAAAGACATTCACGTTTTTAAATTTGATTTTAGTACATAGACATTAAAGACATTTACACCATATAATTATTTTACTAAATACACAACTCTTTCTATTTCACATAATTTAGTCAAACACATAGAAATAGTCATTTTTAGTAGCTTATAAAATCAGTTAGGCATGAACATTCCATTTAGGTACATGTTGTTCCTCTCGGTTATCATTTTTTTTTTTTTGAAATTAGGCTCCACTTGAATATTATAAATTTATACGTGGTTTTTGAGTTGAGTCATTTTGGGTCTGGATGAGTTCAGTTCTGATGTATAGGAACCTAAAAATATCTAAATAACATCTTTGTGGCCAACATCTGGTTTCTCCAACAACCCAATTTCATATGTTCATATCTGAATACAAGAATCACTTTCACCCGTTTCTGGGCTACCAGTTTTCATTTTCTAGAGCTCGGTCTAGTAGACATCTTAGTTGAGTATGTCTTCTTTTCCTTACCCAAGACATCATATTTTAAGAATAAGGAAATTCAATCATTCCAAAGGCAGTAATTATTTGGTTAAAAGGCAAAAAGAAGATGTTAAATCTCCTTTTTTTTTAATGGTGTCATGTTATCTCACCGAAGTAACCATGAATCATGGTCTATCTCAAGAAGCTGCGCAAGCGTACACTACAAGAAAAATGGGTTTTATTAGCGGACGAAAAACGCTATCTATCAATTCGATAGCGATTTATGAAGCGTTGTATCATCGCCCGTCATAATAAGTCAAGTACTTTAGATAGCGGTTTTTTGCGATGCTATCTTATTGTCATATATTATAGCGTTTTTTTATACGCAATTAAAGAGTCTTTAATAGCATGAATTTTTTGTTATTATTTACATTAAAATTTATTTATTTTAGAATTATTTATTTTAGAATTATATATTTTAGAATTATTTTTTATTTAATTATTTTAAAATAAAAACTTAATTAAAATTTAAAATTATTCATAGAATCAAATTTTCTTTATTACTTAAATTTATCTATAATTAAATTGGTTTACAAAAATACAAAAAAAAAATCTAATTAAATAATAAACCAACAAACTAAATAAACCAAAAACTAAACCAGGCTTTAACCTAATTACTAACCAAACACACCACCACTTCGTTGTCTTCTTCATCTACCGGCCGCACCACCACCTTCGTCTTCGTGTTTTTCCATGACCTTCATCAGCCATTATTCTTCTTCTTCATCCTGGGATTTGAGAGGCAAATTGCAGAGAGGAGGCAAACGTCACATCCATCTAGACCTAATCTCGTCGCCTCCTCACCAACTCGCCGTCAGCTTCCTCTTCCTGAATCTGAAGCCGTCATCTTCCTCCTCCATCCGCCATACCTGCCTTGCCTTGCTTCCTCCATCCCTAAAACAAATAATACAGTTCAAAACAGAGAGAGAGAGAGAGAGAGAGAGAGAGAGAGAGAGAGAGAGAGAGAGAGAGAGAGAGAGAGAGAGAGAGAGAGAAAGTTCTAACCGTGGTTGTGCGGTGGTGGTGATGCTGGGATGGCGAACGAACGGTCGTGTGGTGGTGGTTGTGATGCTGGGACGGCGAAAACAAACGGGTGGTCGTGTGGTGGTCATCGTGTGGTGGTGGTGGTGGTGGTTGAGGAAGATAGAGATCCAAAGAATTAAAAAAGATTTAGATGAGATCAGATTTAGATCTGTAACAAAAAAAAAGAGAGATAACGTGAGACAAGGAAGGAAGAAAGAGACTGAGATATTAGATGTGTGATTTCTAGCCATAGGATCAAAAATACTCAGTGGTCAAGATTGCTATCCTTGTGTTTAAGATATTGACCAATGAGAAAAAAGGAAAAAGATAAACCAAACATATTTGTGGCCATTGGATTGAAATCAATCAAAGGCCAAAATTAATCCATTAAAAACTGTTTTCATTTAATATAATAATTAAGTTAAATATTTATATATAATTTCGACCAAAAAATATATATAATTAATGTAATTATAGTTTGGTTCAATGTTTCAAATAATAGACTGAAATTTGAAAATTATTTATAAGTTATGATTTACTTTAAATGTAAAATGAAATTAGTTTAAAGGTTTAAAATACAAGAGTATAGTAAATAAAATTAGTTTAAAGGTTTAAAATTTAAACATATTAAATTTTTAAAAATGTATGCTCAAAGTTTGGTGTTTAACTTTGAGAATATTTTATTTGTGATTTATGATTTAGTTTAATAACTAAATGTGTAAATTGAAGGTTTGAGGTTTATTACGATATATAAGATTTGAGTATATAAGGTTTAGAGTTCAAGGTTAAGATTTTAAGTTAAAATTCGAAAATAAATTTGAATTTATTTGAAGAATTAAGTTTAAGTTTGATTTTTTTTTTTTGAATTTAGATTTTAGATTTAAAGTTATGAGTTTAGAATAAAGATTTGAGTATAGGGTTTGGGGGTTAAAGGTTTAGGGTATTGAGATTTAAGATTAATTATTGAAAAAGAAATAGTTTTTGAGTTTGTATTTAATATTTGAGGTTAAATTTAAGATTTGATATTAAAATAGTTAGATTTTGAAGTTATGTTTAAAGTTTAGATTATGTTTTCTTGTAGTGTTAAAACTTGTTAAGGGTTTAGAGATTTAAAAAGTCAAAGACAGCGTTTTTAATAATGCGCTATTAAAAATACGCTATCATAGCATTTTTAAATATACAGTTCTATCATAGCGTTTCTAAATATACAAACGCTATATAAAACTAACGGGTATGTCAACCATAGCAGAAAGACAAAAAACGTTATCTTTCACTGTTATCAAAGCCCATTTTTCTTGTAGTGGTAAGATGTTCCAAAACTTGGTCCACGTGTTCAAACACTTTTTCCTCCATAAAATTGTCATATAATTTTTTTTCCATCAATGACTGCTTCTATATCAATTATTACATATGTTTGAGAGTAAATACATTATTTAACAATGATCTTAAAAGTGACAACGACCACTAAAAATAATTATGTTGAATATTTTCCCGAGTATAAGTTTGAAACCAATGTATAAGAATATCCACATTTTTAATCTCATTTATACTGACTATAAGTTTGGTTTATATAGTTTTTTTGTGGGAAAAAATCAGTTCTATAACAAATTTTCTACCACTTTTCAAATTTTACCCTACGATAACCATTTTCATAAATACATTATGTTTTGGATGAAAAAGACTAAACTACCCCTTCTAAATCATTTAAAATAATTTATAAAACATTTGTATGTCAATCCCACCTCCTAAATACTAAACCCTAAACAAGAATCAGTAATCCCTAAATTCAAATGTTAGAGTATTTTTGATTGATTGTATTTTTTGAAAAATGGTAGCCAATTTACGGTATTTCTAGCAATTTCTATTTATTTTTCAGTTACATATTTTATTTCATTTAGTTTTTTTTTTCATACTTGATAATTTTATTTAATATTTAAACATCAAACTTGGTAAAAGTAAAAGAAAATTAAATCTATGCTTTTCTTGTAAGATTATTTCAAAGGGAAAACATCGATCCCATCGATTTCGTTGACTAGTTTTCATCTCCACCTTCAGTTTTATTTATATTTCTTCTGAATTAATTTCAATATCTATTTTTATCCTATTTTAAGTGTATTTATTCTGAGTTAATGGCAAAGAAGAATATTGTATTTCATAGGAGTGTAAGACAAAAAGTATTTCTTTTGTTGTTAAGAATTTTCTCATTTTCAGCCATGAGACTCAGTGTCATGTTAATGGTTTCTTGTGTTCTCACATTTCTCATTTTAAATAATGGTAAAGGTAATTTTTGTTTAATCCAGTGTTTATCTAAATAAATTTTACAATCTACTAATCTTTTGAGCTTGATATAACGCAGTTGAGGTGGAAGCCGGCATGAGAAAACTTGGCTGCGAAACATTACCAAGCAATTATCTTGGAACATGCGGAAAAAATGGAATTAATTTATGTGTAGATGACGTAAAAAAAATGATTGTCAAAAATACTGGAAAAGCTGTGCCAAAAGGTTATGGAGTACGTTGTGACAAATGTATTGATGAAGCTCCCAAGCCAGGTTATGCTCGCATGCATAAATGTGTATGTCGATATGATTGCTAAATTTAAAAATATCTATATAAGCATAACCTCTTTACTAATAAAGACATGAGATCATTGTAATGGAGAGTTTTTTGGCGTAGATCTGGCTGGAAAAACAACTCATGTCTTACTAATAATTTTCCAAGTTATATTGGTTATGGTTCTAAATTTTAAAATACCTATATAAGCATAATCTCTTTACTAATAAAAACATGAGATCATTGTAATCGAGAGTTTTTTGGCGTAGATCTGGCTGGAAAAACAGCTCATGTCTTACTAATAATTTTCCGAGTTATATTGGTTATGGTTCTAAATAAATATAAATTTGAGGTAATAATAGAGAAATTACCTAGGATATCACTAAAAAAGTTTTTGTCACAAATATAGCATCTAAAAATAAAAATGACCAAAATAGCACTTAATGTTTTATCAAAAGAGATAAATATACACTTATACCCCAATGGTAAATTAATTTAGACATTAGGGTTTAGAGTTAAGGGGTGGAGTTTATGATTTAGGGTTTAGGGTTTAGGGTTTAGAGTTTAGGGTTTAGAGTTTAGGGGTGGGGTTTAGGGTTTATGGTTTAGAGTTAAGGGGTGGGGTTTAGGATTTAGGGTTTAGGGTTTAGGATTTAGGATTTAGGATTTAGGGTTTAGGGTTTAGAGTTTAGGGTTTAGGGTTTAGAGTTTAGGTTTTAGGGTTTAGAGTTGGGGAGTGGGGTTTTGGGATAAGATTTCAAATTTTGAAAAATAAAAAAAATAAAAAAAATTTAAATTTTTCAAAAGATAAAATGCTATTTTGATCATTTTAGTTTTTGAAGGCTATTTTTGTGACATAAACTTAGAAATGTGCTATTTTGGAGATTTGCCCCTAATAATATCCAAATTCTAATAACCTTATATATATATATGTGTGTGTGTTGTGAGAGAGAGAGGGAGAGAGAGAGAGAGAGAGGGAGAGGGAGAGGGAGAGGGAGAGAGAGAGAGGGAGAGGGAGAGGGAGAGGGAGGGAGAGAGAGGAGAGGGAGGAGGGAGAGGGAGAGGGAGAGGGAGAGGGAGAGGAGGGAGGGAGGGAGAGGGAGAGAGAGGAGAGAGAGAGAGAGAGAGAGAGGGAGAGAGGAGAGAGAGAGGAGAGAGAGAGAGAGAGAGAGAGAGAGAGAGAGAGAGAGAGAGAGAGAGAGAGAGAGAGAGAGAGAGAGAGAGAGTTTTTCTCTTATGTGATTGTGTATGTGGGTAAGGAATATTGGTCAATGAATGTATCAAAACATGAAACATATACATAGGAAAATTGACAAAATACTTCACAACTTTCAAATTTAAGACAAAAAAATCCTAACTTTCACTTAGACCTGAATAATCTCATATTTTCATTGACTATGCTATTTCAATCAAGTCAATAGTTGAGTTATGTTAGTTAATTATATTCAATAGTCAATTTTTGATAGAACCAAAATGGCTTGTTAAGATTTTTTTTTGTTTCAATTTTAAAAGTCGAAGATCGAAATGACTTACTTAACATTGGGTTATTTAGAAATTGTATATATGTTAATCTCGATTAAATGACTTACTTAAGCATATATATTTTAAATAAGATTAAGAACTGAATCAAGAACTAAAAAAGTTGTTCACTGTAATTCATAATTTAAAAAAAAAAATTAAATTAAGTTTTCCTTGTTCACTTAGGATCATCTAATACATGTTTCAAGTTTTTTTTTTGTTCACGTACATGTTTCAAGTTATGACCATTCATTTGGTTTGTATCACACATTAGAATGGGTTATAACCATTTTGGGATATCAACTTTCGTTATTGATATCTATAAAAAAGATTCATGACCAAGTTCCCATTTTTTGGCTTCTACTTGGAAGATTATTATGTGTTTTTTTAAGAATAAGAAACAACTATTTAGCTCTTGATTCATTTTAAACTTATTTAAAACATTTTAAATCGAGATAAAAGCTATAATTTTTAAGTGAGCCATTTAATTACGTTATTCTAGTCCTCAATCTTTATTCTAGTCCTCAATTTTTAAGAATGAGAAACAACTATTTAGCTCTTGTTTTGTGTTGATCAAGCCATTTGCCATTTCTATCCGTCAAAGGTAACTATTAAACATTACTAATATAACTAAATGATTGACTTTTCACAGTACATACTAAATTGATTTGGTCAACAAAAAGACGACAATAACCTTCATCTTTGAGATTCATGGCGATGGAGATGCCTATCTATAGGTGAATGAGTGCGAAGAAGCTGAAAAAGGTGGCGATTGGGAATAAATGAAAGCGGTGGAAACATGTTTTCTGAGAATGAATGTGAAAGATAATGGCGAACTTTTAGTGTTGATTGAATGCGTTACAATGAGTTTTTTCTTGGACAGAAATCGCAGAACAGGGAAGTCAAGAGGACGATGTTTCAGAGATAAAAGCTATAATTTTTAAGTGAGCCATTTAATTACGTTATTCTAGTCCTCAATCTTTATTCTAGTCCTCAATTTTTAAGAATGACAAACAACTATTTTGCTCTTGTTTTGTGTTGATCAAGCCATTTCTATCCGTCAAAGGTAACTGTTAATCATTACTAATATAACTAAATGATTGACTTTTCACAGTACATACTAAATTGATTTGGTCAACAAAAAGACGATAATAACCTTCATATTTGAGATTCATGGCGATGGAGATGCCTATCTATAGGTGAATGAGTGCGAAGAAGCTGAAAGAGGTGGTGATTGGTAATAAATGAAAGTGGTGGAAACATGTTTTCTGAGAATGAATGTGAACGATAATGGCAAACTCTTAGTGTTGATTGAATGCGTTACAATGAGTTTTATCTTGGACAGAAATCACAGAACAGGGAAGTCAAGAGGACGATGTTTCAGAGAGACGAACTTTGGTTCTTTGCTTCAGCCGTATTAAGGTTAGAGTAGTCGACATCCATCTCATAGGGCCGGATACACCTTCAAATTTCGGAGCCCAATCATGCATTACGCAACCAAAGCCCACGATCACAGAGTTTTAATGAAACGGTGTTTTTTCTCGGATAGACACGCGTCAGCTCCTGGAGACTTGGCTTTGTGACCTGGAATCCTATGTGGCAGCCTTATGAGCGAGTAAAACACTTCTTTATATATATATAGATTTATGTCTAACTATCAGTAGATATTTAAAATGGCGCGTTTGTGAACTGATGTTTTTTCGTTTAAATTGGAAAGTTGACGTTCTCCATATTTATCACAAACCAGCCACTGCATTATTCCATTAAGTAGCAATCACTGAGCAGATATTTGTGGCGAACATTAGGTTTCTCCAACCACCTATATCCATATCTGAATCCAAGAATCACTGTCACACATCTCATAATTAGCATTTTATGAGCTCCACCACCTGATATTGCTCAAATTAACATTAAACTACTCTCTCAAATAAGATGTTCAGTTTTATTCTTTAAGGATTGAATCCACGAAGACTCTAAGATTACACAATTAAGGATTAAATCCATAGAGACTCTAATATTACACAATAGATCTACTGTTTTTGAAATAAAGCTATAAAGTAAAATAGAATGTAGTAAACAGAGAATCAAGAGATAGTGTTTGTAAGTTATCAGGATGAGAGGAAGCTAGAATTAGGTGAACTCTTAGGTACAATAGGAATGCAAACTAAATAGATTATCAGGGATTTATTATAGATCCGTTCTCGAACTCAAACTCAAGTTATAATCAACCAACTCTTGTTGCAAAGATTATGTAATGTTTAAACCTAGGACTCCAACTCTCGTATGCGAATCCTTGGGAGTGTCAGATCGCCACCTTTTGAGTGTCGATCGGTACTACCTCTAAAAAAGCTTTAGCTTACATATTTGATATATTCTCTAACCACCTATACCAACTCTCGTATGCGCCTAGTCAATTAGATCATATAAGTTTTAATTCAGGTAATAGACCATGCTCTCGCTTGCATCAATTATCATAAGATTTAAGTTTGATGTGATCAATCCTAAGCTTAGCAGTAAGATCAACTAGATAAAGAACCAATTGATTTCCCTAACAATAATAAAGTTTAGCAGACCATTAAGTAACATTTGAAGAACCATAAATCTAACAATAGAATTACTCAAACATAATCATAGTAAACATAATGATAGTCTGAAAAAATTGCATAGATAAGTAAAAGAAAGAAAGTAGAGAAACAAATGGAGTTCAAGATCTTTTCTCTGAAGGGATTCAGATATCTCTCCAATCATAAGCTCTCTCTCCTAGAATAATATGAAGCTTAGTTTATAAAACTGCTGAAAACCCTAATGAATAGTGTAATATGCGGCCATTGACTTGTTGTGCAATTCTTGGAATTTCTGAATAAAACTTGTAATTTCCTTAATTGATCATTAAACTCGCGGATTGAAGGGGTGTGGATCGACAAATTTGAATGGCATTGATTGACACTTCTTGTAAGAACAGACTCCAACTTCAAGCTTTCAGGACAGCTTTCCTTAAAGCTACAAAATGATCCAAAAGCTCCAATCATGTCCAATAAGTACCTAGACCTGAAAATACTCTAAAACAACTCCAAATGCATATAAAAGTCTTTATAAATAGGTTTATATCTTGGCTAAAAGCTGGTAAAAGCCATGACGTATTAACTCCCCCAGACTTATCCTTTGCTTGCTTTCAAGCAAAACATAGAATGAACATGGGGACACAGTTTGAAAACTCAGGGACTCACATATATTTAAAACTACTACCATCACCTCTGCAATGTTGCAAGCTGCACTGAATTGGTGCCACCTTTAGAGACAATTCCATGTACTAAACCTTAGCTTAGCAACTGATATACTATGGATTTTACCGCTTTTATGCCATAGCATATGTTTTATTTAGAGTCTTTATATTATATATGGAGTCTATTTTAGAGTCTTTACAAGTTTAGGTGCGTTATGTAGCATTGTGGAGTTTATGTAGCTAAATGGAGGTAAACCTGTAGCTGTACAAATAAAAAGAAAACTGAGTCGATACCTAGAGGAAGTGTCGGTCAACACACATCCTGGGTGTCGATCGACACCCGATGCGAGAAAGCCTTGCGGACCAAGAATACCCCTAAAGAGTTTTGACCTAAAATATATATGTTATACCATTGTTTAGGTAAGAGAGAGACATATTAGGTTTTTATTATTCTTAGAAGCTTTTTACGGTTTTGGAGAGAAGATCCATTAACTTCTTCAGAGTATTGTTGGAACTCCGGTTTTTCTATCTCTAATCTAATTATGCAATCATTATGTTTATATATGTGTCTTACTTGATTATGTCTGAGTAGAAACCTTTTTAGACTTAGGGTTTAATATGGTTGTGATGAATTGTTGATATTAGAATTTCTAAGCTATAAAAGGGTCTAATCAACTTAGTTAACTTATCGATCTGAACATTAACGGATGTTTGGAACTGTATCGATCGGTACCCTATAGGTGTACTGATCGACACTCGTTCTGTATCGCATATGAAAGTATGGTATCTTTGTAGATACTACCGAACAACAAACAAACAAACAAGAGATATAGACTGAAAGAAAGATTTTATTAATCGTATGAGCACAAGAACTATAACGTTTGGTGTATAAACCCTAGTTCTAGCCGCCTAGCTCTAGTCTCTTAGTATTTGAATGTTGATCCCTTATTCTAGGGTTTGGGCTCCCCTTTTATAGCTTAGTCATGGTCGGTGATTAGGTTAAACCATTCCATATTCAGAAATATGGAAGAATCTCCCTTAGTAGAAAACTTCCATTTTTACCCAGAGGCAGGAACGAAGCAGGATTTGACCCGAGATTTCTCCAGGCATGAACCTGAAGGCCAGTGTCCTTCTCGGAGGCTGGAGGAATTCTTTCTGGATTATTTTCCCCAACAGTTTTCCCTTTATTTCTCGATTTTGTCATTGAATTCGGGAGATAACATGTGCACTTCGGTCGTCCGAAGTTGTCGTCCGAAGTTGTTCCTTCTCATCAGGTCCGCCTCGAGCAGGGCATCGCTTCAGTAATGCATGTTTTTCAGGTTCTTCTTAGGCCTGGACCGTGTTCGAACATGGAGGAAAATCACTTTGTCGGATACAGACCAGAGTCTAGTAAGCGTAGGCTCGGAGCCTGTTTGGATCGATTGATCTCACATGATTCTGGATCCTGGTCTTGCATTTTAGTGGATGTCAAGTCTTATATGCAGGGCTCATGGCCTTAAGTAATTTTTTTTATCTCAATGGTGCAGGACCTGATCAGGAATCATCGGATTCAGGTTGACAGCAATTAAATTTGGATTATATTAACTCAAACTGGCTCCATGAAAACCATCACATCCTTTGAGCCTCTCAGATTCACACGAATCTGACCTTTAACATGAAGTCTAAACTTGCAGTAAACTTCACTCAAAGCCTGAACTTCCATATAGTACTTAACATGTTTTATTCTGACAGATTTCTTGACCATCCTTTTACACTTTCCTGCAACCTCTTTCCTGAATCTTAACCCACCAGTGATGATTAGACAGCCATTAACCCTCATACCAATCAAACAAATAAGGTGTCCCCTAGTCCCTTCATCTTTATGAGCTTCCAAAAGCTGTTCTTTACACTTCTCAAACACATTTTTTCACCAAAAAACTTATGCACTTCCTTAACAAGAAAAACATACTAACACCTAGTACTGAAACTTGGCTAAGACCTTGCACAGTGAACATACAATTGTGTTTCTGCTTAGAACTGTTCTTGATTCCTTACACCTGCAGATCCTAAATATTCAGAATGCCAACCAAGGACATCACACTTATTATACCTTTTGATATGCAGCACATACCGATTGAACCATTATTAAGCTTTCATGAGACTTGAAAAACGTTCCTTATTTCCACAGCTCTGAGTCAAATACCATAACTCATATCTTACTGAAAGTAGAACCCAAGTTTTGTCGATGAGAATCCACATCCAACACCATCTTCAATATGGTTGATATCACTCAAATTATCCTAAGGAGTGATTTATACTCTCTCAAATAAGAAGTCGAGTTGTAGTACTTAGGGATCAAATTCACAGGGAGCTAGGGAACCAATTAGATCTAATAGTAATATGATTAAGCTAGGTTAATAGTTTATAAATCAGTAAATAAATACAGCAAAGCAGTAAATAAAGCAAAGCAGTAAATAAAGCAATAAACAAGTTGAACAAGACAATTGTTCAGCTTGGCAGAGAGTTGTTTGATGGAAGGATGGTGATAGACCATGGATTTTACCCACTTTCAGCCATGGTCTATAAGTGTTTTAATATATATTTACTACTATATAGAGTCTATTTATAGTATTTACAGGTTCAGGTACGTTCTGGAGAAATATGGTGATTTTTGAGTCTTTTGAGGTGCAGAACTGCACAGATGCATCAGATGTTTAGCTACGTATGGAGACCTTTCCACCGTTAGATTGAGCCCATATTTTGAGCCAATATATAGCCTTGAGTTAGATTTCCAATGCCACCGGTTTGAGGTCAATCAGCATTCTGTAGCAGAAGTTATGCTCGTTTTACTAAGAGTGGTCAGTCTGCCTCGCAAGAGGAAGCTGTCGAGGAGATGAAGGATTGTCGATCGATGACACAGCATTGGTGTCGATCGACAGTGATGCCAGAATATGGGCTGAGCATATTTTATGACCGCTGAAGCCCAGAAGCAACCCCAAATTACCAGAATACCCTTGGACGACCAGAAATCCTATTTATGTTATTTATAAGACATTGTTGACGGCTACGCTATCTAAGCTTTATTATTCATTGTTCTTAGTTAGGATAGAAAGGAGGAACTCCTTTAGAGTCCTCCTGGAACTTCATTGTCTTTGGTTTTTATATCTATTGCAATTTCATCTATTCTATCCATGATTTCTGTGACAAACTTCATGTCTGAATAGATCCACCTGTTAGGTTTAGGGTTCAGATAGGTTATGAAGGATTAGCCCAAAACATAGAACTGCTAAGTTGTGATATTCATCATAGGGATTAGCCCAAAAAATAAAAACGTCTAGAAGGAACATGAAAAACTTGTTTTTTATGTTTCATTATTTTAGAAGTACATCTGTTTTTCTGACATTAAATATACTCACAATATTAAATATTAATATACAATAATTTTGAAAATCTATTTGAGTCGTTAAAAAAAAATTATTTGAGACACTAAATGATAATGGTTCTCTTATACATTTTTTTGTCTCATTTCGATAATTGTGCTCTTATATTTATATTTGATACAAAAATATATTTTATATATTTTACCAACTTTGATGATATATCTAAATATCTAAATGGTTAATTTATGGTGTAAATTAATTATTTCTTATTCAAATGTAAATAGATATTTATAGTTTAATTTATAATATTTAAAATTAATAAATTAATAATTGTATTTTAATGTATGTAGATGTCATTTAATCGCCAATGAAATGAAAATTCTGGTAGATTTACGAGTTCAAATCGGCAACCGAATTATCAATTCCTCACGCATAATTAATTCTAAAAGTAAGTACTATTAGTATTCTAATTTAATTATAAAATGTCAACCTATATTGTAATTTTAATTTATAGAACAAAGAAGAAAAACAAATGATAATACATACATGAGAAAAAATTAATTCAATCGTTCGTCGAAGCAAACACCATGAATAATTACCCCTTAAAAAATCAAACTGCAATTGGACGAGTATATATATGGGGTTGATAAGTTCAAAAAAAGCTTTCAGTGTGAATATGGCTTACGGTTTTTTTAGAAACAAGCTTAATGAATTTTTTTATAAAAATTATAAAAAGTGGAAGACTTACGAATTTTACCAGCATTTCGGTTGATCCTGATACATATATGATATATCATCTAATGCATGGTGTAATACATTTTTTAACTCATCAAATAAATATATCAAGTGATATATTAGGTTTACGATACTGTGATATTTTTAATTGATAAGGATACAAAGTAGCCAAAAATTTGAGGCAAACTCCACTAGAAATTTGGAAAATAATAGTACGATATTACATGATATTTAATCACAATCTCAATACTATGTACACCGAAGAAGAAGAAGAAGAAGAAGAAGAAAGGGAAAATGGTCAATTCTTATGTTCCCGGTTTTTTCATCATGGACATTTGCATAATGTCTAAAACATCAAAAATTAATAAATTTTTAAATTTTAAACATAAACTATTAAAATGTGGTAAATTCCCACAAAACCGGAATTGATTTTGGTTTATTTAGGTTTGAGTGTTGATGTTTCTGACACGTGGATAAACAAACCAATTTTCATCAAAATGACATCATTTTGACTATCTTTGTTAATAAATTTTTGAGAAAAAATGGAATTGGGTAAATTCGAACCTGGACAACATCAGAAAAGCCATATTATTCAAACACTAGGCTATTTAAAATTTCAATGATTATGTTACATACGTTAACAATTATTGGGTACCTTATTCTGCTCTTACATCACCGTCTCATTAGCTTCTTTGAACTTTGACTGGAATTAGGTGATCTTTTCCACATGTTATGCATCTCAAACATCTGAGAACAAAAAATATATATGATTAACTTCATGAAATGATACATAATTGAGTTCAGTCTGAAGATCCAAAATCACACTTTTGATTCAGAAATCAGAGATTAGTGGGATGAAAGAATCTATTTTCGTCGAGGCTGGAGCAGCTTCAAGTATGTGCAATCGTTCCTGCAAAACAAAAAATGTTAACGGAAAGATCATCATCTCCATCAAAAATATAAATGGATGAGATCAAATCCAAGATTCAAAGGTAGTAAGTAACTTTAGAAACTCAACCCAGAAAAACAAAAAGACTCAAATTAACAAATCCAACCCAACGGAAATTGATGCCATTGCCGGAGATGAAGATGAATCGTCATCGATGCTGTGAATCAAGTCGTCTGATTCATTTTAATATAAGTATTATTGTAGTAAAATATATGTTATATGTTCATGTAGCCTAGTGGCTGACTATTTAGTCTGTATAGACTGTGTCACAAGTTCGAATCTTACCAATCTCCATTTTTTCTCAATTTTCTTTTAACAAAGATAGTCAAAACGACGCCATTTTGATGAAAATGTTTTAAACCGATTTAACCAATTTATTAACGTGTCTGAACCATTATCACATGAACCTAAATAAACCAAAATCAACTCCGGATTTGTGGGAATTGGCTATATTTTAATAGTTTATGTTTAAAGTTTAAATTTTTTTTTAATTCATAATGTTTTAGGCATTGTGCAAACGTTCATGTATAAAAAAACGGGAGCTACAAGTCTATGGAGGAATTGGCTATTTTCTCTCTTTTGAAAGCACTATTAAAAAAACCACAAAATTTCAAAAAAAATCTACAATAACTTCATCTAGGTGATTTTCACCGGTATAACTAGGATGAATGGAAAAAGGTGAAACAATTATGTCTTTCTCTAAAAATTTCAAAGCGGAAATTTTATTGTACACACCTAAATACACTTAAAAGAGTTAGTATTTTTTCGTAAGTATTTCTTTTATATAGCTGGAAGCCTCGATGAAGATAAACTACAATTGTTGGAAGCTATGATCGGTGTTTCACGGAACAACGAGAATGTTTCAAGATAATTAAATTCATGCCAATCGTTTGGGAGTCCACACTCGGGTTTCCAACAATGGGGGACACAACCAAATGCTCAACAATGGGGCACACCATCAAACGCACAACCATAAGGCACACCACCAAATGCTTGACATTGGAGCACACCACCAAATGTACAGCCATGAAACACATAACCAAATCTTCAATTGTGGGGCACACCATCAAATACTCAACAGTATGCCACACTATCGAATGCACAACAGTGAAGCACACAACCAAATATTCAATAATGGGGAACACCACCAAATGCTGAACAATGGGAGCACCATCAAATATTCAATAATGAGACACACCACACAATCTTTCACAAATAAGATTTTCACCAAATTTTGACCAGCGTCAAACACAAAATTTTCAAGAAGGCGGCTCATAAGGAACAACAAAATATATTGTTCAATAATGATTTTTAATTGAAAATCAAGAAGAAATTTTGCAAAATTATGAACAAGATTATTCTGATGGTGAAACTGTAGAAGCTTCCTCAAATGTTCAACAAACTTCATTACATGGTCTCGATATTAAAAATTATTTTGAAACTCATCAAATTTCGCATACTCTGAGACCTTGAGATCTATTCAATATATGGAGAGCTCCACAAAGAATATTTATAAATTTAAATGACAATAGTTGAAATTACTCAGATGACAAAAATTAAATATGTTTAAGTTGTGTTTCACTATTCTATTTTATGTAATAAAGTATTATATTCTATTATTGTTACATATCTTGTTTAATACATTTTTTATATTTAGTTATGATGTGCTCTTATTTCATGTTTAAATTTGCAGGTTTTCGCCTATGTTAGCTGCAATTACAAAGTATTCACAAACTTAAGTTAGGAAGAGATAATTAAAATGAGGGATTTACAAAATAAACTGTTTGCGGAATTAATAGTTAATGCGAGATTTTGAAAAAACGTCTGTGCAAACTGAGGGAAGGTTGGGATGGATAAATATTTGTCGTCGACTAAGAATGTCACTAGAATGATACACACAGTGTGTGATACACTGCTAACAAATATGGTCCATAACCAACATTAAATGTAAGCATTGAAAGAACTATGACAATTCAAAGAAAATTTATGGAACTTCTTACGACAACTGAACGTTTGGCATGCAATTATATAATAACACCAAAAATGCAAGAGTTATACCAAATTCTAGAATGATTTCAACCAGATCGAACATATTATCTGTTTTTCAGCGGATTTGTTGACGTTATTGATGGGACTCATGTATTCGTAAAAGTAAAGCACGAGTTACAAGGAATGCATTGGAATAATGTATCATTGAACATCATGGCGATGTGTGACTTGAATATGTTATTCACATATATAGAGAATGGAGCACTATGATCATGTCACAATACAATTGTTTTGACAATGGCACATCAAAGCAATTATGAGTTTTCTTTGCCTTCATTAGAGAAATATTATCTCTCATTGATTATGGATACCCATCGAGATACCATATGTCTCATTTCAACTATGTTCTCTCTCCAAATAATAAATATGAACTAATCAATCGTTATCATCTGTCTCTACGTTCTATAATTGAGACGACATTTGAAATTTGAAAAGAAAAAAATAGAGAATCTTTTAAAATTTTCAAGATATAGTATTCACATACAAAAGAGAATGGTTATGGAAATAGTGATATTACAAACTTTATATAAATCTCAAACTTTTTAGATAAAGATTTTTAATGTAATGCAAGACACAAAAATAAATAATAGATATTTTGAATATGACATGAGTGATAGGGAAACAATCAAGATAGCAAATGAAAAACAAATTGCACAAATAAAAGATAATATACTAATCTGTTATTGGAAATCAAACTACTCAATGTTTTTCTTGTATTGTATTGCACTTGATCAGTTTAATATATGAATGTTAAATTTTATTTTAAATCAGTTTTATTAATTAAGATTACAAATAATAATAAAATTATTACAAAATACGTAAAAAAATTTCTGTTTATTTTATATTAATAAAATATCTATTATGTACCGTTTATTTATTTTAGCAATCAAAATTTATTATATACCAAAAAATATTTTTCACCAGTCAACTACTATTTTGCACTGTTTATTTTTTAAATCGTATTTTATTCCGCTATTGTTGAAGTGTCCTCTACTTTAATTTTATACAGCTTTTTATAATTATATCATTATTATTCGGAGCAATAGTTTATTTTTGATACATAAATCTAAAATAATCAAAGTTTATATCTCGTTCAATTTTTTTTCATAACTCTCCCAGCAAAAACATTTTATTTCTAGAAAAAAAAGAAGAAAATAGCACCTTTATTTATAAATCATCATCCTAAGGAAGGGCATAATGGTCTTTATTTAAGTATTGCGGAAGCCCTAATAATGAGGTATATATAAACGTCGCCGAAAACACACTAGCAGACCTCTTTCGTGTTTTAGCTTGCAGAGATCGTCACTTCTTGAAGGCGGCTTCTCCTCACGCATCTCATCTCCGCTAATCACAATGGTAATTAGGGTTTCAAAATTCCATTTCTCTCTTCTAAGTTCTAAGGAAGTTAGTAGCTTAAGTCAATGTTAAGATACGTGAAATGTTTGCGTCTATCTGATGTGGAATGTTTGTTATGGTGTGTAGTCTCTGGTCGCGAATGAGGAGTTTCAGCACATTCTCCGTGTGCTTAACACAAATGTCGATGGGAAGCAGAAGATCATGTTCGCCCTTACCTCAATCAAGGGTATTGGGAGGCGTTTGGCAAACATCGTCTGCAAGAAAGCAGATGTCGACATGAACAAGAGGTTTACTTTCTCTCTCCCTCTTACTCTTATGTTTGTCTGCTTTAAGAAATCATTGGCCAAAATTTTTGGTTCTTTTGTCTTTTCGGCCTTGGTTTGTTTATCTGTGTAACCATTATAGTTGTAGAATCGCTGGTTTCGTGTTATGTAATGCTCTTGGTTTACACTTTGTTGTCCTAACATTGTCTTTAAAACCTTTGGTTTCCTTTGACTCTGTGGCCGTTGTTTGTTTGTTTGTTTGTCAGTGTAACCATCATAACTCTAGATTAGCTAGTCTTGTAAGTTCTTCTGTATACTAATTTACGCTTCATGTTTTGATCTCGTTCTGGTTCAGGGCTGGTGAGCTATCTGCAGCTGAGATCGACAACCTGATGACGATTGTTGCCAACCCGAAGCAGTACAAGATCCCAGACTGGTTCTTGAACAGGCAGAAGGACTACAAGGACGGCAAGTACTCCCAAGTTGTCTCCAATGCCCTTGACATGAAGCTCAGGGACGATCTCGAGCGTCTCAAGAAGATCAGGTAAACTAAATACTAATCTCGATCATTACATAAACTGTGTTCTCTTGGGGTTTGAATTGAATGGTATTTGTAACGGTTGTTTTGTATTTTCTTACAACGCACAGGAACCACCGTGGGCTGAGACACTACTGGGGTCTCCGTGTCCGCGGACAGCACACCAAGACAACCGGTCGCAGAGGAAAGACCGTTGGTGTCTCAAAGAAGCGTTAAGCAAGCCACATGTTTTGCTAGTTACTGCTGCTTTATTGGATATGCTTCATATGAACCGGCTTTGATTTATGTTTCTGCTTCGAACTAGTTTATGTGTTGCTTTTGGATATTTGAAATAGTTTATGTCACTTTTGGATCTTCCAAATAGCTTGTGTGATACTTTTGGTTCTTCTTGTCCTCTCTTATTATCTTTTCCATTGGTTAAATCTGTTTTTACTCTCCATTGTTATCGACCATGGATTTGAAGCCTTTACAGCATGAAAAGGCTTTTTCCTCGTATTGGTTAAATCTGTTTTTACTTTAGTAAGTCATATTATAGAAAATAATGGTAAAAAATCAATTTGTTTATAGCAACTGTGGCACATATGTAAAGACTAGTTCCTCGTATTGAAAAAATAAAAATTGAAATGCTAGGATTTTTCAATATTCAGCTAAAAAAGAATACTAAAACATATGATGTATAAAAAGGGTGCCATGTATGTAGTGAGAGACTCATCATTAATTCTGCTTAACGCTTGCTAAGCTTTTAACCTTGGTCCTTCATCAGAATCATCTCCATTTTTCTGTTGACGGGTCGTTGGAAGAGAATAGCTCTTCTTCTCCTTACCACCCGGCTTGGACGAGGCATTACCGTACCAGATCATCCCCAGCACTGCAATTATCATGCCGAGAACCACGTGCAGGTTTAGACCATCTCTGTCAAAGAAGAAGAAGCCCATTGTCAGCACCAAGATCGTCTTCATATGGCCCAGGACTTGGAACGACACCGCCGTGAATCTCCCTATACAAATGAACTGGCTGAGGTTTGTCCCAATAGCTATTGTGCACGAGAGGGTTATAAACATCTGCACAATCATCACAGCTTAGTTACACAATTGCATAAGCGAAACGTAAATGGTCTGTATATTGATTTGAGTGGGCACTTTACCAGAGAGACAACGTTGTAGTCATACATGTCTACTCGTTTTTCTGTCAGCCAAAAGTCGAGAAATGGACCGACTATCAACAACGTTGCAGCTTGGGCCGGAGCAGTATGACCCAGTAGGTTGAATGAGGTAAGCGAATACTTTCGCTGAAGATAATGCACATACTGCAAATAAAAAAAGACAGAAACTTTATGTGAATCTTTAGTTATAAAAGAAGTTATGTTACTTTGCAAGCTCTGAGAACTTACGTATTGTTGCAAAGCAGTACTCCAGACAGCAACAAAAGCAGCAACGAAGCCTTTGGTGTTGACACTAACATCAGTAACAGTGCAAACACCAACACCCACAAGAACAAGTCCTATGCTAAGCTTCGTGTCTCTCGAGTAACGAATCTTATCGAACACTACTTCCAACAAGCAAGCTACAGGAATCATGCTAAGCTTTGCAATCTGACAAACAAAAAAATTAAAGGATTAAGACAGCGACAAAGAATCAAACAGGTTTTGCGAGAATCTTTACCTGATAAAACCCAACGGAGTTCCACATAAGACTAACATTCATCCCAACGATCGAAAAGTTTGCAAATAGAATGAACTTAAGAAGCTCTGTGAAGGGAAGATGAGAAGGCTGAATGTAGCCTAGACATCTTAGAACAAGTGTCATCAGTGTCGTCGTGGCGAAATGTAGACCGGTCAAGGTTGTTGCTGCAGTGAAATCGAAAATGTAAGATACATACACAAAGAAACGAAGAGAGATGATGAGATAAAAACAAAATTGAGATATTATTACCGAAGCTAAAGCCGTAAGTAGCCATTAAAGCTTTATTGACAATGATGATTCCGACAGAAGTAACGACATTGAACATCCAGGCAGCAGCATCTACGGTTGCTTTTTTGTTTGCTTTACTACCGGGAGCCATTGTTACTTTGGTCTTTTTCTTCTTCTTCGTCTTCGATTGCAAAATCTCAAACAAACATTCTCCAGACAAAATCCTACAACAGATTTTAATTAAAACGAAGCAAAACTATTTGAAACAAAAAAAATTCCCCAACGAGGATCAGATCGGATCTAGAGGAATCGTCTAATGGATCTACTGTACAATAGGATCCGGCGAAATGATGTCATCAAATCAGAGGAATTCAAAAGGGATACAATAGATCGAGGGAAGGTACCTGGAGAAGAACAAAACGCGGTAGCAAAAATGATCAGAAGGCAGCGCGGCTGTCGACGTTGGTTTCTCTCTTTTCTATTTTTGAGTTGAAGAGTGCGCTTAAGTACAGTGATCTCCTCATCATTACATTTCCACAATAAAAAAGAAAAGAATAATTAAGATGTGTTTTTTTTTTCTTTACCAAAAGAGATGAGTTTTTTTTTTTCACTAGAAGTGTAACAACCTAAACCGAATCATCAAATCCAAATTGGTGGAGTTGGATCACCAATTCTCTAAGCTGTAGAAAAACTTCGAGCTAACTCATTGGTCTTTCTATTGTTTGATCGCTAAATCTTTTAAACTTTTTATAGACCAAAAATGAGATAATATCCTAATAACTTTTTTTTTTTGTCTCGTTGGTCTTTGTATTGTTTGCTTTTCATATTTGTTTGATCACTAAATCTTTTAATTTTTTTTATAGCGATTAAACTTTTTAGTGTAGATGGAAAAAACAGGTCATTCTGCTTGTACTGATACAACACCAAAGTCAAAACAGTCTATTGTGAACACCACTCGTTGTTGTTGATACACTTTTATACACTCTATATATGACTCGTATAAACGTTTCGAATTTTGCATGTAGATGTGTGAAACGACGTCTAACATTCTTCACTCCCATCCATGCTGCTTTGACACCTTCCTTTTTGCATAACCACCCTTATCCTGAAAAACTACGTTTCCTTCCAAGTAACAAGTAACAAGTAACAACACCACCATTCTCTGTATTCATCTCTTTTAGTGAGAAATCTACTAATATTTTTGCCTTTGTTGATATCTTTCTCGGGTTTCTTTCCATAGTTTATCTTCCACTTCTACAAATATTTGCATTCCTATCTTTATAGTTTAAAAAATATTATTTCATGTTCTATCGAGAGTAATTAACATATTGTGAATCTTTTGAATTCTTCAAAACATGTAATCCATATTAGTGAACATCGATTCTCTTGGAAATATTTTTGGGCTGGAAGGTGTATTTGAAAGAGTCCATTTATAATTAACTAGAGTAAACTCGAAAAACACATGATTATTGATTTTTCCTCAGCTCCATATCGTACACATTGCACATTGTATACTACGTGCGTTCAAGAGAAGTTTAACAATGCCTTAATATAATTTGTCAAATAAAATGTTATCTTTGGTGGACATTGTAATTTCCAAGAGAAGTTTAACAATGCCTTAACATCCACCCTATTAAAAATATATTTATATTTATTTGGTTACAGCTGTTCCAACTATTAACCCGAGTTTATCGTATAATTTCCACACTTTGTATCATTTTAGCCATATGAACATGGTTTGGAATACTCGCTAAATGATAGTATACTTTTGATAATAGTCACATCCTCTCGGGTAATAAGCTCATTTAATATTTTAAATTCCATATTTATGTCAACTGAAAAATTAAACCATTGTCAATCAATGACAAACATTAATCAAGTGTTTTCCTTGTTGTTGGCCTTAGAGAAGGAGTGGGAACAGTCTGTTGCACCTGACAATGGTGCGCTTGAAAAATAACTAGCTATTTCTACATATATGGAGAAATTTCGGCGCAGTAAAACTTTATTTCCTTTATTTGAGATCAGACATATATATGGCAAGAGCGCAAAATTCAATGGAGTACAAGCTTGCACATGATGCTCGGAACTCTCCTTTTGCTATGCTTTATGTCCGATTATTTGGCTTTCCGAAGTGGTAAGTCCAAATTCTTAGTTTAGTTATTATTGTAAAAAAAGTAGGAGTAGGAACCCAAGAGTCATTTCGTTTTCATGTTCGCATTCTTGTAATTAGACATTTCTAACTAGAAATTTAGTGTATACAATACTTCGATGTCAGTATAATGGAGTGTTCTAACTAGATCCAACCGATCCATACTGCAAAAATAATGACCTCTAAAAATCCATGCAACCATAGATTGTGGTTTGTGAATGAGACACCACAATTGTTTTATGAATAACGATGTGTTGAAATCTGACAAAGTGCAAAATCCTAATCCTCCATTTTGTTTACCCTTGCATAATTGATCTCATACTTATCAATGCATGCCCTTGAGTTAGGTTTCTACGAGTGTGTCAAGTCATTCGCTGGTCGGACGTCTTTATTGTTGCATCTTTACGAATGAGTCGCTGCACCAGTGATTGCATCATACACACACACCGGCCATACTTGCTTCTGGAATTGGTTGTACGGATGCAACTATTTGGACTTCGATCTGGGTCTGATTGTTAGTGTTATTTCCCCTAATCATCATAAATCTTCTTTGGCGTTGCTATCTAATTCCCCACATACGACGTCAATTGTTGAATCTAAATTTGGTGTCTTCGAGATGAAAGCATGAATTCGATAGTGAGTTATTTGGAAGACATTTATTATAAGATTTATGATTGATTATAAGAAAAATAGTCTCCAAATCAGCTAAAGACGATGAACTCGTCAGAAACAATATAAATCTATAAAACTAATTCTTGTGCGAATTTATGTATTTGTGAAAGTCTCTGTCTTTTTGATGACTTTCTCACTTTTCATAAAAGAATACAGCGGTTAGATATTTCCTTTTTTTTGTCGACTTGGATGTTTATAATCGCCTCTTTTCTTACTATCGAGTTGAGTTCATTTACATGATGACCTTTTCACGAACATCATCCATCTCCAACAAGTTTGTTTTTCCTTTTGTTTGGAGCTATGTTCTCCCTCCTTGGAGCTTTTGTCTTCAGAATTTGGGGAAACAATCACTTTAGTATTCAACAATGTATAATCACATCCTTGTGGTCCAGTGGTCTCCACTAGAGGAGAACTCATTATGTTGGTCCAGGTCAAGGATCAATTCTCTTCTAGTGCGAGATTATTAACCCCGTGTGTGGCCACCGTCAATTAACATGGGGTGAAATCGGTGGTCCTCCGGGATGCATTCGGCGGCGATATCATTAGGCACTAGGCTCCGTAAGGTGTTTAGATACCCGAATTATCAAAAAAAATATATTCAACAATGTATTCGAGTGTCTTTTACTATGATAATTAAACTTGGACAAAAATACATTGCAAGATTTGTGGAAGACCCCTTGTCCAGTGGTTTAACTAATGGTTCATTAATACTTCTACACTAGAAGATCTAGGTTTCAATTCCCAGAGAAAACGATTTATTAAACAATTATGAAGGCTACGAAGTAAATGTTTACAAGGGATCTTCAACATGGTGCAAGCAAACCTTGTCAGAAGGAATTTTCATAGGACGACTCAGGTGATACAGTTAAACGTAGATCCTCATAAGACAAGTAGTATTGTCGGTTATGAATCTTCAATGTAATATTTCTCATAATTATAATATTCTAATAAATCACCATTAAAAAAAAATTAGTTGGGAGAGAAAGAGGCAAGATTTTAAGAAATGTTTGGGCCTGATTTTAAAATACAAATCTTTATAATTCGAACTGATCCAAATTGACATTCTGTTTAAGACATCGTCGTACCATCTATAGAAGATAATTTACAGAGTTGAATGTCCAAAACGAAAAAAGTAAAACCTTCTTCTTCGCTCTTGCCGTTTCGTATAAAGCGAGACAAGTGCCCCTCTTTGGTCCAATCCTCTTTTTTTTTTTTTTTTTTTATAGTTCTTCAAAATCGCGGAGAGAAGAGCGACCATCCGTTCACAGCCGATTACAAAAGAATCTTTAGGGGGATGGGTAAGAAGAGAAAAGCTACAGAGACGAGCCTCGATGAGGTAGATCGGACTGTTTACGCCTCCTTTCGAACCGCCGCGAACTCGCTGTCTCAGCTTTACACTCAGTCCATGAACCACCAGAAACTCTCTTTCCAAGCAGGTGAACGCCATGGTCTGGTATGGATTTAAAACCCTTCTCTCTCTCTCTCTCTCTCTCTCTCTCTGACTCTTTGTGATTCTTATCTATAAAAGAGTAAATTCAATTTGATTGGTCTTCGTTGAGAGGTTCTGTTGATTTCAGTTTTTTTTATTTTAAATTATAATTGTTAGTTTTCTCACTTCTGCGTAATCTACAAAGTGTTATGAGTGGACAAGGCTGTTCCATGTACAACCTGTGTGTTAATGTTCTTTATATGATAGGGTAATCATTTCTTATTAGATCAATGTGTTAGTATGGTTAGACAGAAACGCATAGATTAGATTGTTGCGGCTCTTACTAGTTTTAATGCATCACTACCTAAGAGGAGCTCCGAGGCGGGAACAATATCGATTACACACTGAACGTTCTGCTTAATTCTTCCATGTTTCAGGAAAAACTGTACCAATGGATATGGAGACAACAAGAAGGAGGGTCAAGAGTGACTCCTGTGGATATAATCAATTACATTCAGGTTTATATAATTTTATCTAACATAACATGGAATTATCCGGGTCAGATCTGTTTTTTCCCTGTTCTTGATTGAGTTTACTGTTTACCCTAATGCAGAACGAGCTGGAGTGCTGCACAGAGGAGCCCCCAATATCCCCAAGAGCGCCGCCACCTCAACCAACAATGCATGTCACAAATTCCGGTCTCATTGCCTCTTCAGGCACGTCTTGCCCAACAGCTGTTCCGGCGGTTCGGTCTGAGCAATGCGAAAACCAGGCCAAGAACTCGGTTTTCTCAAACGCTCTTTCAAGTCCCGTACGCCGTAGTCTGCAGAACTACCAAATTCCGCAAGGAGGATACATATCTGGCGGAACCAGAAGCAGTGAACTGAACAGGGGATCTGACTCTCCTAGTTCTTTTGATTCTTCAATGGACATGCATGCAGAATAAGAAGCTATAAAGATGTAATACCCCCTCTTGTGATAATGTTTGATCTTATACAAAACTGGTTTGAATTTTCATAATGTATCAATTGGTTGTCGTCTTGAAGGTGGTTTGCTGGTATTTTGGTTAGGGTTTCTGATGGTCACATGTAAATCATTGTGTTTGGGATTCATATCTCTATTAACTTCTTAGTGTTCATCTTTCAAATCACTGGAAGATCATCTGGTAAATCATTAATATTATAACTCATGCAACAAGAAAAATTAGTGTGAATTAGGTTGATAGCAATATATGCAAATGTATTCAGTAAATGACTGCAAAATGTTGATGGTTTCATATGTCAATTGATCTCTCCAACTAGAAGTACAATTTACAAATAACTATAATGACAAAAAACATTGGTAGCTACACGTAATATATGTGAACACATCCAGTATGAAGTATTATGTGTCAAAAATTAAACCAACTATTCTTAATGCATGGTTATAGACACAAGTTTTCAAACTAATGTAAAACAATTCTTCATCATTTTATAGGAAAATTATCAAAATCTAGCAGCAGAGTTTGTTCCACCAACATCAAATCTAAGAGATGAGATTTTATTTTATGATCTAGAGTATAACAGTTGATCAAAAAAAAAAAAAGATATGACACCATTGATTCACTAGCAATCAACGTTTATGACATGGTTTTTGTTTTTCATTTCTTCTTTACTTTTGCTTAGTTAATGTTGTTTAATTAACAATCAATTGGTTAATTAACAATGTTGTTTAATGTTGTTTCATCCAAATTTTACTTAATGATTCCTTTGAGATCATAAGATAAAAAATTTGACCAAATATTTCAATCAATATTCAACCACTTCAGTTGAAGGCTGGTATAAAGCAGGGCAAGATGCAGCCAAAAATATGTTGGATGTCTTCCAATTCTGATGGTTTATTAAAATGACTACAATATATAGAAGCTAATCCAAAAACATTCTAGAAGCAAAATCTAATAGATTTCCTCCGAAGGTGTTATTGAGAATTTATATCTATTTTGTAAAAACTATTGTGCAGGAACAGGTGTAGGTGTGTAGCATGTAAAAGGTTTCGTAAGCAACATGATAATACCTGAAAAGTGAAAACTCAATAACATACTTGCTCCCATGGAAGAAAGCCATTTAAAAATCCAAGACATGGTTGTATTATACGATTTCAAATCGAATCATACTTTACTTACTTTCTTTATTCCTAATCGAAAGATGATTTTTGATACATTAAACAACATAATAAATGCTATTGTTTCTTTTTACTCCAGTCAAGTTTTTGTCCCACTCGTTTACCATTTCTCGACAAGTAAATACCATCATCCTTGGCAATCCACATGTAGGATTCACCACATTTACGAGCAAACCCTCCTGTATATGCTCTAAAGCCTTGAACATACTCCATTTTAGGTCCTTTTCGTAATACACAATCCCATTTTGTCCTTATGAATATATCATCTCCGAACCTAAATTTGTATGCATGTCCATTGAATTTTACACGATGGACGCCTAGATCGTCGTCTTTAGATTTGCAGTGGACTTCGAGAGTGCTATGACTCTTAGCTAACTTGTTTTGAAAAGAAACAGTATTTTTACGACACTTAGCTTCGTGAAATCCAACAAACAAGGCAATAGTTAGAAGAAAAACAAAAGAAAAATTAATCATTTTTATCTAACTAGTTTTTCTTTTGGATGAAAATTGATTTGGAGGAATATGAATCTAAAGAGGATCCGTAGTCTACTTATTTATATTTTGTGCATGGCTTTACATTTTGGAATTATTTTCTTCTATAATAACTATATATTTTTAATTCTATCATATCTCATTGGTTTAAATTCTTATGTAGTTCGTGATTTTGTAACTGAAAATCAAACCGGATCCCGCTTTAAGGAATCCCAGAGAACTATTGGACACATAAATCTTGTTTTTTTCTTTTTCATTTATCTATACTAACTTTTAAAATATTAAAGAACTGATCAAGGAAATTAGCTTGTACTCCCGTACTGTAAAAATCTATGCATTAATAATACATGAATTATGATATTTTACTAATTTATAGAATTACTAATCTACACAAGTCTTGGTTCAATTTCCAGAGGAAACACAATTTTTTTGCAGATTATAGGATACAAGCTTTTCGGAGATTCAAACGTGATGTCACTACAAGAATTTATTAAAATAGCCACGGTTTGGCAAAGAAATTTCCGAAGCCAAATTTATTAGCTACAAATATAGCGAGAACACATAATTTTAAATTTGTAGTTAAATTTATAGCTAACTGTAGCAATCCGTAGTTATATAGGCAGAGACGGATTCCATTGGTTGTCTATAGCTAAATAGCTACGCCTTATCTAGAGATAAGTGGTTGCTATAATTGTTCTAATGTTTTATACAATAATCTCATATCTCAAATTTAAAGTTTAATATTTTTAATTCTAATCTATAACTTCCAAATACAAACTTTAAATCTTCAAACAAACTCTATACCCCCAAACATACATTTAAATCCTAAACTCTAAATGCAAGATATTAAAATTCTATTTTATTACTTTTATTTTAAATTCTTAAAGTAAAACAAAAAAAATATATTCTTTTCAAAATCTAATCTCAAATTTTAAATTTAAATTCCAACACTATATTTCAAACCACATTATAAACCTTAACCAAAATCTTAAACTTAAACCATACCCCAAACCTTATGTAGTAAATACTTACACTAAACATAAGCTTTAAACTTAAATCTTAATCTTTAATTCTAAATCTAATTTTCTTTAAACTTCATTATAAACCTTAAATTTAAACCCTAAACTATGTATATCTCAACCTATATCCTAAACATAAACTCCAACTTTAATATTTTCAAATTTAACTTCCAAATCTTAAACAAAAAAAAACTTTATACTCAACCTCTTAAAAAAACTTAATCTCAAACAACTCTTAATTCCATAATTGAAACCCTATATCATAAACATGACCTTTAAATTCCAAATAAAATCTAATTCCTATAATATTATATACCCTAAACCATACAAATTAAACTTCATAGTTTAGTCCTATAATATACCATAAAATTTAAACTTTATAGTTTATTCCTATAATCTAATTACATATAAGCTAACACTATAATAAAATTAAACATAATTAATAATGCAAAACATGTTGTAGGCAGAGCCGTTGTGGTCGTATGCTGCGGAGAGATCATGTCCATCGAGAATGTCGTACATGTAAAACCATTCGTCGATCCAAATATTATGAAGAGAACCGCTGTTCATAAAGTTATTCATCATTTTCGCATATGCTGCAGGTAGTTGGTAATCATATGTAATAAAATAGATAATATGATGATGTAATCGATAATTTGAAAAATAAAAAGAGTTATTAATTGACAGAATTTTATTAGAAAAATATATATTTAAACTATATTTTATATAAAATAGGAAAATCATTATTTTGCGGTCTATGTATTGATTAAAATTTATACGTTAGTTTTTAATGTTATTTCCATTAGATTATATGATGTATTGGATATATGTACCATATACTATAAATGTGTTTAAGAAGTAATTTGATACAATATTATCAAACCGTTTTCAAGTTTATATAATTTTATCTAACATAACATGAATTATCCGGGTCAGATCTGTTTTTTTCTGTTCTTGATTGAGTTTATTGTTTACCCTAATGCAGAACGAGTTGGAGTCCTGCACAGAGGAACACCCAATATCCCCAAGAGCGCCGCCACCTCAACCAACAATGCATGTCACCAATTCCGGTCTCATTACCTCTTCAGACACGTCTTGCCCAACAGCTGTTCCAGTGGTTCGGTCTGAGCAATGCGAAAACCAGGCCAAGAACTCGGTTTTCTCAAACGCTCTTTCAATTCCGGTACGCCGTAGCCTGCAGAACTACCAAATTCCGCAGGGAGGATACATATCTGGCGGAACCAGAAGCAGTGAACTGAACAGGGGATCTGACTCTCCAAGTTCTTTTGATTCTTCAATGGACATGCATGCAGAATAAGAAGCTATAAAGGTATAATACCCCTCTTGTGATGATGTTTGCTCTATGCAAAACTGGTTTGATTTTTCATAATGTAACAATTGGTTTTCATCTTGAAGGTGGTGTACTGGTATTTTGGTTAGGGTTTCTGATGGTCACATGTAAATCATTGTGTCTGGGATTCATATCTCTTTTTTAACTTTTTAGTGTTCATGTTTTAAACTACTTGAAGATCATCTAGCAAATTATTGATGTCATAACTCCTGCAGCAAAGAAAAATTAGTGTAAATTAGGTTGATATCAATATATGCAAATGTATTCAAGTAAATGACTGCAAAGAGTTGATGGTTTCGTTTGTCCATTGATCTCTCCAACTAGAAGTACAAGTAACCATAATGGAAAAAACAATATAGGTCAACACATCCAAGTATTGTGTTAAAATCTACACCAACTATTTTTAATGGGGCAAATCTCCCAAAAAATTCCAAAATAGGTTTTTAGATAGCTAAACGTAGAAGTATAAATGTATTTTACTATTTTAATAAAACCTATTTTGGCTATTTTGACCTTTGTGTACTACATTTATGTAAAAAAAAGTTCTCCTTAATGCATGGTTATATTTACAAGTTTTCAAAATATGTAAAACCCATTATTTGGAATGCAATAAGATGAATGAAAAATTTATGGGGTCGAATCAAGAATTTTTTGTATTTAACCATGCACTAGGAATAGCGAGGTGTAGTTTTGACACAATACAAAATTTGAGATGGTGTAGTTTCATTCTCTATATTAATATTATATCAAATATGTTTGCATGTTAAAAAAAAAAAAAAAATATATATATATATATATATATATATATATATGTTTGCATGTTAACCGCTGATACTTCATCATTTTATAGAAAAATTAAGCCTAAACATTTGGGTCCCGGGTCGTGTTGGGTCTTGTCAGATCCGGGACCTTTAGGTCTTAGATATTTGGATCCAAAAGAATGATTAGAATTTGCCGGTTCAGGTTTCGTTCGGGTCCTGTCGGATCCGGATCAGTTCGGATCTTAGATATTTGGATCCAATAGAGTAATTAGAATTTATGTGTTCGGGTAATGTCGAGTCCAGATCGGTTCGGAGATTGAACGGGGATTTAATTTTGAACAAATTTTTGAATTTTCATATAAATATCGATATATTAGTTATTTTGTGGGATTTAATGTTGTGTTCGATTCTCTTGATTGCAGTTTTAATTGATATTTTCAGTGAATTACTAATTCCAAACATCCCACATAGGAATATGTTAAACTTGGTCAATAGAAACAGCTGGTATAAATAAGTCATACCCCTACCTTGAATCAGCACTCAAACGGGTTATAATATAGCCATTGCCCATCATTTTTTAGGTCTGAAACCAGTTAAAATGGGTTATAAATTGGTTACTAATCCGAATAATAACGTCTAATTAGATCAATCGACTGGTTAATTGTTAACCGATTTGAAGACGAATTGGCTATAAAGGAAACAATTAGAAGTATTTGTATTTCAAAGACCCCATCGGATCTCGGATTCGGGCCGGATCGGATCTAAGACCCGCAAGTCTTCTACAACAAGATTCAATGGGGTATAATAGCATTACCTTTAACCGACCCAAACTGTTTTTTTCGGGTTGGTTGCGGTTTGGGTTTTCTGATCCGGATAAAATGCCCAAACCTAGGAGAAATAATCAAAATCTAATGGTAGTGTTTGTTCCAATATTTAATCTAAGACATGATATTTTATTTTATGATCAAGAGTATGACACTTGATTCACTTTAGCAATCAACCCCCACCCCCAGTCATAGCTCCTGAAATTCATTTTACAAAAATTCTCTTTTATCTTCACACTCGCGTTACTATTTTTTCGATGCGAAAAGGTTTTATAAAAATATAGTTTATGTTTTTCTTTCTTTTTTTTGTGAAGAAATTTTTTGTAACGATATATTTTTGCCATATAAATTTTAACTGAAATTTAATATTTATAAAATTAGACTCATCTCATTTAGGATTCACTAAAGCATAATCATCAATGGTGGCTGACTTATAAGTAACATGGGGTTTTTGGTCGATTTATATAGGTTTGTATTTGATGATTATGCCTTATACAATTTTTATACTCATTGAAATATAATCACATGTTAAAAAATGATAATTAATTATTTAAATGATGTTATTAATAAGAAAACATTTAAAGTGATGATCAATACAAAATTGCATAAAAGAGCATAACCTATATAACTTTGAAGTTGATGAATGGATTTCAATATTACAATATAATTCAATATTTGTAAATTTTAAGTAATTTTTATTTTTGATGTATAAAAGATGAATTAAAAACTATATTAATAATTTTAAACATCAAAATTCAGATTAGTTTGGGTATTATTATTAAGGAGACATTGGGTGGTACAAATATAAATTAAAATTTTAAATGAAAATAACGATTAAGCAAAAAGATGTTTTGATAATGGTAAAGTATAATATCAAAGTTCCCTAAAAAATATATTGATTTACAATATTTGAAAATATTCTGTGATTACTTGATTAAAATAGACATAATAAAAAAGTTAGTTTCATTTTCTAATAAATGTTATCTTCCATAAGATTAAATTTTAAAATATATTATTTAATATTGAAAATAAATATCAAACCAAAATTTTGTGAATTGTTTGAGAAATTATTATTATGCAAATTTATAGATATTTTTAATTTATGTAGTTTGATAAAAATATAAAGAAGTTGTAAATCAAATTGAAATTTGGTTTAGAAAATTATTATGAAAAACGAATGTAAACAAACTCAGTAATATTAGTTTTAATTTACATACTTTAGTTCATTAAAAAAATTTCAGTTTATGTTATGTTATCTATGTTAGTTTTGATAATCTGAGAATACAGCTTGATACAAATAAAATATTGTTATTACTTTTAAAATATATATTATGTTATTGAAGATTATGTTTCAAAAGGAATATATTTCTAATATTAAGATTATTTTTTGTAAACTTTCCTTTTTTATGAAATAAAATTATGTATGGGATATATTTTCGTTTTAAAACTTTATTTTTGTCTTTTAATAATTGTTTTTTGTGAACTTTCCTTTTTATGAAACCAAATTATCTATGATACATTTTTTCGTTTTTAAAAATTATAGTTCATTAATTAATGTTTACTTTTATTATATATATTATTTGGAAAGATGATAGAGAAAAGGAAATTAAATGAAAAATAAATAAAAGTTTATTAATTGCAATTAGATATAATATTTTTAGTTTATTTAGGGTATCTCAATAATCAACCGTCGTAAGAATTAACGTGAGTGCGACACGTAGTAGACTGACTTCTCATTAATATTATAGAGATTACAATCAAACATAACTGTAAGTATATTTTTGTAGTTTGTTTTAAAAGTTATTTTTGATAAACTCGAATGATGAATAATTTAACATCCTAAACAAATGTTTAGGTTTTATCTAGAAATTCATAAATGATAAGCTATGGTTGTGATAAAACTGAAAAATCAAAATCATTATAAATTATTTATCATCTAAACCAAATATTTAACCTGTATAACAAAAAAGTAATCATATTATAGATTATGTATAGTATAATTTTTATTAAATAAAACAATTATTCACCAAAAATAATATCTCTTTTGAAAATACGGGTCAAAATCTAGTAGAGATGTTAAAATAATTTTTTAACAGGTTTTGCATGGGGGTTTAGTATAAACTAATATTAATTTAGACCCATTTAATTTAATGGATTATAAGTGGTGGGTAGTCTTACTACGATCCATTTATTAAATTGATTTTTACTTACCTACATTTACTTGCCCGTGTAGATGGATCATGGAAGAATGATGGATTCACGAGTGGAGTAGGATGGATTTTACAACTTCAAGATGGAGCAATAGATCTCCTAGGCCTGCAAGGTTGCCATAAGTTAATTTCGTCACTACATACCGAGCTAAAGAGTTTAGTATGGGCATTGAAATGTTTATCTCGCCATCAGCGGTTCTGCGATTACTTTGTTACGTTACTGATTCCTAAGAATTAGTCAATATGATCACAACACCAGAAGACTGACCCCTTTTGCAGCTGAACTTACCGAGTTTAAAGATCTTTGGGCGTCCTATCAGGGCGGAAAAGTGGTTTATCAACCCAGATCCAGTAACACTCAAGTGGACTTCCTTGCAAGGCACACTCAAACAAGAAACCGTGTTTTCTCATATGTTAACACGTCGGTGCCTTATTGGCTAGACACTAGAAACTCGTCCTTCGCGGATTCGTACTAAGATTTTCTTTGTACTCTTATTGTGATAAAAAAATGGATTTTTACTTCAAATTAACGGAGATTGTTATAACCTGTTTAACTTAACATATTTTAACTGTTAAATATATTTAAAAATATATTTTCCAAAAAAATGATTTCAATCTTTTTCCAAAATTTTGTTTTCCAACTTTTTTTAAAAAAAAAATTGTTATTCAAATAACTCCTTAGGTATTATTTACAATTTTCTTTAAAAAATAACTTTTATTCCAATAGTTTTACATTATAAATAAATGATTTAAAGAAAATTTGAACAGATTATATACCATTTTAAATTGTTCTAAACGGATCAAATGGTTAATATAATTCCGGTAGCCCAATAACTCTATCTCTATTATTGAATTTTTCTATTTTATAATAACAAATAAAATAAAATACATAGGAAATGGTCTTACAAAGCTTAGAGTTTGCCTCTTCAATCACGATGGACCACAAAGATGGAGCCATAAATTTCCACAAGTATATGTATCATTAGCTTTGAAAAATCTGAAAGGTAAATTTAACTTCCTTGTTGTTCTCCATCTCTGATTTTGTTCAAGGCTAATAGCAACTGAATAGAGGACCTCACGAACATTTGGCGATCAAGTAAAATTATACAAACCAAGCCTGTTTGTCTCATGTGAAAAACAATATAACCTTCTATTCACAAACAAAATGTGTGTTCGTCGCATCTGAAAAACAAAAGCTATCCTGAAGTGATGAGTGGGTGGTTCGTAAGACAATCCTCGAGTTTGTACGTAGTCTTGATGATGGGATTAAGCTATGAAACTTGTATATTTAGAAAATAGCACATGTTACAACCAATAATATGTAAAACACACAAATTCTACATTAGTGAAAACTAAATAATTTACTTAAATAAATTGATAAATATGTTACAAAAAAAAAAAATTGATAAATAAAATGAAATACTGATATAGTAAATTTGGAAAGAAAACATGTTTGCAGAGTCGAGACACTCTTTTTTTTTTAATTTTGTAAACGTCCATAATGTGACATTTTGCTTCGCCCTATTCAGATATTCACGACCAAGAAGTACTGGATTATCTTTAGGATAGGTTGTAACATCTTATCAATTTTATCGATGGCTTCCCTTTCATTACCGGGGACTGCAATGAAATTACCATCAGTACACTTAACAAACAAAGTGTCCATGACCTTTGACAAAACCAACAACAAAACTGCAGAAAATGGATGGCCTGACTGGCTCAACTAATTAGTAGAGGAGGTTGCTTTAGCAACTCGACCACTCGGAAGAGGAACGAAGGTACTCAGCCCTGAGATGCTTGTGCCCATAAGAAATCGCGGAGTCAAGTTTCAATTCTCTCATGTTCACAGTTTTAGGTGTTGTACTCTCGAACACAAAAGCAAAAGCAAAAACTAAAATAAAAATAAGAAAGTATGTGAGGGACATTGAAAAAAAGACTTAGGATATGTTAGATTTTTGGTGGGTAAAGAATGAAATCAGGGTGACTCTTTTACAGTATATATGGTCAACAGAGCCATAAATTAGAGATCTGAGAATTGATTCTCACATTAATCATTTTGACAAATATTAAAACTTATGTTATAAATAAATTATAACTGATTTGTGTATGCTTAATTGTTCATAATAATGATATTAGTATCATAAATTAAAATAGATATTCTTTTTATTTTGTCCACAAATTTCAGAGTATAGTTTGTATAAGAATAATATTTTGACCCATTCACCCATTTTCTGAATCCCAAATCTGAAACTAGAGTCTGATCCAAATATATTCCTTATTCACTTTCTATTACAATGTGAAATATCTTATAAATATATCATTTTAAGCGATCTAAATATCCTTTCTTAATTCAAACCAACTTTGATTTTGACACGTGGTTACCAACTCCGATTACTATATCTACTGCCACATATTATGTTCCTTCGTCTCGTATTCTCTCTGGCTCCTCTTCTTCTTGTTCTGGTGTAATTGGCTCGAAAGATCTGAAACGAATGAGATGAGCAAAACAAAAAATCTCTCTGTGAAGTTTTCGCCATGATTCTCGATTTGATTAGTCCCCGTACGGTTCTGCTGTACACAGTCACTTCACTTAGAATTTCAATCGAGTTGAATAAAATATTTTATTAAATTTGTTTCTCTTTATTTAACATGGATATATATATATATACACAGGTCATCGAGTTACGGTAACACATTTCATCACACGGAAGTTGTAGAGTCGGGCTAATTCATGCTTATGATGGTGGAAGCTGGAGATTACATGACTTATTTCAGTGTCAATGATCATAAACCTGAGGTGACATTGAGTATGGATTGGATTGGGGAACATTTGTTAATTCTAAGAGCTAGAGTAGCCTCGCCACGAAGACCCAAGTCAAAGTGAATTTAAAACTCGTTGGCTCTTATCGAATCACGACTTCGCCGTGATTAATTTCTATGCCAGCAAGGAGTTTTTTGGTAGCTTTGTGTCTTGGTAATGTTGTTGTTCAGGCTGAGTTAGCGATAGGTTAATCTAGGTAGTTTTGGATACAACATGATTTAAAGAAGACGATTGGTCAGAAACTAAAGGACTCTGATTAATTAGAAGCGCATGCTCACTCCGAGAACTTACACAAGAACCATAATGTATGATTGGAACAGTAACGTTTGGAGTATGGCGAGTCAAGGAGCACATCTTCTTGTTGGAGGCAAAAAAGGAATGTTCTATGCAGGTCCACATCTCACGAATTGTTCAAAGGAAGGATCAATTTCTTCGAAATTGTTAGAAAAATAAAGCATTTTGTCGAAGGGGTACGATGGATTCTGCGAGATTAATGGTTATATGTACCATTATCTTGGGGGAGGGTGTTGGAGAGAAGATCCCACATTGGAAATATGTAAATGATTTGAGTAATATATAAGAGACTTGTGCCAATCCATTTACCGCAAACTTAATTTAAGTTGGAAATCCAGGAAACTTAACATGGTATCAGAGCCCAGATCCTAAATACCATAAACTGCTAATTAAAATTGGGTATAAATGTCGTATTAAACTCGCTTGACCGAGTATAAATGTCCTAAGAAGTTATGAGTTTTTTGGTCGATAAGAGCCATCATTATCTCAAAGAGTGGTATTAGGGATAAGTGTCCAACATCGGGAATTCTAAAAGACATTAAGTAATATATAAAATATTAGCGGCAGTCCACCAATTGCCAATTGGTTTTAAGTTGGAAACCTATAATAAACCCGAGTCTCTGCCTAACCTCACGGTTCTTAGGTTGGTTTCCAGCTCCTGGATCTCTCTCTCCTTCATTTATCTATTTCTTAAAGCCTTCATAGGCATGGTACCTACTGGTATCTTCTTTTCTTTTGTTGCTAGTTCTCTTTTCTTCCATAATATGTTATGTTCTTTGACCCAGAGGGTCTTTACTCAATGAAACTCAGTGTTAAAAAATACCCGAATCTAATACAGATACTCGTGTCATGATGAGTTAAAAATAAAAAAGAGGGCCATCTCATTTCCTATAGAATAATAGTAATGTTTTTATTTTATTTTTGTCTTATGTGTTTGTTATTGGATATTTTATATTTTAAAAATGCGTAAAATTTTAATATTAGATTTTATAAAATTTTACTAGTTTGAAACAGATTTGAATAACTAGATTTTAAAGTATTATTTGGTGAAAAATAAGTTTTGTACTACTAGATTTATTTGGTATTACTAGGACAAAAATACCTTTTAATATAAATTAACTGCATAGAATGTATTTAATTCGTGTTTTAATATATATATATATCCCATTTAAAACAGGCATCTACAATCATACAATAAATAAAAAGAGAATACCAGCAATAGATAGACTGTCTACGTAGGACTCAAAAATCAGCCAATAAAATTCTTTTTTTTGGCCATGTCACATACCATTTTCGTGTTGGGCTTCTAATAATTTTTTTGATTTGTTAATTTGATTTGTTTGGCCCGGTTTATTTGTCTATAAAATTTATATATTTTAAATGTTAAATATAAATTTAAATAACAAATTTTAATTCAATTAATTTTATTTTTGTGTTATACTATATCATTTATTTGTTTTGATATAATATTTGACAAATGAGAACGAGAATGAATTTAAAAAAGGATACAATAAATAAAAGGGGAATACCAGCAATAGATAGACTGTCCACGTAGGACTCAAAAATCAGTCAATAAAATTCTTTGTTTTGGTCATGTCACAGACCATTTTCGTGTTGGGCTTCTAATAATTTTTTTGATCTGTTAATTTGATTTGTTTGGCCCATTTTATTTGTCTATAAAATTTTTATATTTTAAATGTTAAATATAAATTTAAATGACAAATTTTAATTCAATTAATTTTATTTTTGTGCTATACTATATCATTTATTTGTTTTGATATAATATTTGACAAATGAGATTGATAATGAATTTAAAAAAGGATAGTTAGGAGTACTAATTAGTAAAATTTAAACTTATATAAAATGCTCAACTTAGAGTAAACAAAAATAATAGTAAATAACAATGTGATCAACGAAGAGTTAATCTAAAATTTATGAAATAATTATATTTTTCTGAATTTTAAAATGTCATCAATGGTAATAGTAAAAATATTTCTTATGTGCCTAAGTCTATGACAGATGTTATAGTTGCCTATAAGTCATTGAAAAACTAAAATATTTGTAAGATTTCAAGATATCATAAGCACTAATTCCAAAATATATAAATTTCACAATAATTAACAATATACAATATTTTTTTTTAAACTAATCAAAATAACGCAATAAAATTAGTAATGGTCATAACACCATTAGGAAGATTTTAATACAATAAATATAGAGAAATCACTGGACATTAGAAATATTTAATACAACAAATATAGAAAAATCATTGAAAATTTCAAATGAAAAGAAAACAAAAAAAAACCAAATATTGTATCATACCATATATGAAGTTAGGAGAGGTAACGATTTAAAATACTAATCAGTAAAATTTAAACTTATACAAAATGCTCAACGCAGAGTAAACAAAAATAATAGTAAATAAAAATATGATCAACGAAGTACTAATCAGTAAAATTTAAACTTATACAAAATGCTCAACGCAGAGTAGACAAAAATAATAGTAAATAACAATGTGATCAACGCAGAGTAAACAAAAATAATAGTAAATAACAATGTGATCAAACAAGTACTAATCAGAAAAATTTAAACTTATACAAAATGCTCAACGCAGAGTAAAGGAAAATAATAGTAAATAACAATGTGATCAACGAAGAGTTAATCTAAAATTTATGAAATAATTATATTTTTCTGAATTTTATTCTGAATTTTAAAATGGTATCAATGGTAATAGTAAAAATATTTTCTTGTGTGCCTGAGTCTATGACAGATGTTATAGTTGCCTAAAAGTCACTGAAAATTTAAAATATTTGTAAGATTTCAAGATATCATAAACACTAATTCCAAAATATATAAATTTTACAATAATTAACAATATACAATATATTTTTTAAACTAATAAAATAATGCAATGAAATTAGTAATGTTCATAACACCATTAGGAAGATTTTAATACAATAAATATAGAGAAATCACCGGACATGAGGAAGATTTTAATACAACAAATATAGAAAAATCATTGGAAGTTTCGAATGAAAAGAAAACAAAAAATAAAAAATTGTATCATACCATATATGAAGTTAGGAGAGGTAACTATTTAAAATACAATAACATCAAACTATATACTCCTCACTTATCAATCTCAATTTTTGGTTTCAGTAAACCTATTTTATAATATCAACAGGTGGTATATAGTAAAAAATTAATCTTTTAAATTTATTGGAAAAATAAATAAAATATAATAGAATTGTTTATTTAAAATTTATTAATTATAAATAATAAGTAAATATTTATGTAAAATAAGTACAAGCTCAAACAAAACAAGTTCGACACTTACATTGATAGTTTAACAAATTTAAATTAACAACCGCGTGTAACGCGGTAAAAATCCTAGTTTAATATAATAATATAATATCTACACATAATATTATCTAAGATAATAGTAATACTTGCTTCTACATAATTATATTTTGTCAGATTCAAGTGTTTTTAGTTATACTGTGTAAAACGAGATTTTAAAATTGTACCAATTATTTTATACGATTTTAGTTATTATAAGAAACTTTCATAGAAACAAATTTTCAAAAATATGTATTTTGTTTGATACACCTTACTATAACTTTCACATTCACATATTAATCATGAAAGTATATTAAAGTTTTTGTAGAAGTGTTATATTTTCTCTCAACTACAAAAATTGCTTTACTTTTGCTTAAAACATCTTTATTATGATTAATTTTTTCAAAATGAAAACATGTTCAAATAATATCTGAACTGAGAGAACTTTTCTGACATCCGTTACGTAACCAAATGATAACATCCTTATTAATTAAACTGAAAACAACAAATTTATTCTCCCTAGGTCTAATAAAACCCCTTTGACTGATACAACAGCCCAAAGGATCTTATTATATAAGCACTAAAAGATAACTCTTTAACACCACAGTTGTTTCCACCATCAAGGTGGTTGCGGTCTTTGTCTTCTTACTAACAAACCTTTTGCAGTAAAAAATATGTTCCTCCACCAAAAAATAGAATAATTCATTGTTTCCCATCAGAAATCTTGGTATGAGTTGTTTTTTAAACACGAGTTTTACGAACAAGGATGGCCCACTTATGTCACCGGCTTGGCAAATTCACTAGTTTAACATACGGTGCATAAATCAAGTTAAAGTAATCAAAGATTTGCCTTTCCATGAGGGGAAAGCCATTGTATAAAGTCTGAAAGAGCGCATAGATATATCAAATATGTTTCCGTTTCATCCAGTTTACACCAACAAATATGCACTCTCTCTGACCTTCTCCAGTAGCTTCCTCCTCACGGGAACCCAGATCTTTAATTACTTTAACTGGCTTCTCGCACCATATGTTGAACTACTGAATGTGCACAATCCTAGGACATGAGGTGGACTGTCCTTGTTCGGGAAAATCTTGTTTAAGAAACAACTCATACCAAGATTTCAATGGGAAACAATGAAAAAAATTATTTTTGATGGAGGGGCAGCCTTTTTTACTCCAAGAGGTTAGTTAGTCAGAAGATCAAAACCACAGCCACCCTGATTGTGGAAACCACTCAGGTAGTGAAAAGTGACTTTAGCGTTTATCGAATAAGATCCCTTGTCAAAGAGGTTTTAATTGCACCTATCGAGAATAAAAACGTATTCTTCTTCAGTTTTCTTAATAAGGGTGTAATCATTTGATTATGTAACGGATGTCGGAGACTTTCTTCTTAGTTCAGATATTATTCGAAACATATTTTCATTTTGAACAATAATAATACTAATAAATATATCAAATTATAACAAAAATAAAGCACTTGTTGTGGTTGAGAGAAAACATATCACTTCTACAAAAAATTCCGTATAGTTTCATGATTAATGTGTGAATATTAATTATATATTTAGGTGTGTCAAAAACGGGGAAATTTCAAATTTGCCACATTGGCTGTACGGGTTGTACGACTATTCATGTTTACCTTCATTAAAATGACATTTTCACAAATACCTTTTTCATTAAAAAACAAAAGACCCTTATATCATTCCTTTATAAATATATAAATATCCTTGTTCGGAAACTTGCTACACGTTCCTCATACGCTTGGGTAACGCCTAGCGTCGAATGAAAAGATCGGGGATTAGCCGGAGATTAATCGGCAATTTATTTTGGTTATATGTGATACATTTGTGATTTGGATGAGATGACTTTTGATGAGTTTGTTAGGATTCTTCAAGCTTTTGGACAGAGTAAATCATATGAGAAAAGAAGAAGAAGAAATAATATCCACATGGAATTTCTTAAAGGAGTTCATCTTCTGAAGATTCTATGGCGATGCTGTCAAGAAACCTTACTAAGTATCTAGAGCTACAACGAGGCAAAAAGGAGAATAAAAGAAGAGATGATTCAAGGAGTTCATCATCAAAGATACGATGCAACAAGTGCAAAAAGTTTGGGCATGTTCGGTTAGAATGTGAAAATTTGCAAAGATAAAACAAGAAGAGGGATGACAAGAGTGATTCTGATACTGATTCAGATGATGGTGAGCAGCTAAAGAACCTTGTGGCGTTCACAACTTTGAAGACTGGTTCTGAGACAATCTGCGGCAGGATCAGCATTAGCGTCTGTTTCAGTATCTTCATGTGGAGGTGATTATGATTCTGGAAGTAATGATGATGATGATGATGATGATGATGATGATGATGGAAGCTTCGCTGGGAATTATGAGTAGTTGTATGAGAATTGGCTCAAGCTAGTTGAGGTGAATTCAGATTTGGCTAAGGAGAAAACCAAGTTAGAAAAAAATTTCAAGTTGCTGAAGTGCTTAATATGCTTCAGAGAAAGAAGAAGAAGCACGATAGGTTAGTTCTCAAATTAGGAAACCCATAAAAGTTTGAAGATGCTAAATAATGGGACGAAACAGCTAGATCATCTTCTCAGTATTGGGAAAATGATCGATTTGGTCTTGCTCTGGTTCACTTATTTTTCTCTTCTCCGTTGATATGCTTGGCACTGTGGAAGGTGGTCCGTTGCGGTTGCTCTTAGTCTCCTCTGGGGAAAAGTAGATCTGCGGTTGTTGGTCTCTGATCTATAGTTATGGCGATGCAGGGTGGGCTGTAGGTCACCGGAGTCGGTTTTTAGTGTTTGGCAATGGCGAGTGGTTGAGGTTTTCAACTCTCTCGATCTACTCCCTCGTCGGCGCTGTGTCAGCGCGAAACTAGGTTCGTGTGACTCCTCCCTTCAGATCTGATGGGCTTGTCGTTCAAGCTCTTGTTTAGAGTTGGAGTGTCCCAGTGTCGTTGTAGCTCTTCCATTGTTCAGTGTTGAGTGGTGGTATCTCCCTCTTATTCTGTCCAGGCGGTACTTCAGAGATTTTTTTCCGGAGACATGTGTGTGTTGGTCCAAGTTTCTGTGTGGTAGCTGTGCCACGGTGTTTTTCATGTGCGGGTGTGAAGTGATTATGGGTTGGGCCGTCTATGATCTGCAATTTTAGGATCTTCCGTCAGCCGCTTCTGTTTTGTCTTCCTGGTCTTCGCCGCTTTTGGGTGGTGTTTCTTCCTTACCTTCTTTTCGGGTTCTCAGCGGTCTCCTCCATTGTTGTTTCTCAGGAGAGGCATTATGGAGCTTCCATTGGTTCTTGATGTGAGCGCAAGGCAGGGTTTTGGCTCTCCGTTGAGTCTCGGAGTTTTGATACCTTGCTTAAGAGAATATGTCTCTTTATATATTAGACACTCCTTGTCTAAACTTCCAATATGCTACTTTGTTTGATAGCACACATTCTTCCCTCAAACTAAGGATCACACTCATCTTGTTTCCCACAACATCGGAGGTTTCATTCCTACTCGAAGGGTATTTTGGTCTTCTTGCAGTTCTTCCTCATGCCGCTCTGATACCTATTGTTAGGATTTATCAAAGCCCATGTCCAACTCTTTATTGTCTGATTAGTACGATATTGTCTACTTTCGGTCTAAGAGACTGGCCCACATGGATTCACTTTTGGGCTCCTTCCCAAAAGGCATCGTACTAATTAGAATTGAACATCTTTATATATATATATATATATATTAGACACTTCTTGTCTAAACTTTCAATGTACGACTTTGTTTGATATCTCACAGATCTTCTCTCTATTTTGCATGTCTCGGAGAGTAATCTAGAATGTGGCTCTCATCGCAACCCATCTTCTTGCTCATGCTCGCAGTTCTTTCTGAAGTCGAGCAAAATAAGTGTGGCATTAGTGGTTATTTGGGGACAACCCGGTTGGCGCAAAAGAGCTCTTATTGCAGGTTGAGCTCTTTAGCTCTTGGGTCTCTGTCTCCTCTACCGGTGGTGGTTGGTGGTGCAGTTTCTCTGAGGCCGGTTCTGTGCAAAGCTGCGTGGGTTCGTCGTCAATCTGTTGGAGTAGCACTTTGGGCAAGCCGACATCTACCGATCGTGGTCTTATGTATTATCAAAGGCAGCGATCCCATTTGGCAATGAACATGTTATCAGCCAAACTCTTTCTTCTGCTAGCGTCTTGGTTGCTCGTGTTTTAATAGTTAACTGTCCCTTGGGTCCAATGTTGCTTCTTCTTTTCTTCTTATGTGTTTAGTTTTTTTTCTTTTGGTCTTTCCTTCTACTAATGTCTTATGTAATTTTCGTCAAAATTTTAAAATTTTGATAATAAAGTTAGCATTTACACCAAAAAACTTTTTTTTCATTTATATATACTAAATTTAAAAATATTAAAGAACTGATCCACGAAATTAGCTTGTACTCTAGTACTGTAAAACTCTATACATTAATTATATAAATTATAAAATCTTACTCATTTATAAAATTATTAATCAACATATTTTTATTAAATATATATATATTTAAACCTATATTTTATAGAAAATAATTATTTTTAAGTTAATCTATTGATTAAAATATATACATTAAGTTTTTAATTATTTATTTAATATTATTTGATGTATATGATATATGTAACATATATTATATGTAACATATATTATAAGTGTGTTTAAGAAGTAGTTTGATACAATATCATCAAAATGTTTTCAAGTGTTGAGAAAATTAAAGATGAATTTAATAAAAACCAATAACACAATCTTTTATATTTTGTTTACTTGTTTTTATCCATATAAACTATATATATAATTATCAGTTTAATATATTAATGGGGTGTATGTTTATAGAAGATTTTCTACAAATTTTTTTTTTTACAAATTTCTACAATTTGTTGTCTTTTATTCTATTGTATTGCATCATATTTTTATTCGACCCAATTTGAAACTGCTTTAAACTTATTAATACCTTGTGTTTGTTAATTTATCAAATATAATTTTCTGTTCAGAAAAAATAACAGTCTTTGTGATAATATGGAAAGGTGGAAATGAAAGTAATCTTTATTGATGTACTGATCAAATTGCAAAAGTACAACTTATTTAGACGAAGAACTATTATACTTTAGTCCAGTCAAATGTTTTTTCCTCAGGCTTACCATTTTCCGAAAAGTAAATACCATCTTCTTTGGCAATCCATGTATGCAATTGACCACATCTACGAGAAGGTCCTGATGTGTATGCTCTAAAGTTTAGAAAATACTCCATTTTAGGCCCATGTTGTATGAAACAATCCCAATATGTCCCTTTAAATATATTATCTCCAAATCTAATACTGTATACAGGATCACCGAATTTTACGAAGTGCACTCCTAGATCGTCGTCTCCAGATTTGCAATGGACTTGGAGGGTATCATGACTAGAAGCAAAGCTGTTTTGAAATGCTAAAACTTGTTTAGGACAGCTAGCTTCGCTCAATCCTGCAAACAAGGCAATAATTAACAGAAAAACAAAGAAAAAACTACTCATTTTTATCTTTTCCGCTGTGAAGAAAAAGTAGGAGGGGGTTGTTCTTGTTCTTATTCCATAGGCTACAATATATATATATATATATATATAGGGATACAAATTTAGGGTTTTAAACTTTTTGGAACATGGGCTTATGGACATCTAACAATACTAAAAGTTTTTATTGGTTAAATGAGAGAATATTCATGTAGGATTAAAAAATCATCCAATCATAATATATTATTCCATAGTCACTTGCCATGTCACAAATAAGATATTGGGCCAACGTTTTTTGCAAGAAACCATAGGCCAATAATAACAGGAATTGGACCACTATAAAGCAAAGCCGAGTTCTTCCTCAGACTAAGGGCATCATGACTGGTTTCCCACGTAGTTTTTGCGGTTGTTAGCGGTTGTTGGCATTTTGCAACAATCACTCACATTGCACTAAACTGTTTCAAACTGCTCTAAACTTCTTAAATTCAAAAGCTGGTTCCAGCTAGCATTTGCGGTTGCAGAAATATAATTTTATTTTTTTTTTTTTTAAACAATAGAACTACAAAAATAAAAATAAAAATAAATTTTAAATTGAAATAATAGAAATATTAAAATATATCTATTATATTCTAATTTATATTATAAATTTTAAAAATAAAAACATGTTCTATAATTTTTAAAAATTTAAAAATATATTTTTAAAAATATAATATTTATATTTATTATAATATTATGATGTATAAGATTTTTATAATTATATAAAATATAAATATTGTTAATTAATTATTTAAATGTTGTTGTATTTAGTGGTTAACCAATCATAAATATCCCGCAAAAGCACCAATTTCTAACCGCAGTACCAGTCGTACAAATCTCTTAAAATCGCTTAAAATCGCAACCACCCGCATCTGCAAACCGCCGCAACCGTTTCGGTTACACCAGTCATGTCCTAAATTAGCCGACAGCAAGGGCTCGTCCTTCACCTTCATGTGCCTCCTTAGCTTCACCTTCTTAGTTTCAAACCCACCTGAAAATATGACGTCTGTAACTCTTCCTTTCCATGTAGCTAATTCGCCTCCACCACTACTACTACTCATTAAACTATCTCCTTTATTCTTTCAATGTGATCGTTCCAACTCCCTCTGTTTCTCTCATTATATAAATCCCTTCTCCGTACAAAGCTCGAAGCACGTTCTTCAAGCTCCATGCAACCACATCAGGCAATGGGGACGAGATCGGAAAAATCCAGCAGCAATTCTCCATTTCTCTGTTTTTCTGGAGACATCTCAGGGACTGATCTAAGTTCCCATTTAATCCACTTCTGGGAGGCTAGAAACACTGCGAAAACTGGTTCTTATTGAAGAGCAGGTATGAGATTTGATTTCTAAATCTTACCTGCCATCAGATTCTTTGTCAAAATTTCTCCTTTATGATCTTCGAACAGAAAGGGTTCAGCTCATCAAATCGTGCTCCAAGATACCAACCTCACCTCAAACCGGGAACCACTTACATCCTCATCAAAATCGTTGCTGATCACAGTTTAATGACAGACATGTTCAGGTTCCACTTATATGAAGATTTTGAAGCCAAATCGAATAATGTAGATGTTGTTGGACACATGAAGCTAACCAATGGACAGTCTCTCATAGACTACCCCGTCCTGGATAAAGTGGGAATAAAAACCGTATCTTGGTTCATTTACAACCTAACGAGTATGTTGTTTGCAGTATTTGTCAGTTCTTTTTTTTGTAATTGTGTCAACCTTTGAAACCAAAGAAATTGTAAATTGCATTTAAAGTTAGTATTATTTCCCCCGCGAACCGCGGGAATCCAAATCCTAGTATCTATAATAAAAACTCTATGAATAATGTTCGGACTACGATAATCACTACAAGAAAACAGCGGCATACTGAGGGAAAAAATCGTCGGTATGTCGTCGGAATAACGCTATTTCGACGACATACCGACGAAAAAAATCCTCGGAAATAACTCCTCGGAAATTCATCTTTCCTCGGAAATTTCCGACGGAATTCCGAGGAAACCCTATTTCCTCGGAATTTCCGAGGACCACAAGTTCGTCGGAAATTCCTCGGAATATTCCGAGGAAGATGTCGTCGGAATATTCCGAGGGATAAACTTAATCGGAATATTTCCAAAATTAAAAAAAAAAATTATAAATTTATTTTTTTAAATTGAAATTCGAAAATATAATTTATATTGAAATAGAAAACATATTTAAAATACAAAAAATAATAAAATAGTTTTTATAAATAAAAAAAATGTTTTATAAATACAAAATTAGTTTTAATAAATATGAAATCATCTTTTTATAAATACAAAATAGTTTTTATAAATACAAAAAATAATAAAATAGTGTTTATAAATCAAAAAATGTTTTATAAATACAAAATTAGTTTTATAAATATAAATATTTTTATAGATATGAAATAATCTTTTTATAAATACAAAATAGTTTTTATAAATACAAAAAAATAATAAAATAGTGTTTATAAATAAAAAAAAAATTTATAAATACAAAATTAATTTTAAAATATGAAATCATCTTTTATAAATCCAAAAATCGAATTTATATACAAAGAACGGTTTGTATATTTAAAAATAGTTTTTATAAATACAAAAAAAAAATAGTGTTTATAAATCAAAAAAATGTTTTATAAATACAAAATTAGTTTTAATAAATATAAATATTTTTATAAATATGAAATCATCTTTTATAAATCCAAAAATCGAATTTATATACAAAAAACGTTTTGTAAAATCGAATTTATATAGAAAAAACATTTTGTAAATACAAAAATAATGAACAATTTATAAAAAAAGTTCTAAATCAATTCAACACAACCAAATCACAATTCTAAACCTATTACACAACAAATCACAATCCTACCCAATCACCCTAACAAAAATCTATCAAAAACCTTCTAAAATCATCAAATCTACTTAAAAACCTAACAAATAGGACCTAAGAGAGTGGGATAGGGTCCTTACATGATTTGTAAGGGAATGGAAAGGATTCGCCGGAGAGATCGCCGCGAGAGAAGGTGGAGAACGCCGGAAGGAGAGAGAGATCGCCGGATAGGAAGAAGAGAGAAATGGGGAAGAAGATGCGTTTGGAGTTTATAAAACCTTGGGTCCGACGGATATTTTCCGTCGGAATTCCCTCTGTATTTTCAATTTCAATTTTCCCAAAATATTTGGCGGCTTTTTTGCCCGGTTAAATGAAAATATTCCGAGGAAATTCCGACGGCCACTTAAATATCTGTCGGAATTTCCTCGGAATATTTTCATTAATTCGAGGAAAAAGAATATCATGTGCATGTATTTCTATTAATTTATATTGTTCCTCGGAATTTCCTCGGAATATTCCGAGGAAATACCGAGGAACTAGTGTTTGGGGTTTCAAAACATCAATTTTTTTTGCCGTATTTCATTTCTTATACAATTGTAATGCATACCATTGAGGATTCTTTGTATAGATGAGCATAAACCATGAAATAACAAATTTCAAAACGAATTGTAAGTATTCCCTTTACCGTTCATTAAAGTGTATAAGTGTTTCTCTTATGTTGTGGGGATTTCGTTCATACAATCGGAAAAGTGTTTATTGTAGGGTAAGAAACAAATTTTTGACTTCGTAATGAACGTAAGACACTTAATAAGGGTTATATAGGTGTTATTCAAACCGCAAAAACGTTGTTTTCGGTTTAAAAACCCTATTTCCTCGGAATTTCCTCTTCCTCGGAATATTCCGAGGAAATTCCGAGGAAACCCTTTTCTTCCTCGGAATTTCCTCGGAATATTCCGAGGAAATTCCGAGGAACTAGTGTTTGGGGTTTCAAAACGTCAATTTTTTTTAAACGGATCGATCGATGGATATATGTCCAAAAACGCATCGATCGATCACTAAGATGGACCAAAGCGTAACAATGAGATCGATCGATGAGATTATCCCATCGATCGATCGAGGATATCAAGTGTTCCTCGGAATATTCCGAGGAAATTCCGAGGAACTAGTGTTTGGGGTTTCAAAATCTCGAATGTTTTTTTATAAACGGATCGATCGATGGATATATGTCCAAAAACGCATAGATCGATCACTAAGATGGACCAAAGCGTAACAATGTGATCGATCGATGAGATTATCCCATCGATCGATCGAGGATATCAAGTGTTCCTCGGAATTTCCTCGGAATATTCCGAGGAAATTCCGAGGGACTAGTGTTTGGGGTTTCAAAATCTCGAATGTTTTTTTATAAACGGATCGATCGATGGATTTATGTCCAAAAACGCATCGATCGATCACTAAGATGGACCAAAGCGTAACAATGTGATCGATCGATGGGTATATGTCCAAAAACGCATCGATCGATCACTAGTTCGTCGGAATTTCCTCGGAATATTCCGACGGATTGATGTTTCCTCGGAATTTGGGTTTCGTCGGAATTTCCTCGGAAATTCCTCGGGAAATTCCGAGGATTTCATTTTCCGTCAGAATGTCCGTCAGAATACCGCTATTTTCTTGTAGTGAATTTATTAATTTATAGAGTTATTAATTTAAAGAAAATTTACATTTTTAGACTTATTTTATTTTATTTCATAATATTACATATTAGTTAAAACTTTATAGATTTAAATTTTATCTATTTTATGAGATTATTTGATACATTTTATGTATGTTGAATACATATGGAAGTATAAAAATGAGTTCTTATATGTAATTCGATAAAGTTACACCAAAATATTGAAATGAAAAATAAAATTTAGAGATACAATTAATTTTAAAGATTAATAAGGAATAAAATTCTTTACATATGTATATACAAAATTTATATATATCGTAATTATTAATTTATGATTTCAATGGGACCATATATTTATCTAGGAGTTTTTTTAAATATTATTATCTTATCATTTTATCGAATTATGTCATATTTTACACCGGTCTAATTTGGAACCGGAAAAATTTATCAATTTACCATGTTTTTTAATTTATCGAGTATTAATTTATAGAGTTTCTACTGTATAGTAAAATTGTGAAGGAGTAATGCTTTACAAACATTTTTTTGGTTATTAGAAGAAGCTGTTAATTTCATAGATCTTAAACAAAAACAAAAAAAAGAAGAAGAAGGTAGTTCGTATATTCTTAGCATAAGTTCTCAGGGGACTGAAGAGTAGGGGTCCAGAATTGAAAATCACATGGGCGAAAGTAGCATGGTGTGATGATTGTAAGTTGAAAAGCGAGAGTGGTTTGGGAATGAAGCCGCTTGAAGATGTGAATCTGTTAATGGTTTGACGCTTCTTTGGAGAATTCTCTCGACGTCTTCTCTTTGGGGACAAACGGTGTGACCGTACCGGTCCAACTCCGTGTTCCTCGTATATTAATAGTTAAGGGGTTCAAAATTTTTTTGTAAATCTATATTTTTATACAGAAAAAAATAAAATAAATAAAATTGAAAAGAGCACAAAAATATTTGATATTTATATATTTTTATTTTCATCACGAAATATGCAGAATATTACTGATTAAATTTTAAAAGCAGTTTTGAAATTATATGAATATAAATCTTAATGAGTAAAAAAAATTGTCATATGACTCATAACAATGTTAAACCGGCCATGTGTGTATTTGAAATTGTTTAAGAGGAATCGTTTCAGGGAATTAAGCGAGAAAACATGTCAAGAATATTAGATGTGGAAGAAGATTTTAAAGTTAAGAACCATTGCCAAAAAATTTCATAAAAAGAAAATTGGCAATGGTACACAGTGGCGGAGCCTGAAATTTTTTGTATCGGGTTCAAGAATTATTTTTTCTTGTACCGTAGTTATAGGGGGTGATTGGTTGTGATGTAGGAAATGACTTTAGCTTTAATTTTTATTTACAGCCTTAAAAACCACCAATCATGCTTTATATTGGTTTTTAAAGTTACAACTAAAAAAATAAAACTACAGCCAAAAATAAAAATAAATGTAAGAGTCTTATTTTCTAAAGCTCATCTTTTTAGCCGTAGGAAATTTTAAATGTATATCCCTTAAAGCTAAATAAAAAAATTATACAGAATAAATTCTAAAGTAAATTTTCTGCGGTTGCAGCTCAACCAATCATCCCCATAAATTTTTTGTAACAATAAAAAAATGCGGGTAAAACTAGTATAAATCTAAAGTTTTAAAGATAAAAAAATATAAATATTTTAGTTGTATAATTAAATTTTATCTTTAATGTTTAATAATTATTTTTGTGGGGTCAAATTTAACTTTTTAGTAGGGTCAGGTCAATACAGATTTTACTTAAACAAAACAATTTTTTTTTTAAAAAGTAGCTTCCTAGACCCCTGATGGTAGAGACATACTTCATTCTGGTACGAACATTGGTCTGAGATAGGTGTGATGTATGAGATCTTAGGGGACTGAGGTAGAATTGACTTGGGTATTCAGAAATGTTCTACAGTGGAAGAAGCGATGAACGCAAAGGATACGTTCTCATCGCTTTGTTATTCTGAATGTAATGGAAAGAATGATTGGGTATGTTAGCGAAAAACAGAGGAGCTGGGTTTTTTTTCTTTTTAAATAAAATTATATTTATATTTCTAAAATCCCTATAGCGGCCAGATGTTTTATTGGTTACATATCAATTAGAACCGAAAAGCAAAACCGGATTAAACCAGAATCATGTAACTTTAGGGCATGATTAAGCCCGGTCTTTTAACCGGAGTTCTTAACTTATGATTTGATATTTTTTTGTTTTTTTGTTTTTTTTATATTTTTCGGTTAATAAACGACTCTTATATTTCTTATTTAAGAAATGGTTCTTAAATTTTCTGAATTAAAATCTAAAAAAAATAAGAACCATCACTTAGATGAAGCTAAGAACCCAATTAAAAGAGTGGGTTAATGATGGTCCTAGAGAGGGTGGCTTATATCGTCCGTATCTTCTCATTGCCTTCAACAGCGGACCATCCCGATCTCTCGCCGTTTTCCCTCCATGCCGATCTATACCCGAAGCTGTTCATCACGACCTCCACCGCTTCGATCTCACCGTCCTCTAGCACTCTAGCACGTGAAGAGGAAGAACCCAGATCTGTGTTCGCTTCCAAAGCTTCAGCTGTTTTGTAGCCGCTCCTCCGGACTCCACACCTCACACGGCCGGAGAAGGAGAAGGGGCTTCGGATTCGAACATGCACCACAAACCTCCTTGTCGCACCTCCGAAAATTTATAATAAAAAAAAAGGGAAATGGAGAGAAGAAGCCTTCTCTCAGCTCCGGCAATGGCCAGCGGCGAAGAGGCAAAACTCTGATCTTGTTTTTAGAGAGGCAAAACAGAGAAGCTGTGTTGACGATAAGGACTTATGAAAAAGGAAAATCGGGCTACAACTTTCAAGGAAGAATTTTCAAAACAAGATATTGGGATATATTGAAATTATGCAATAGTTATAGACTAAGATTGTAAATATTCTTCATTAGTTTTAGGGTTTTGTATATATATAGCCAAGAGGTCTCTTTGTAAAGGGGAACAAGAAATAATACATAGAAATTTCAGAGCTCATATGGTATTAGAGCAAAGGTTGGATTTTTTGTTACTCTTTGCAAAGAGACCTATAGACTACATATACAAAACCCTAAAACTAATAAGAAACATTTTCAATTTTTATCTATAACTATAACATAATTCAATATATCCCAATACAAGAGACTTGGAAACAACTGAGGGATGATCGATCACAATGTGTTTGGACTTTGGACGAAAGGGAGTTTGGTTCTCATAGGCTACATCAGAGTATTATTTTATACTTTGGATCATAATGTTGGACACTCTCGACCATGGATTGGGTGAGCAAATGGAGTATAGGTGTTGATTCAACCTGTGTATTCTGTCACAGCTCTGTCAAGTCAGGAAACCATCTCTCTTTCGAATGTTCCCACTCATCCCAGGTATAGGAGATGCTTAAGAAAATAATGCAGAGAAGCTACACAACAAATCGGCACAATATCATTCCATAATCGTGGATAAGGAGAAGCACAAAACTTTTCTTTATTCGATATGCCCTCCAATGTGCATAGACATGGAGAAGCACAATGCTGCCGCTAGCAGTGGGGAGGCTTATAGAGGAGACAGTTCTAGAAAGTGCAGCCTGTTGAGTAAGAGAGGAGAAAATCTCACCGATTCTCTTCTCTTTTGGTTTTATACGATATAAAAATATGTTTTGCAACACAATCAAAAACTTCTAAACTTGCTGCACTAGATGCACAAGTGGTTTTTTATAATAATTTTAACATTTTTTCAAGAAAACAAGAGCAGAAATAGAGAAAGATATGACTAGAATTCAAAAAAACTAACAAGAGCAGAAATAGAGAAAGATATGACTAGAATTCAAAAAAACTATCTTCTTATGAGATCAGGAGGCCTGAGAAAGATACTACCGAACTGAAAATAATATGAGAGGAAAATATTACTTTTTGCCTTTTTAGGTAAAATATTAAATATTATATCAATTTCTATTTTCGAGGAGAATTACTAGGGGGAAGTAAACAACAACGAGACAACCGAGAACAACTACGAACAACAACAAATCAAGCACTATCAACACAATGCAAGCGATTAACAAGATTAATAACGGGACAGGCTCAGAGCAAGCAACCGGGAAAACCACCAGGAGAGACCTAGATGGACGGAGGTTGAACACGACGATCGGAAAAGCCGTCCTCAAGCAATACCGATGACGTAAACCCATATCTGCTTTCAGCCTCCAAGATCTGAGAAACAAAGACGACCGTGGAGAGAAGAGAGGCAGAGATGGAACGACAGACAGACAACTAGAAAAACGGCGAAGGTCCGGCTGCCGCACAACATTGGCGGCTGCCGGAAACAGAGAAGAAAAGCGAGAGGGTTAGAGAGAGGTGAGAGCAAAATATATTTAGAGAGAGAGGGAAAGTATTATGTTCCTTAGTCACATGTATAGCTATGTTCTACAATTTCAGATAAATCATCAATCAGATACCAGACTATTACCTTCATTGTACTTTTGGAGTTATAATTATATTACCGAACATATTTTATGTAGAGATATATCTGAGCAGATGATTTTCAGAACTCAAAGCATTATAATCCATTATTGCTGCAGCTCGGTTTTCGCCAAGATATTATCCAAGATGAGTTTTCTTGTCGGGATCAGAGTAAGAACATCCATGGCCAGCTCCAGATCCAGAACCAATAGTCATAATGTTATGAGCAAAGTAATTGCGAGAGGCTAAGGCCTCGATCGCAGTCATCTCCGTACCACTAACCATTTGATGATGGTGTTGTTGAAACCTCTCCACTTCTGCTATCTGTCATTAAAAATATCAATTAGCTATATTAATGACTTTTATAAAGTTAGATAGATGATTAATGGATGTAGCTATGTAATTAACAAACAAATTAATTCTTCTTCTTTTTTTCTTACCTTGGTTCGGAGATAGATACTCTCATTATCGAGCTTAATCTCCTGCAGAATATACCATATTCAAAGAATTTTCACAAGAAATATTGGGAAAAAGGTATGTGATACTTACCCTTTTATGCAGGCTCTCGATTTCGGCTAGAAGCAACTCGTGCTATTTCTTGCAAGAACACAAAGCAGACTTAGAATATGTGTATATATAAAGTGGTTATAAATAAGAGACTATTAAAATGTTTTAGCTACGTACCTTCTTGGACCTGATCCTGGAGATGGCTTTCTCAAGGCGATTCTCAACCTGTTTTAGTTCCTTGACATTTAAGGCACTCAAAGAGTCTCCCATCAGATTCCTACAACATTATATATTAAAAAACGTGTTACAATCAATACATATAACGTAATAACTTATAAATATGCCTGAAAAAGCTGCTAACCTGTTGGAATTTTGAATCGTTTGGATCTGTTGTCTCAGCTTAGCAGATTCTTGTTGATAGTACTGTAGTTTAAGCACCATCAAAGTAAGAACATATACGTATCTACATAATGATGTTAAATAAGTGTAGGGAGATGGAGAGAAAGTAAAACCGCGGCATTGATTTCTTGGACAGAGTGAGTGATGGCGTTACCAGACGAAGAGTTCTTGTACCTCTCAATGGTTGCTCTTATGCTGTCACGAAAATAACCATCCAATTCATTTTGTAACTTTCTAAACAAACTGAAGAACATAAGAATATTTATGCATATATTCACTGCGGTGTTCTAACTTAACAATATATAGAGACAACAAATATCAACAGTGTTATAAATTCTGAACAACGTAGAACAATAATATAAGCTTTGTTATATTCAGATATTTAAGTTGAATTACAATTATAAATGAAAGGACGTAAAAGTGAAGCTGAAACTTTCATGTAAAAAGAAAAAACTAAATGGTTTTGTATATACACTTCAATTGGTGACTATGGCTTCAATCGGTGACCAGGAAAATGAATGAAATGAACATAAAAATGTTGAACAAGATTCCATTTAAGGAATTGAATTGAAAAAAAAAATATATATGGTCGAATTTAGATGTGGAAAATACTCTTCATTAATTCATCAATATATGAGGAACATAGATGAATATGGTGGAGTCCATATATTTTTAATTTGACAAAAAATTCAACTTAATTGGTATCAATTTTGAGGAACAACAAATTCATCATCATTTTTTTTCCTAAATTGTGGTCACCAATTGAAGCATAGTTGAAGTGACTTTAATATTAAAAAGGAAATCGAATAGCTAAGATTAAAAGCCAAAAGAGGAAGGAAAAGACATGAAGAAATAAATCTGATCTGCTTAAGCTGAAAGATGAAAGAAGAGTACAAACTACAACACATCTCTCGCTGCACAATCAAGTTCCAAGAAAAGGTTTAAAATGATTTGTTGACCAGAACTGCAACTTCAGGCTAGCTACATAAGTTTGGTACTCTCTCTCTCTCTCTCTCTCTCTCTCTCTCTCTCTCTCTCTCTCCCTCTCTCTCTCTCTCTCTCTCTCTCTCTCTCTCTCTCTCTCTCTCTCTCTCTCTCTCTCTCTCTCTCTCTCTCTCTCTCTCTCTCACGATTTTCTCACGATTTACATGTATATGCATACACATAAAGTACTTGAGTACAATGTAATTATATTCATGAGGCCCTTGAAGTTAAATTATCGTATGTCCTGTTATTTCGTATTGGTTCATAAAATATAGTCTATATATATTTTCTTAAAAATCTGATTTAACCCGTATTGTACACCTAGAAAGTCTAATGTTTGCATTTCAGTTTCTTATATATTTTATCATTACATCAACGTTTTCAAGACAGTACCCATACATGTGATGTATACAAATAGTACAAAAATTACATCATTTACGCTTAGCAAAAGGCCTAGCTAAGATTAGTCATATTCGTTTCCTGTGGGTACACTGATGCAATCAATACAGATGCAAATTCTGATTTATTGATAACATTATGCAAAATCTAATGCACCCAAAAAAAAAAATCCTACTATAATGCACCCTTATGCAGTTATGCTTGTAATTAACTATTTCACATTTATATACACAAAAAGATGGCTTACTTGTCATTCGCGTACTCGTAGAGACGGCCACGAGTTGAGAAGACTATGAGGGCAACCTCTGCATCGCAGAGGACTGCAAGCTCATAAGCTTTCTTCAGAAGTCCATTTCTTCTTTTGCAGAATGTTACTTGTCGATTTGTGGAGTTCTCTATCCTCTTGATCTCTATTTTTCCTCTTCCCATCCTTCATTTTAAACACCAAACATTGATTATAAATATATGACTGTGTAAAGACATCATGAATTGACCAATTCAGACTTTATTTATAACGTAAAACTGTTTAACAAAATGCACAATTGATTAATATACTTCAAAATATATTATAATATATACCAGAAAATATAACATTGTAGTGTACCTAAACAAAACCTTAAAAAGTTAGGGTTTGAGTTGATATATTTTAATACTTACCAGACTCAGTTTTATGGGTAGTAAAAAGAGTTTTTTATATTCAACTTTCTTGGGAAAATAAATTAAGGATGTTCTTGATTGATTTCAAGAACAGACAAGAATCAGTTGGATTTGATAATAGCTGAAACTAGAGTCTTTGAAATTTGTTCAGATATTATCATATGTATTACATGTATTTCTTGTTAGATTTGTTTCTACAGATCTCACGTATTAATATATATATATATAAATATAAATATATATGTATATATATATATATATATATATATGTGTGTTCACAGAGTAAAAACCACAAAAATTTGTATTATCAATTAATTTTCCATCAGGAGTTTATCCACACAAAAAAGCTTCTCATCACGAATTAAATAATAAAAAAAAAACATTTTGTCACGAATCTATACTATATAAAAGTTGAGGCTATAAGCCATCGAGAGCGTCGACATAGGATTTAAATGACCAATTGTAGTATGACAAATTATTATTTAAGTTTACTATTTTTAAAAATGTTAATATTACCAAAAAAAATGTTTATTTCAAACTAAAATATAAATCAATATCGAATAAGGTAAATTTACAAAAATATAAATACTATATTAAGTTAACATAATGTTTAATATTTTTCGAAAATTAAAAAATAAATAACGAAAAGAATAATTAATTTAAAAATACAAGACTTTCAAACAAGTATAACTATATAAATCTAAATTTAAACTCACGATTTTCAAAGTTTAGGTTATATACTATTGAAAATATTCAAACTAACATATACTATATATAAGTTGATATTATAAATCATTGAGAATGTTCACATATTATTTTAAAGCACCAAAAATATACCAAATCGTTTTTCAATTTGGTATTTCTAAAAATGTTAATATTACGAAATTTTTTATTTCAAAATAAAATATAAATAATTATCAAATAAGTTAAACTTACAAAGTTAAAAACATCATGTACAAATCTATACTATATAAAATAAAGTTTCGAAAATTAACATAAAAATAACAAACAAATATAATAGTTAATTTAAAAATGCAATACTTTCAAACAATTATAACTATATAAATCTAAAACACATGATTTACAAAATTTAGGTTATATACTGCTGAAAATATTCAACAAAAATATGTACTATATGTAATTTTATGCAATAAATCATTGAGAATATCCACATATTATTTTAAAGCACCAAAATATGTCAAATTACCATTTTAATTATTATTTTAAAAATTTCAAGATTTTCAAAAAATGTTTATTTCAAAATAAAAAGGAAACTACTATTCAATTTAGTGAAAATGCACAATTATTAAGGAATCAATTTGATATATAAAGTAAACCTTTGAAAGACCAACATAAAATCAACTAACAAAAAAAATCTTAAAGAATACAAGATTTTAAAATAATAAAAACAATATGAATCTAAAGCACTTTTCATTACATATGAATCTAACAAAATATGATTTCAAAATGGAAGCTATTTCTTTCAAAAAAATATCAATAATAAATTTTGTAAGCAAAATTGCCAAATAACTAAAAGAATCAGTTTATTATAAGAAATAAATGTTTGGAATATCAACATAAAATTAAGTAACAAAAATAATCTTAAAAATATAAGGATTTCAAATAATAAAGACAATGTAAATCTAAATCAATTTTTCATTACATATAAATCTAAATAACATATGATTTCAAAATTGAGGATATATATTATTTAAGTGTTCACATAGAATTTAAAAATATCATTATAATAATATAAAAGTCAACATCTTAATTTGATAAAGTAAATAAAAATCTATACTATATAAAAGTTGAGGCTATAAGCCTTCGAGAGCGTCCACATAGGATTTAAACGACCAATCGTAGTATGACAAATTATTATTTAAGTTTACTATTTTTAAAAATGTTATTACAAAAAATGTTTATTTTAAACTAAAATATAAATCAATATCGAATAAGGTAAATTTACAAAAATATAAATACTATATTAAGTTAACATAATGTTTAATATTTTTCAAAAATTAAAAAATAAATAAATAAAAGAATAATTAATTTAAAAATACAAGACTTTCAAACAAATATAACTATATAAATCTAAATTTAAACTCTTGATTTTCAAAGTTTAGGTTATATACTATTGAAAATATTCAAACTAACATATACTATATATAAGTTGATATTATAAATCATTGAGAATGTTCACATATTATTTTAAAGCACCAAAAATATACCAAATCGTTTTTCAATTTGGTATTTCTAAAAATGTTAATATTACGAAATTTTTTATTTCAAAATAAAATATAAATAATTATCAAATAAGTTAAACTTACAAAGTTAAAAACATCATGTACAAATCTATACTATATAAAATAAAGTTTCGAAAATTAACATAAAAATAACAAACAAATAAAATAGTTAATCACCATTTTATATATTACTTATAGAACTTTCAAAAATTGTTTCTTTCATAATCAATATAAGATTAAGAAAAAGCCAAAATCATTAAAGGAATCATATTGATATATAAACTAAATATTTGGAAGAATAACATAAATTTTACGTACAAAATATAATATTAAAAAATAAAAGAATTTGAAATAATAAAGAAAATATGAATCTAAAGCACAAATGAATTTAAAAATGAGGCTTTACGTTATTTAAAGTGGTCACATAGAAGCTAAAATTATTATTAATAATATGTATTCTCAAAATGTTAATTTGATATTTTTAAATATAAAATTTCAGATATTTTATTTCTCTCAAAATAAAATTAAATAAGTTTAAATTTTTTTGCCAGAAATAAATAACTTTATTTTTAAACTAAATATTTGAAAATTAAAAATAAAATTTTATCGAACAAAAATAACATTTTAAAAAAGAAATCAACATAAAAAATGTTCTAATAATCATGTATGTGAAAGTAAATAAAAATAAATACAAAATTACAAAAATGATAAATTAACTAATGTATTAATTATCTTAAAAATTAGATTGGTATTTATACTAAATTCTTGAAAACTTAACATAAAAAGAGTTTAACAAGAAAAAACAAATTATGTCCACAGCCAATATTACGATAAGGGCTATATACTATTAAAAATATTCATATATAAATAAAAATACGAAAAATATTCCAAATCAGTATCATTGTTTAATATTTTTATAAATCTTAATATTTCTAAAGTAAATCTATATATTAATTTCAAAATATGAACTAAAATTAATTAACTTGATATATATGCTAACTATCTTAAAACATAACACTAAAATTTATTTAAAAAATTCATAAAGTATGTCAAAACATAAAATAGCATATACATAAAAATAAAATATCTAATTAATATTAAAATAATTAACCTAATCAAATAAGTAAAAAATAAATTTTAGTATTTTTATATTGGTGTTGGCTACAAAATCATCTAATTTTATAATAGATTATAAAAGGTTCTTAAAAACATTGGTCAATTTTTGTTTCTTTCTTACCGGGCCAATTCAGTTTTGGCTTATAATAAGCTTACAAAGTTCTATTAAAAATAAAATGTGGTAAGAATAATCCACAATTAATATACATATTGTTGATTAAACAGTTTGTTTATATGCTTTTGAATTGTCTTTTATCAATTAAATAAATTAACATAGTTATTTACTCATCAACAATTAGATTTTAATAAATTTTGAGACAATTGTATTTAAAAAGTCATAATTCAAATATTCATTTAACTAACCAAACATATTTTCATGAAACATACCTAAAGTTTTTTATTATCTAAAATATTTTTTTTTAAATTAGGTCACTAATAATAATAAATCGAAATACATGGTAACCTTTTTCCGAGAAAATTAACTTCTCAATCGGGGAAAACATTTTGTGAACCTCTAAAACATCATAATCCCACCACTAATTTATATTGTAACTATATCAAGTAGGAGATATATTTAATTTTTAGATTTTTATTTTTTATTTTAATAAATAAAATATTACTTAATATTAGCATAAATTATATATATATATATATATATATATATATATATATATTCTCCTTTTCCTATATCTAACAAACAAATAGTTACTATTATTTAAATTTCATCAAAATATTTATTATGATTTAGACCTAAATATACATATAAAACTATTAGATATGCATTTAAAAGAATTAAATAAGAGTATTTTAAATACAAATATGCATAAAATAAGTATATAATAATACATTCATTCTAAAAATTTGGTAAATACAGAAAAGTTAGATATATTGCATAAGGATTAATCTTTTATGTCATTCAAATAGAAATACATATAAAATTATAATAAAATATTTATAACAGTGTTGTATAAGTTAATAAGCATGGAACAATCTATATGACGCTTTTAATTTTTTTATTAAGAGACAATATACACACATTTATAAATACATTTATACATTTACGTATACAAACAAACTGATATCTAAATATTAGTTATTTAAACGGTAAAATTGTATAAAAACTTAACTATGAAAAATAATAAAGCACACTTTAAATAAATTTCATAGAAAAATGTATATAAAACAATTTTCTATTATATTTATCTTAATATTATTAAAAAATAAAACTAATTATTAATAAAGTATTCATAGTAGTGTATAGCATAGTATAGTAGTGTATATGTACTGAGAAATCTATGTGATATTAAAATTATGTACTTATAAGAAACTATAAATACTTTAGTAACAGTAATTTTACTTTTATAATACAAACAAATAAATAGCTAAGTTCAAAAATAACAAATTTATAAAAACAATGTAAATAGGAAATCAAATAATATTTTAATAATATTAATAAAAATATTTTTTTCGAAATTCATCTTTTTCTTAAAATATATTGCAAAATTAAATTAAATTATTAAAGCAGATTCGCGCGTAGCGCGAGTAAAAAATCTAGTCTATACTATATAAAAATTGAGGCTATAAGCCATCGAGAGCGTCCACGTATGATTTAAACGACCAATCGTAGTATGACAAATTATTATTTAAGTTTACTATTTTTAAAAATGTTAATATTACCAAAAAAATGTTTATTTCAAACTAAAATATAAATCAATATCGAATAAGGTAAATTTACAAAAATATAAATACTATATTAAGTTAACATAATGTTTAATATTTTTCAAAAATTAAAAAATAAATAACGAAAAGAATAATTAATTTAAAAATACAAGACTTTCAAACAAGTATAACTATATAAATCTAAATTTAAACTCATGATTTTCAAAGTTTAGGTTATATACTATTGAAAATATTCAAACTAACATATACTATATATAAGTTGATATTATAAATCATTGAGAATGTTCACATATTATTTTAAAGCACCAAAAATATACCAAATCGTTTTTCAATTTGGTATTTCTAAAAATGTTAATATTACGAAATTTTTTATTTCAAAATAAAATATAAATAATTATCAAATAAGTTAAACTTACAAAGTTAAAAACATCATGTACAAATCTATACTATATAAAATAAAGTTTCGAAAATTAACATAAAAATAACAAACAAATATAATAGTTAATTTAAAAATGCAATACTTTCAAACAATTATAACTATATAAATCTAAAACACATGATTTACAAAATTTAGGTTATATACTGCTGAAAATATTCAACAAAAATATGTACTATATGTAATTTTATGCAATAAATCATTGAGAATATCCACATATTATTTTAAAGCACCAAAATATGTCAAATTACCATTTTAATTATTATTTTAAAAATTTCAAGATTTTCAAAAAATGTTTATTTCAAAATAAAAAGGAAACTACTATTCAATTTAGTGAAAATGCAAAATTATTAAAGGAATCAATTTGATATATAAAGTAAACCTTTGAAAGACCAACATAAAATCAACTAACAAAAAAATCTTAAAGAATACAAGATTTTAAAATAATAAAAACAATATGAATCTAAAGCACTTTTCATTACATATGAATCTAACAAAATATGATTTCAAAATGGAAGCTATTTCTTTCAAAAAAATATCAATAATAAATTTTGTAAGCAAAATTGCCAAATAACTAAAAAAATCAGTTTATTATAGGAAATAAATGTTTTGAAGATCAACATAAAATTAAGTAACAAAAATAATCTTAAAAATATAAGGATTTCAAATAATAAAGACAATGTAAATCTAAATCACTTTTTCATTACATATGAATCTAAATAACATATGATTTCAAAATTGAGGATAAATATTATTTAAGTGTTCACATAGAATTTAAAAATATCATTATAATAATATAAAATTCAGCATCTTAATTTGATAAAGTAAACAAAAATATTATTAAAAATAATTAACTTGATATATAAAATAATTATATATTTGAAATTAAACAAAAAATTAACAAAAATAAAAATATTCAAAAAGAAACAAAGTTTTAAAAAACATATTTATAAATAATCACGTATGTAAAAATAAATAAAAATCAGCACAAAACTATAAAAAGATAAATTAAAATTTGTAAAACTTATCTTTAAAGTTAGATTGATATTTGTAGCTAATTATTGAAAACTTATTATAATAAGAGATTGTTCACGTACCTTATAGGAATTGGTATTGATCGCATATTATTACTAAAAATATAATTATGTATGTAACCTTTAATATGATATGGACTATATGCTTTAAAAAACAGAAATAACTGAAAATATTCACAAATAACATATACTATATATAATTTGATGCCGTAAATTATTGAGAATATCCATATATTATCTTGAAGCACCAAGAAAAATATGTTAATCACCATTTTATATATTACTTATAGAACTTTAAAAAATTGTTTCTTTCATAATCAATGTAAAATTTAGAAAAAGCCAAAATCATTAAAGGAATCATATTGATATATAAACTAAATATTTGGAAGAATAACATAATTTTACGTACAAAATATAATATTAAAAAATAAAATAATTTGAAATAATAAAGAAAATATGAATCTAAAGCACATATGATTTTAAAATTGAGGCTATATGTTATTTAAAGTGGTCACATAGAAGCTAAAAATATTATTAATAACATGTATTCTCAATATGTTAATTTGATATTTTTAAATATAAAATTTTAGATATTTTATTTCTCTCAAAATAAAATTAAATAAGTTTAAATTTTTTTGCCAGAAATAATTAACTTTATTTTTAAACTAAATATTTGAAAATTAAAAGTAAAATTTTATCGAACAAAAATAACATTTTAAAAAAGAAATCAACATAAAATATTTTTTCTATCATGTATGTGAAAGTAAAATAAAAATAAATACAAAATTACAAAAATGATAAATTAACTAATGTATTAATTATCTTAAAAATTAGATTGGTATTTATACTAAATTCTTGAAAACTTAACATAAAAAGAGTTTAACAAGAAAAAAACAAATTATGTCCATAGCCAATATTACAATAAGGGCTATATACTATTAAAAATATTCATATATAAATAAAAATACGAAAAATATTCAAAATCAGTATCATTGTTTAATATTTTTATAAATCTTAATATTACTAAAGTAAATCTATAAATTAATTTCAAAATATGAACTAAAATTAACTAACTTGATATATATGCTAACTATCTTAAAACATAACACTAAAATTTATTTTAAAAATTCATAAAGTATGTCAAAACATAAAACAGCATATACATAAAAATAAAATATATAATTAATATTAAAATAATTAACCTAATGAAATAAGTAAAAAATAAAATTTTAGTATTTTTATATTGGTGTCGGCTACAAAATCATCTAATTTTATAATAAATTATAAAAGATTCTTAAAAACATTGGTCAATTTTCGTTTCTTTCTTACCGGACCAATTCAGTTTTGGCTTATAATAAGCTTACAAAGTTCTATTAAAAATAAAATGTGGTAAGAATAATCCACAATTAATACACATATTGTTGATTAAACAGTTTTTTTATATGATTTTGAATTGCCTTTTATCAATTAAATAAATTAACATAGTTATTTACTCATCAACAATTAGATTTTAATAAATTTTGAGACAGATGTTTTTAAAAAGTCATAATCCAAATATTCATTTAACTAACCAAACATGTTTTTATGAAACATCTCTAAATTTTTTTATTATCTAAAATATTTTTTTTTAAATTAGGTCACTAATAATAATAAATCGAAGTACATGGTAACCCTTTTCCGAGAAAAGTAACTTCTCAATCGGGGAAAACATTTTGTGAACCACTAAAACATCATAATCCCACCACTAATTTATATTGTAACTATATCAAGTAGGAGATATATTTAATTTTTTGGATTTTTATTTTTTATTTTAATAAATAAAATATTACTTAATATTAGCATAAATCTTTAAAAGTGAAGGTATATATGTTTAGTGTAAACATATACTATGAACGTGATATTTTTGGCAATTTTCCAAAAAATAATGTAAAACAAACATTTATATATATATATATAAATAAAAATGAACACCCGCACAAGCTCTAGTAAATTACTTAAAAGAGTATTACAAAAATTCAGCAAACAATTTTTAGCAGTTATCCACCATCCAACAGTTTGTATATATGGCCTAATATGAAATTAATAGATTTCAACAAAAGAAAAAAAAATGCAAATTACGTACGGTCATTGCAACGTTCGTCGTCATTATTAGCCCAATTTAAAAAATATAAGCAATTTTATATATAAGAACATCGGTGGTGTGAGTTCCGATAAACCAGCGAGTTTGTTTTGTTTCTGCAGATGAGTACGTGTTATGTTAGGGTCCAATTTTATGGAGCCAGATTTTAGGCAAGCAAAATTTTACCAAATTTGGTTTCACCGGGGAACTTTTACCAAATAGACGGTGCAATTTCGTTTAGTCTGAAAAAGACTAAAATTTCCATTAACTTAAGAAGAAACAGAGATGGGATGCAGTTTTGAAATACAGACTTAGGAACACCAAGCCAGCAGGAACATAAGAGTCTTCTGGAGCCAAAAGCCATCTGGATTACATGAATTCAATGGAACCGAGCATAAAATATCAACAACATGGATCAAGTACATACAAGAACAGAGCTAATCATCAATAAACTAGTTACCCTAGCAAAAACATCACCAAACTTGGAGAGAGTTGAAGAAGAAGTAAAGCATCTAAGGCCAGATTATTGGAGATGGATCAACATGTAGAACTCCTTCTATTGCTCTGGAACATACCACGAATTCAACCACAATAAACCATCAATGGGAGTCGAAGCAACAGCTTTAACATTTGAAACATCCAAGGCGAATTTCTTTTAGTCCTGTGAGTTTAATTACTGCTCTGCGTTTTTCGGGCTAGTATGTTTTCTGCTGTATTTTGGTGTTGTGGTAGATTTTTCTCTCCTTTTTATTTTTTTACAACTTTTTTTGTTACAAATTTACAAATCTTAATATGTTTCTTAAAAAAAAAAATCATGGAATCAATGATTTTCTATATTTATATATTCAAAATTCAATGTTATAGTTAATTTTCAATTCAAAATATGTCGAACCAACATTTGAAACATCCAAGGCGAATTTCTTTTAATCTTGCGAGTTTAATTACTGCTCTGCGTTTTTTCGGGCTAGTATGTTTTCTACCAAGTATTTTGGTGTTGTGGTAGATTTTCCTCTGCTTCTTATTTTTCTTACAACTTTTTTTTGTTACAAATCTACAAATCTTAACATGTTTCTTAAAAAAAAAGAGAGTCATGGGATCGATGATTACTATATATATATATTCAAAATTCAATGTTATCGTTAATTTTCAATTCAAAAATATGTCGAAAACCAAATTACAAAAAGAAATATATATGTTGAAAATATGATTCCCCGAAAAGGTTTCCTAGGCTTTATATAGTTTTTTTTTATAACATCCTAGGCTTTATATATTTTATAACACCAAAGAATTTTATTAGCTAGCTTGAATTTATATTGTTTTATTCCTTTTAATGGATCCCTAAAAATAATTGATTTTCTTGTAATTATGATGAGATACAACTTGGCTGTTTAACGAAGAGTTAAAAAGATGTCAAAGTTGTGCTCCAACCTTCTGTGGAAACACGTTTCATAAAGTAAACACCACCGGTCGGGTCTAAATAGAGCAACCCAATAATACATTAATACGTTTTTCCACAAAAGTAAAAAAAGAAATTGATTGCGTTTCTTATATATATTTGTGGTTTTACAAGCTCACCAAACTAGAGTTTTTAGCACAAACAATGATGATAAGACCATGTTTATCCCTAAAAAACTCAAATGGGTTTCTTAGGTTTTTTTTATCTAAAAAAAAAATTAAAAAACATACCAAAATAGTCCACCACGAATCAGTGGGGCCCGCGAACAGTGTAAGAAACTCATTAAAATCGGTTCTTAATTATTAGTTTTTGTAACCGATCCTTAAGAGTTTTGTGGGGGTTCACGCACTAAGAACCTCACTAAAGACTCCGGATAAACATGCTCTAAAACTATAAAAAAAAAATAGTCTACAATATTCTGAATAAAAGAATTATAATATATACTCTCTCCTTTTCGTAAAGTAAGATTTTCTAAATATTTCACGCTTATTAAAAATATAATAAATATTTACAGTTTAATTTATTATTTATTTTTCTATTCATTTTTCAATTACTTTCCATTAATTAAATCTAATCAATTCAAATATTTGTAATTAATGTTTCTCAGAAGTATACAAAAGTACTATAAAAATATAGAAAATCTATCACTGTGAAACAAGAAAAAAACTAGAAAATCTTACTTTCGAGAACAAAGGAAATATCTACCTTCAAACTCTAAAATTATAAACCCCAAAGTTAAATTAGATCGAGAAACTAAACTTTACATCCTAAATCGCAATCTTCAAAATTTGAAATCAACCCTAAAATCTAAAAGTATTATCTAATTGACAGCAAATAAACACTTAATAAGAGAAAACAAAACGAAGCAAATGGATAAAAATAAGAGCTAATATCAAGTTTTGTTACAACCTCTTCATGAGGTCTTGCTTTATATTCTAGAACCAAAACATAAGTCACTCACTGTCCACTCTACAGTTTAGTTTCTATTTCCTGGCATATATCTTTGCACCAACATTGATCGATGTCCACGTACACTCACTTTGCTGGTTTGGTTCCCTGGTCCTGTCTACAAAGATAGATTAGTTTCACGACATGTATCAAGTCCGAGAAAGAATATTAAATATCATATACTATTATACTAACCTGGTCGAATTAGAGATGGCTTGAGAGAGCTCTAACATGAAGGTCCAAAAGTAACATATGTTTTATGTAAACTAATTATAATAACTATTCATAAATTTATTAGTATTTAATAACATCCCACTACCCAATAGTTTTTATCCTTTAGAACGGAATTATTTTTGGTTTCACGTAAGGTGAACCTCTAAATTCACCGACCAATAGAATTTTGTTATTTGATATTTTATATCTTTTAAAAAAAAAAAATATTGTCAAAGTTATATTATGTTTAAAAAAAAAATAAATAAAAAAATATAAAATTAGTAATAGTTACAAAAAAAAAAAATTTTAAAAAAATATTTTTAACATCGTCAGCAAAACACTAAATACTAAGGTATATCTAAACTAATTATAATAACTATTCATAAATTTCGAACGCCACTCACCCTAAACGTATATTTAAACTAATTATAATAACTATTCATAAATTTATTAGTATTTAATAACATCCCACTACCCAATAACTTCATTAAATTCAATAACTAAAATAAACAGAATTAATATATATCTGAATAAAACTGTAAAACAAACCCCTAAAAATAAATCAGAAAAATTGTAATAATATTCGCACCTGAAAAAAAAGGAATGAATAATAGAAAAGTCACTAATTAAGCATGAGATGCTAATACACAAGTAAGGACTCGGTCCCAGCACTCCAACCAGATAGTCTTAGTTCTAACGTTAACAAACCTAATATCTAATGTGTTCAAGCATGGTAAGCTATGGTGAGAGAGAGAGAGAGAGAGAGAGAGAGAGAGAGAGAGGACTGATTGTAGCAATATGTAGAGTGGGCAACCACTAAAGATCTTCAACAAATACATATAAATATGATAAATTGTATTTGTTATTCATGCGTAAAACTTTGTTTGTCTTACCGTACAAAAGAATTTCATGTAACATAAAGGATTGAAATAAGATCAATATTCTTTCAAGAAAGTGATCTGGTGTATGATTCAATCATTATCTAAATTTATAATTCACATTTTTGTATTAAAACCACCAAATAAATAACACTATTACTAATAATAGCAAAAAATTTAAAATATAAAGGTGTAACTTTTCATCTTCAAAGTTGCATAGGTTTGAATGGATATTATTTTTTGCTAGTTGCTTGTTTCTATTTATTTATACCTTAATAGTCCAAGTAAATATCTAAAGATATATTCATCTTTTTTTTTTTGAAAACACAATCTATGAATGTGTTTCTTATTTGTTCATTTTATATACTATATGTTTTAAGAAATCTAAAAAAACTAAATTCTGCTATTTAACCAACTAACTCTTCACAAATTAATTTTAATGGAAATATGCTTTATACTACCAAACCATAAATTATTCGGCAGATTTTGATTCCTATATATCCACTCGTGGATACTTCTACCATATATAGAAGAGTTCTACGATCCAATAAATTCTCGTTCCAAAACTTTTTTCATTTACTACTTTTGCATTTCTTTTAATTGACATAGACCTAAGTCATCGAAATCTTTCCTCTTTTCATTCAATTACATCTGAAAATGACTTGTAAACCTTATTATGACCATCTCTCATGGGTTGTCCACTGATTCCATTATCAAGAAGCGTATCCACCGCTTCTTGTACCAATTTTTCCTATTAAAATATGAAAAAAGGCTAATGAGATCGAAATAATGAATCATAAATAGAGTTCCGTTTCCAATTGGCTAAATAAACAAAGTCTTGACTAACACAACTCAACGTTTTGGAATATAAATATCATTTTTATTTATAAAGTTTCACTCCTATTATAACTATGTTATTCCTAAATCTAATTATTCTAACTATACCATGTCATTATTTTGACCATACATACTTTCTCACATGGTTTCAAATAAATCATGAATATGTTATTGAACAAAATCTCATAACTCTATAAAATATCTTATAATTAAATTTAGTAAATTATTAGATTTGAATGTGTTTCTTTGTTTCAATTTAATTAAAATATATTAAATTATATTCAAGATTTCAGAATAAGAGATATATCTAATTGTATTTTAGTTATAATCAAAACTTTAAAAACATATACTTTCTTATGTTCTAAGTATTATATGTAAGAAAATATAATCCTATGCAATTAACATTTTTGACAAAAAATTTTGGAGGAAAAAACATATTTTTATATAGAAATAAATTATAAAATGTAGCATATTTATTTTTTGTAACATGAATTCTCGTGTGATTTCGCATCGATTCTATGCTTAGTAAATATAATAAGATATAATATCAAAAAAGTTATTTTTGCTACGATGTATATATATTTCACGTAAGTATGAATTCTTAAAGAAATGCGTTCAACGTTGTAGTGGGTTCAAGTAACCAGTATCACCTCTCTATTGTAACTGAAGCTGTGTGCCACATGCCAAACCGTATCAAACCGGAATTGGAGCATTCTCAAACTTTATCTTTCGATAAAACTCAAAGAGGTCTAAGAAACAAGCACGTGGCCTTGTACATCATTCTGCATGCAGCCATGTTGTTCATCATCCGTCACTATACGTCAAAACCTGCCTCAAAAATTAATTTTTCCCCCAATACTAAATATAAACAAGAATACCTTTTCCCTATTTCAACTTAAGTGCTCGTGTCTATCTTTTCTCCTTCGTTTTTGATAGCCTAGTCCCAAAAAAACTCTGATTGTGTCCCAAGTAAAGAGAAATGGTGGATCTATTGAACTCGGTGATGAATCTGGTGGCTCCGCCGGCCACGATGGTGGTGATGGCCTTCTCATGGCCATTACTGTGTTTCATTAGCTTCTCCGAGCGGCTTTATAACTCTTATTTTGTGACTGAAGACATGGAGGATAAAGTCGTCGTCATCACCGGAGCTTCCTCCGCCATCGGAGAGGTATTAAACTAAGAATTAACAATGCGGTTTTGCTCCTTCAACGTCATTTTCTATAAATCATATATATTCTCTGCCTCTCCATATTAATTTTAACAATATGTTATTGTATTTCTGCTAGAAAATGTCACTAATTATTGAATATTATTAAATTGTGCCAAAAGCAGGCCCTGAGATTTAGGGGGTTGTAGGCGGTTTTTAAAAAATTCCAGCTAAAATTTTGTTTTGGTATATTTGGAGACCTAAAAAAAAATTTCGAAAAAATTTTTCTATATAATTTTTTCTAAAATTTTTGGGGGCCTAAGGCCAATGTTTCGTTAGGCTTTGCCCAGGACCGGTCCTGCCGAAATATACCAAGTTTTCAAATATGTTCTATAAAGTGGGTTTTAAGGATGTATGAATTCATTTTGTTTTCTTTAGAAACACTTTTCTACAGGTTCTAATTGAATATTAGAATCACAAATATGTATTTATATACAACTATTAAATCCAAATATTGCGTTTCGGACATGCAAACCACCTTAATTTGCCACGATGTTTAAATACACACAACAACAACAAAAAGAACTAAAATACGAGGTGGTTGAATGAGTTAATTTAATTTCAGTTACACTAACTAACAGATATTTAATCTTGCATGGATGCTGGTGATCTTGTTACGCAGCAAATAGCATACGAATATGCAAAGAGGGGAGCAAACTTAGTGTTGGTGGCGAGGAGAGAGCAGAGACTGAGAGTTGTGAGCAACAACGCCAGACAGATTGGAGCCAACCACGTCATCATCATCGCTGCTGATGTCGTCAAAGAAGATGATTGCCGCCGTTTCATCACTCAAGCCGTCAACTATTACGGTCGCGGTACACAATCAGTATTTCATAGCTTTGATAAATAGGACTGGTCGAGCAGTAGTTTTGTTTTGAGAGCTAATTGAGCAGTTTAACCAAAAATGTTGTTTTACCTGTATTCCACACAGTGGATCACCTAGTGAATTCAGCGAGTCTTGGACACACGTTTTTCTTCGACGAAGTGAGCGACACGACCGTCTTTCCGCATTTGCTGGTATGCTCTCTTGATATTGTATATCTTCCGGTTTTGTATACGAAACATTGATGAGATTGTTGAGCAGGACATAAACTTCTGGGGGAATGTCTATCCGACGTATGTAGCGTTGCCACACCTTCAAAAGACCAATGGCCGGATCGTTGTGAACGCATCGGTCGAGAATTGGCTGCCTCTACCGCGGATGAGTCTTTATTCCGTTAGTACTTATGCTATAAACGTTTACTGATCCTTATAGTCTGATTTTTTTTTTTATCCCCTATATATGATACAAATATAATACTAACTATTATTGTGAAGGCTGCAAAAGCGGCACTAGTCAACTTCTACGAGACGCTGAGATTCGAGCTAAATGGAGATGTCGGAATAACTATCGCGACTCACGGGTGGATAGGGAGTGAGATGAGTAGAGGAAAGTTCATGCTAGAAGAAGGTGCTGAGATGCAGTGGAAGGAAGAAAGAGAAGTAAAGCTTTTTTTTTCAACCACACTTGCGAGTGAATGAACCTAAGCTCCCAAAGACTTATTTACAGTTTATCTACAGGTACCTGCAAATGGTGGACCTCTAGAGGAGTTTGCAAAGATGATTGTGGCAGGAGCTTGCAGGGGAGACGCGTACGTGAAGTTCCCAAACTGGTACGACGTGTTTCTCCTCTACAGAGTCTTCACGCCGAATGTGCTGAGATGGACATTCAAGCTGCTGCTCTCTAGTGAGGGTTCACGTCAAAGCTCCCTTGTTGGGGTCGGGCAAGGTCTGCCTCCCGAGGAATCCTCTTCACAAATGAAACTTATGCTTGAAGGAGGCTCACCTCGGGTGTCTGCGAGCCCACCTCACTACACTGCTAGCCCACCTCGGTATACTCCCAGTCCAAGCCCACCTCATCATATCTCAAGCCCACAACGGTATACTCCCAGCCCAAGCCCACCCCATTATACCTCAAGCCCACAACGGTATACTCCCAGCCCAAGCCCACCCCATTATACCTCAAGCCGACATCGCTATACCCCAAGCCCGAGCCCGCCTCATTATACCGAAAGCCCTCCTCTGTATACCGAAAGTCCACCTCACTATACCACAAGCCCAAATTGGTATACCGAAAGCCCTCCTCGATACACCCCAAGCCCAAGCCCACCTCGGTTTTCACGTTTTAATATCCAAGAGTTACCATAGGAAGTGAATGGAGAATCAAGAGTAAGAGTAAGGATGGTTTGGCGTGTAGAGTGAGCTTGAGTTTCAGAACTTTCTCCAAATTAGGAAGTCAACAAAAGATAAATGCAATGTAAAGGACATAGAATCAAGAATAATGCAGCTATGTTGTTACTTGTTAATAACGTCACCCAAAACATTACACTGGTATATAAAATTGTATCTATCAGTTGCAATTTAGATTCAGCTTCTTCACAAGTTTATATGACATGAAAAATGCAGAACCTAGAACCTCTAGGCTCTGAGAACCTGGAAAGAAGATGACAAGATCCGGAAAAGACCATCCGGATTATCCGTGTGAACCTGAAAGAACGCAACCCAAATGCAATAGATGATGGTTATTAACATTTAATTTGATGGTTGGTCATAGGCGATAGAAACAAAGAAGAAGCAATGTAGAAACATAGTAACTAACTTACCCAGTGACCTGCATCTTCCAGGACATGCATTTCTACTCCACCTCCTTCTTCAGAGGCGAGCTCTTCCGCGGCGTGGATCCGTTGAAGGTCTTCTAGGGCCCAACGGTGCAAACTTCTTTCGGCCTTTAGAAAATTAACATGCACTCCTCTTGGAAGGTTCTCAACAAAGTTCCTTCCATTTTGTAAAATTAATATAGCAAGAAGCTTGAGTATAGTAACTAGTTGAAGTAGCTTCACTAAACACAGGGAGGTTAGTAAAGATTAGATTACCATAGATTTGTGTCTTCGTAGGACTGGTAAAGTTCGGCGATCCCATCCAGGTCAAATGCCCATGAGAAGCTAGAAGACGATGGTCCGGTAGATCTGAGATTGGTAACCACCCACTGCACAAGAAGAAACCAAGGTTGTTGCAATCCGACAAGAGCTGATACAATCTACCAAGTGAATGGATATACTATACCTGTGCAACATCATTGGAAAACCCTTCTTCCATAAGAGCGGTATAGACCTCGTTCTTGGACGAGACCTTTAAACAAAGACGAGAGATGTTCGTGAACATAACTATGAAGGGCATGAGTCTGAGTTGCCGAAAGATAGATGGAATCTGTAAGTTACCACTTTAGGCAATTGACGTAGAAATGAAATGAGCTCTCGTGGATGATCCTCTCCATCTCCTCCTGCACGAACTTTACCAGGAGTAGCATCCAATACCCAAGCCTACAATGGTTACAGTTCAGCGCGACTAATGTATGTCCTACCAACGGTTATTGAGACACAGACATGGAAAAAACGCTTACTCGGACTGGTCGTGGAAGAGGCTTGGCTGCTTGCTCCACCATGCTTAAAACAACTACACATGTCATAGAAAAGACTCGTCACCAATGTGGATAAACTAATCTGGATGAAGCAGTTTCATAAAGATGGTAAAGTAACCTTTCCCCCCAAAGCTATGACCAACAAGGACCCGCGGTGTTAACCTCAACTGACCAACCTAACAATGACGGAAAACATCAGAGAGAAGTTATCTTTCCATGAATAAAACGTGGTCTGAGAAAGAAACTTACAAGTTTTAGAACATCAGAAGCAGTTGAAGCAACAGAGTGCGGACCTCTCTTCTTGAGAGAAGCTGAATCCCCATGGCAACGCAAGTCTACCAAAAGAAACTGGGAAGATTGAATTAAAGAGGAGCAGATTAGTTACTACAAGCAGCACATAAGTGTAAGTGCATATGGTCAAAGAGTTACCTGCCAAGTTGGGAACTCGTGAGCCAATCTTCGAGCAAAAGTGCCTAGAGTAGCAGCAGGACCCAAACAAAAGCAAAAGGTTCTGTTAATAGGTGACTGATTAAACCAATCTGAGTATCTCTTTACACATGAAGATATTCAAGAATGACTTTTACTAGTTTTATCATTGCTTAAAATTAGATTAAAGAAACTAAGTGCATGACTTTTACTAGCAATCCAACGACACTGACCCCAGTTTTTGCCGCTGCCTAAGATTCCGTGTAGGAGAACTGCGGTAGGTGTGTCGGGAACAGACTTGTCCTCCTTCCATCTCCATTTCACCTGCGTATGCATCATTATATATCAGTCCACACACAGAGAATCTCTCAGCTTCTATTGGCTGGAGCTTAAACATTAGGATTATACTCTCAATAACTTACAAGATCCCCTTGAACAAGATCGTACGCCTGCAAACAAATGGCACACTAAAAAATGAGTCTAAAAGTATCAAACTTATTGTTAAAAGAACAAAGCACGTACCAGGATCCGAGGAGGAGGATGTGCAACATTTTGACCCGTTGATTGTCGTTCGTCGACTAATGCCATACGCACAGTTGTTCCTCTTGATTTGCGGTTTTCATGTACCAATGACAAACGATGACTACTCAATCTGTCACTCTTTCAGCACACACAAAAAAAGAAAAACCAAAGTAGAGAGTTAAAGTTAAGGACTTTTGACTGATTAATGCAAAAGAGAATTTAACAAACCTGAGAGTTTTTCCCAATTCTGATGAAGTTAGGAGAATTCAAAGCTGGTAAAGAAGATGTCTTCGATGGAAAACTAGTTCCACATCCTCTGCTAGAGCTTGAGACCGTCGACATTAAGACAGATCAATTTTTTTGTTCCTGTCTAAATTGGAAAACGACGAACTCGCTAATTCAGGGATCAAAGAAGCAGAGAGGAGAAGGAGAAGGAGAAGGATGAAGAAGTCAAGAGGCGGAGAAACCGAAGCCAATGTGCTGTCTTCTCCTCCTCTTGATGATCTCTCCGGCGCCGTACGTTTCGTTTTGTGGAGAATCTCTCAGGTTTTAGGGGGACAGAGACAGATTTGCCCCTTTCGACGATCCACTTGGCGTGGTCGGTTTAGCCTCCCACCAAACTAACAGCTCACGTTTCTGTCTTTTCCTTTCTCCAAAAACTCATACGCGTTTCTTGTTAAAATGAGTTTTTACAACTTAGATGCAACCTGTGTTACCTTTAATTAAGGTGTTAATCCCAAAAATCGATCCAAATTTAGAGATATATCCAAAAACTAATTTGTTCTTTACATTATTTTAATTTTTATAAAACATACACAGAAGTGAAATCAGGTCTTAGAGATTTTGGGGTTCCTTTTCGCACTAAAAATATTTACTAATTTGTTTAAAAAAATATTTTTACTAAATATTTATATGTTTGCAAATTTGACAAATTAATCTTTTTATTAAAACTCATACTTTAATAGTATAAAATTTGAATCATAAAAATTTATACAATATTTTGCAAGCATTGTTAGTCTTTTTTAATTTACATTTAATATTTTATGTTATTACACTTATTTCATTTCTTAAAAAATGTTATTTTGATATTTTTACACAAATTATGATTGAAATGCATTTATGTACTTATTAATTACATTTATTTAACCATTAGTATTTAAGATAAATACAATTATTTATAAGATCAATGCAGTTTGCAATTAATATTAAGATAAAGATAAGTATAATATGTATTTGAAATTTTAAAATAAAATTTTTATGTAAGAAAAAATGTTAAAAATGACACTTTTAAAAAAAAACAGTGGCACTTGTAAAAAAACATGGATTTTTTTAAAAAAACAAAGAACCCCACAAAATAGGAAACCCCACTCAAATGTTTCAGATAATCATGTAAAAGTTAAGAAACAGTTTTTTCTATTTCCCTAAGAACTACGCCCTAAGAAACCATGGATAATGATGATGTAATAGTTTGATTTATGATTTATTAATGTTTTTATATTTAGAAGTTTAGGGTTCAGATTCAAAAAATGGTATTTAATAATTATAGTGCAAGTTAACGGAAAAAAATACATAGGCTCTAACTGGTAACCACAAAAGGAATAGAAGGAATAGGAAAAAAGAATCAAAGGGAATAAAATAAAAGAAAAATTTATTCCTCTCCTAATTTGTCAAGGAGTAATTGTAGGCTCCGACTGGTGATCTTTTTGGGAACACGAGGAACGAATAGGAAAGGAACTTATAGGAATAAAATTGCAGGAATAAAAAAGAATGCTTGTTTCTTATCAAATTTAACAAGGAATGCTTTTGTTCTATATTTCTCTACAAAAAAAGAAATGGGGAGGAACAAGAAGGAAAAACTATTCCTTGTGAATGGTGATTTTTTTTTGGAATGATAAGGAATTCAGTGTTCTCTTTCGTTCCTTGGTCACCATTCAAAGCCGCAGTCTTTTATTCTTTAAATCTTAAGGAATGTTAAAGAATCATAAGTAACAAATATTCCTTGTAAATGGTGCAAATTGTAAGGAATGCTAAGAGCATGATTAGTGGGGAGTTCTTAGGATGGAGTTTTTAGCGGAATATAAGAACCCGTCTCTTAACTTTTAACTACAAAAGCTAAGAACCGGCTCTTAAAACTCTTATTTAAGAACCGGTTCTTAGTTTTTTTAGTTAAAAGTTAAAAGACGGGTTCTTATATTTCGCTAAGAACTCCACCCTAAAAACCTCTCAATAATCATGTTCTAATGAATTAGCTATTCTCACTCGTTCCCTTGGTCACCATTTGGAGCCATAGAAAACTGCCCAAATTCACTACATATTTTACCAAATTACATTGAAAGAAAGATGACTTGCAAGATGACTTGCAAGAAGTCATTTGGATACCTTGTGATTGAGGACAATCAAAGTCAGTTGTTAATGAATTGCTTGTGATGAAGAAACGGAAATTTTGAAGCAAATAATGCATTGTGGAGTTTGCGGTGCAGCCAATCACAATTTTGGGTTTCACAAAAAGGTATATTTGTTTTTATGATTCGTCGGTTTTATTTCATTTTTTTATATTATTCTCTGAAACATCACAAGGTAAACCTTCCCAAGCTTCCTCATTCAAGAGTTATAGAAGACAACTAAAAGTAAGAGAGAAATTGGTTTTTGTGTTTGTGTCTTTCTCTCTTTTAGTAGGTGTTTCAGTATTAACAATATCATTCTCTTGTCTTTTAAAACATAAAACATACTAGTGTTCTGTTCCCTACTAAGTACGGGCACAAAAATTAATATGCATGTCTTATGAAACTTGATTATGTATAACTAGATTGGTTGCAGGTCCAATGAGGTAAGTAACTGATGTCTGATGAGATCCTCAACAAAATCTCCTTCCTGATATATTGTGTTGTGATCTGATCCAGTAAAATGAGTTGGATTATCTAGTCTAGTGTTGTGTCAGAATAATTCACTCGCTTGTAGAACATAGTTTTCACTATCTCACACCATCGTGCACCAGCTTTGAAATGAGTCACTCTGACTTTGTGTTCTGTCACATCTTTCTTGCGTCAATGGTTAAAACAAACAAATTTGGTTCACGATCTATACCGCGTATATTGTATAGCATCAAAATTCATTTCAGCTGTTGCGGAGAAATATGATGAAAAACATATGAAAAGGTATAACAAATGGTAACTGAACTGGAAGAAGCCTGTTAATAACATTGAACAAACTGTAAACTATAGAAAAAAAAACAAGATCAATGCTTGTATGGAATACAAATTAAAGGTAGTTTACGAAATTTGAATCGTACTATAGAAAAAAAAAACGAATGATGAAACCGTAAATTTTGATAATCAATTACCTTATAGGAAAACTTTTTTCGCTATTGGTACCTACAAAAAGAGTTTTCTAGGTTCATCCCTAACATAATATCCAATTAAATTTTGCCAAAATTTAATTTGGTAAAATATGTAGTGAATTGGAGTGATATAGGGAATACTAAAACTTTACGGTCGCTCGCTCCAATTCACAAAGAGCAACATATCATGATTGTTTCTCTGAAGGTGTGTGAACCCACATGGTCTAGACTCGGGGTTATTGGGAGATGAATTTGTGTAGAGTTTGTGAATTTTGAGAACTGATAAATTTAAAAAAATTATGTGGATTGTGAAAATTTATATACATTGACTTATGAAATTTGATCATAATTTTTTTAAATTGATATAAATTTTCATGAACTTGTATTACCTCTTTTCTATCATTTTTTGTAAAATAAATATAGAATATATTTATTTTCTAAATCATATAGCATGATTATTTATTTTTGTCTTTCAAATTAAAAAGAAAATAATACTGATACATACAAAATTGAACAATTTTTTTAAATAGTCATTTTAAAAGATTTTGTCACAAAAAGAGCATTAAAAAAAGAAAATGACCAAAAAAAGTTTCATTAAAAATGTAAAAGGCTATTTTACCCCTTACGGTATAGATGTATAAGTAAAAAAATAAAAAAATAAAAAGTTGTTTTTATATATATTTTTTTCAATTTCGAACATTTTTATAATTTTTATAATTTTTCTATTTAAAAAAATATTTTTTTTTGAATTTTCTTTTTGAAATTCGAAAATATTTTTTGAAACTATTTAAAAAAAATATTTTAAAATTATTAAGATTTGTAAATCTAATTATTATTATTTATACTAAAAATATAATATTTTTAAAAATAATTATATATTCAAAATGTAAAAGTACATAAATGTAAAGAATTATAATTTTGAACATATAATTTGGATTTAAGGTGCAATAGATATTTGGTAAAAATAATTATTTTGTTTTCTAGTATTTTTATCACAAGGATTTTGAAAATCACATGGATTTTGAAAATCACATGGATACATATGATATTTTGAAAGTTGAATCTTATGAGTAAAAATGCATAGAATTCATCTCCCAATAACACTACATTTAGTTAGAATTAGAAAATCAATAATAACTAAATCTTTTAAATAACGAGAGATTTGAATGGATTTTGAAAATTCTTAAACCAATAATAATTGATTCTATTATGATTTTTGAAATCCAAGAACCAATAACAATGGGTTCTTAAAATTCACAAACTCTAGACAAATTCATCTCTCAATAACCCTGGCTAGAATCGTTTAGATTCCACTCTAATACTTACTACTTGTAAGGGTTAGACCAACATCGCCAGTGGGCCTGCAAATGGAGCACGCCCAACCTCCTGACATCTAACAAGAATAGTCATTTAGCATTTAGCAAAACTTTCAATCCATTCATCTATAATTTGACAATCAATCACTTGATGAACTGCCTTGGCTCATTTGATGTTTAGGCCTAAGAGATATATCCCCCCTTCTCAATCAATAACAAAGCCCATTTTTAATTTAAAAAAAGGCGAATTTTTTAAAGAATAAAATACTTAAAAATGTTGTAAAAGAATGGGGAATTATTTCTATGTATTATTAATGAATCAATAGAGGTTCCTTATATAAGGATTACAAAGTATAGGAAAAAGAAAATTATCCAAAACCTAATACAACATGAAATAAGAAAAAATCTAAAACAGATAAATGGAAAACGTCCTAATATCTAAAGTCGGCCGATCTCTCTCCTCTTGGACAAGGCCACGGCTGGGCCTAGACATGGTCATTGGTTATGGGCCATCCACATAATGATTTATAACACTCCCCCTTGGATGCCATAACCATATGGGTTTGTATCATGCACGACGTTGCCTCATTAAAACCTCTCTAGGAAAACCAAAAACCCAAGGTGGGAAAAAATGGAAACCATAGACAGGAAAAAGAGTACAACACATGACACTCTCCCTGATTAAGGCATCACTGAAGATCCTTCAACTGGCGCATTCCTATCTGATGAACCAGCTTCTTGAATGTTGAGGTCGGCAGAGACTTAGTGAACAGATCGGCCGAATTGTCACTGGACCGAACCTGAACCACTTCGACTTCTTTAGCCTTCTGCAGGTCGTGGGTGAAGAAGAACTTAGGCAAGATGTGTTTTGTTCTATCTCCCTTAACGTATCCATCTTTGAGCTGAGCTATACAAGCTGCATTGTCCTCATAGATGATAGTTGGTTCTTCCTTTTCCTTTCCCACGGCCAAGCCACTTTCCCTTAGGATATGGCCGGTCATGTTCCTCAACCACACAAGCTCTTGGCTTGCTTCATACATGGCTATGATCTCGGCATGGTTAGATGATGTTGCCACTAAGGTTTGTTTTGTGGACCGCCAACTTACTGCAGCCCCACCGTGTATAAACACGTAACCTGTCTGAGATCTAGCATTGTGTGGGTCAGATAAGTACCCAGCATCTGCATATCCGGTCATCTTCTCACTTGGCCGATCGGTATAGAACAATCCGAGATCGGTTGTTCCTTGCAGGTATCTGAACAGATGTTTTATTCCGTTCCAGTGCCTAAGTGTCGGACATGAACTGAATCTAGACAGTAAACTCATGGCAAAACTAATGCCCGGTCTAGTATGGCTAGCCAAATACATTAAGGCTCCAATGGCACTTAGATAAGGTATTTCCGGCCCGAGCATATCCTCGTCCGGCTTCCTTGGTCCGAATGGATCCTTCTCAAGGTCTAAGGACCTCATGACCATAGGACTCGACAAGGAATGAGCCTTGTCCATATTGAACTGCTTGAGTATCTTTTCTGTATATGTCTTTTGATGCACAAGGATTCCATTATCCACATACTCAAATTGCAGTCCCAAACAGAACTTAGTTTTTCCTAAGTCTTTCATTTAGAATTCTTTCTTTAGACATTCGACCGTTTGGGTAATCTCTCCAGGGGTTCCAATCACATTCAAGTCGTCCACATAGACAGACATAATCACGAAGCCCTTGCTGAGAAATCTCTTTATAAAGATACATGGACTTATTGGATCGTTCTTATAACCTTCTTTCATTAGGTACTCTGATAATCGGTTGTACCACATTCGACCTGATTGTTTCAAACCGTACAAGGCTTTATTCAGCTTAATACAATGCTGTTCTCGAGAACCTTTCTTATCTTTGAGCTCAATACCCTCTGGAACTCTCATATGTATTTCATTATCCAGTGGACCGTACAGATACGCAGTTACTACATCCATTAGGCGCAGATCAAGCTTCTCTTTCACGGCCAAACTGATCAAGTATCGTAATGTAGTTGCGTCCACCACAGGGGAATAAGTTTACTCATAATCTATTCCTGGTCTCTGTGAGAATCCTTGTGCTACAAGCCGTGCTTTGTATCTCACTACTTTTCCTTTCTCATTTCTCTTTCTCACAAAGACCCATTTGTATCCCACTGGTTTGACATCTCTAGATGTCACGGTTATAGGGCCAAAAATGCCTCTTTTCTTTAATGATTCTAACTCCACGTTTATAGCTTCTTTCCATTTGATCCAATCTGATCTTTGCATGCATTCATATATGGACGTGGGTTCCAGATCCTCATCCTTTTCCATGATCTCAAGTGCTACTTTATAAGCAAAAATATCATCGACGTCGATATCATTTCTGTTCCATTTCGTTCCAGACATTATATGGTTTATAGAGATCTCTTGATTGTCCGGCCCTTGTGTCCCATGAAATTCGGCGTCCCGAACCCCATTATTTGGAACGGTCGGATCATTTGTCATGGCCGCCTCACTTGGCACGACCGTCTGGGTCGGCACGGCTGTTCCATCAATGTTCTGGACGGTTTCCTTGATGCTCTCGGATCCAGCACCTCTCTTGGACTTCCGAGGCTGTTTATCTTTGGAACCAATAGGTCTACCACGTTTGAGACGTTGATTAGACTCTGTAGCCACTTGACTTTGTCCCTTCTGGACATCTATTCTTATTGGTGCATTACAAGCCGGGATATACGATTTTGTCACTCTATTTGGGTCAGCAAATGAATCTGGCAGTTGATTAGCTAGCTTTTGAAGATGTATAATCTTTTGGACTTCCATATCACATTCTTTAGTCCGAGGATCTTGCCAAGATATTGATGGTCGAGACCATTCGATTTCTTTGCTCAATTCTTTGCTCAACCGGCCGTTATCTCCCCCTAAGGTCGGATATGTGGACTCATCAAACTGTGAGTCTGCGTATCTGGCCTTAAACAAATCACCGGTTGTTGGCTCAAGATACTTTATAATGCTCGGGGAGTCATATCCTACGTATATTCCCATCCTCCTTTGTGGTCCCATTTTCGTTCTCTGTGGTGGAGCAATTGGAACGTAAACGGCACATCCAAATGTTTTGATGTGGGACACGTCTGGCTCATGACCCGTGAGTAACTGGGATGGCGAATATCTATGCTCACTAGATGGCCTGATGCGAATCAGTTCTGCTGCATGTAATACGGCATGTCCCCATGCTGATACCGGGAGCTGAGACCGCATGAGCAATGGTCTGGCTATCAGCTGGATATGTTTAATGAATGATTCAGCCAAGCCGTTCTGTGTATGTACATGTGCCACAGAGTGTTCTACACTTACTCCCATGGACATACAGTAGTCATTAAACGTCTGGGACGTAAACTCACTAGCATTGTCTAGACGTATAGTCTTTAAAGGGAAGTCTGGAAAGTGTGCTCTCAGTCTTATTATCTGAGCAAGCAGGCGTACAAATGCCAAATTTCGTGTGGACAGTAGACAGACATGCGACCATCTGGTCGATGCATCAATCAGGACCATGAAATATCGAAACGTCCCACTAGGTGGGTGTATTGGTCCACATATGTCTCCCTGAATCCTTTCCAGAAAATTTATGATCTCTTTATTAACTTTGGCTGGTGATGGCCTAGTTATGAGTTTCCCTTGTGCACATGCTGCACATGTGAGATTGTATGGTACAACTCCTTTGAACGTGTGCCCTTGTGAATTCATCATCAACTTTCGCATCATGTTAGTACCAGGATGGCCAAGCCTGTTATGCCATAGAGTGAAATTGTCGCAGGCATTAGCCTCGATCATACTGACCTTTGCATAGTATAGGCCAGTAGACATTGCAGGTAAGGTTTCTAGGATCCTTTTATAGCCTTTGGTGATCGAAATTATGTTAAGGAATTCTTTATTTCCTTCTTCCCATGTTTCAAGATGGAAACCGTTCAATCTTATGTCTTTGAAACTCAATAGGCTCCTTTTAGAGCTTGGGGAATACAAGGCATTTCTGATCTCTAGATGAGTGCCCTTAGTCATCAATACATAAGCCTGGCCGTGACCTTCAATCAGGCCGGCTACACCTGCAATGGTGTGTACGTTTGCACTTTGCATTGTGAGATTTAAGAAATATCTTTTATCTCTAAGAATTGTATGACTTGTGCCACTATCCACCACGAGTATGCTCATTTCGTCATTCATTTCTATAAATAAGATTTCATTTCTCAGAGACTTCAAAGCTTTTCATTTTATTAAAGTTTGCAGAACACCAAAAATAAAAACACCAAATCAATCATAAAGCAATCATAAAGCAGTAAAAACAAGTCGTATCGAAAATTTAGTCTTTGAGACAATCAGAAGTCTCAAAATCCATAAGGTCGTCATTTGCAACATCAGATTCTTTATCAGCCTCATAACCGGAATCATGAACCATATGAGCCTCCGGGTTCTTATCCTTAAGACTCTCTTGGTAGATCTCACATAAGTGCTTAGGAGTTCTACAATTCTTGGCCCAATGGTTGCTCATCCCACATCTGTGACAAACGGATTTGGTCGAGTAAGACGGTTTGGATATACCGCCTCGACCTCGTCCATATCCACCTCGGCCACGGCCGGGATTGGAACCACGACCACGGTTATTGTGGTTTCCTTTCCGGCCGGCCAAGTACTTATCTCAATTGTTCGAGTAATTGTCACGGTTCCTGTATCCACCACGGCCTTTGCCATGTGATCTCTTATCATTCTGGATGTAATTGCACTCGTTGGGATCTTTCTTTTCAGCTCCATTGGCCTCTGGTAACGGGGCAGATCCGGCAGGTCTAGCTTCACTGTTCTTCATCAGGAGCTCATTGTTTGCCTCGGCCAGAAGCAGGCACGAGATCAGATCAGTGTATGTGAAGAAGTCTTTCATTCGGTACTGCTGCTGCAGGATTATGTTTGAGGAATGAAACGTAGAGAATGTTTTCTCGAGCAACTCTTCTTCGGTTACTACTTCACCACAAAGTCTCAGCATCGAGACAGTCTTGAACAAGACCGAATTGTACTCATCCACTGACTTATAATTCATGAATCTTAAATTCTTCCAGTCATTTCTAGCTTTTGGGAGTAACACCGTTTTCTGGTGATCATATCTATGCTGTAAAGCATCCCAAAGCTCTAGTGGATTTTCCATCGTAATGTACTGATCCTTTAGACCTTCAATGAGGTGATGGCGTATAATGCTTATAGCCTTGTACCGATTCTTGTCGGTCTCATTGTTGTCCTTGATGATTGTATCACCAAGACCTTTTGACCTTAAGCTGATCTTTGTATCTAGCGCCCACTGTAAGTAGTTATCTCCGGAGAGATTAAGGGCTGCGTAGTCTCTATTTGAGATTTTCGACATCTGTATCACATTATCATTTCAATTTAGGCTCACAATGTGATCATGTGGCCGCATGGTATAACAAGCTCGGCCACAAACTTGTCTTACGCATCTATGAAAAACAATCAATCTAATCGACCATGGAGCGGACAAACAAGCCGCACGGCTATGTGGACAGTCAATAGGATCGGACGTGTAAAACTAAATTGACCATGGTGCGAACAATCCTAACATTTGATTCTACATGTACCAGGGAGATTAATGCCACACGGCCATATGAATTTAAATGCAATCAGATTCGAATTCGTATGTTTTCTACATGCTGGTCGATTTCATTAATCAATATGAATGCAATCCAATTCAAATTCATATGTAATGCAAACAACCTTAGCAATTGATTTATGAATTTAGGGTTTCAACTTTAAAACTAAGGCTGCCGGTTTAATTAAAGGTTTCAAGGCCTTTAGGATTCAAGTTCTAGATTAGATTACTTTAATCAATCAATCTAACAATCCTAAAACCTCAAACATCAAACATTCAATCAATAAAAATCGAATTCAGTCCTTTAGGGTTTAGGGTTTCGATTCCTAAATTAGGGTTTCTCAAAATCAAATCAGGAACAACCAATTCAAGTTCTAAGGAATCGATTTCTATCTTTCTAGTTAGGAGATTGCCGATTTTAATCTTGTAGATTTTAGGGTTTTGATCAAGATCAAAGTTTCCATATTTATGGATTAGGGTTTCTGATCATTCTAGGTTCTCAGATTAAGTTTATACCTCTGTTTTGTAGGGGTTTAGAACCGGACCACCTTTAGAGAGAGAGGGAGAACGATCGGATGCTTCCTGCCTCCTATCGGGTCGCGGATGGGACGATCGCGGGCTGGACGTGTCTCGGCTGCGAGCTGCGCGGAGATCGGGTCGTCTTGGGTCGATCGCTTCTTCGGGTTTGATTGCGAGCTGGACGGTTGTTCTTAGCTGAGAACGTGATCTGAGAACTCCTAGGTTTCAAGAGGGATCAAGTGTGTTCTTGAATGAATTAAGAACAAGATTAGAGTTTATGGTTTTTGGGTTGTGGTCGCCGGTTTTGGTTTTTAGGGTTAGAGGTTTTCGATTTTGTCTCAGGGATCTAGAGACGATCGTGCTGATAACGTGTTGTAAAAGAATGGAGAATTGTTTCTGTGTATTATTAATGAATCAATAGAGGTTCCTTATATAAGGATTACAAAGTATAGGAAAAAAGAAATTATCCAAAACCTAATACAACATGAAATAGGAAAAGATCTAAAACAGATAAATGAAAAACGTCCTAATATCTAAAGTCGGCCGATCTCTCTCCTCTTGGGCCGCCGACTCTCTCTCTTCTTGGACAAGGCCACGGCTGGACCTAGACATGGTTATTGGTTATGGGTCATCCACATAATGATTTATAACAAAAAAGGAATAAACTAGTCAACCGACGGGGCCTCGTACAATCGTATGTAGCTTCTGGACACCCGTCCTGGTTGTTTGAGTTTTTCGTGAATGAAAGCCGTCACCTAGAATGTGGAGAGCGAGATGGTCTGGAGGATGAGGACGTCTACACTCTCACTTTGCTCTGATGTTTTTTGGCTATTTAATTCCTGTTTGGGGTATTACAGGGGTCTGGCCTGTGGTGTTTTGGTTGTTTTATCGGGAGTGGTATGCAATCTGCCTTACATTTGGTGTTGCTGGTTTGTTTAGGACATCATATTTTCCTTTCATTAATGAAAATTCTATGTTGGAAAAAAAAAGAAAAAAACTAGTCAACCGACTCAAAACTGAGCACTAAGAAAAGGCCACGTGGATTCAGAGAAAAATCGTATGGCCTGTGGCACGCTCACGCAGCCACCTCCTCTTCCTTCTCTTCCTGGAACCTTCTTTTATAACAATTCTCATTTTCACACAACGAAGAGCCATTAACGAAAAAAAGGACAGGCTTGAAGAAACCATCAAAAAGGCACCGTTCTCTCTGACTTTTCCATTATCGATCACAAAATGGCGTCGTTCGATGAAGCACCTCCCGGAAACCCAAAGGCAGGAGAAAAGATCTTCAGAACCAAGTGTGCGCAGTGCCACACCGTCGACAAAGGTGCCGGTCACAAACAAGGTCCGTTCTCTCTTTCTCAACCTAATTCCCTGGAGAGATTGATGATTTTTTAGATCGATGGTTCTTGTTTCTGGTTTGATTCATTTACGTTTGTCCTGATCCGGATCTACCTGATATGAGTTCTTGCATTTGTTGAAACAGGACCAAACTTGAACGGATTGTTTGGAAGGCAATCTGGAACGACTCCAGGGTATTCTTACTCTGCCGCCAACAAGAACATGGCCGTCATGTGGGAGGAGAAGACTCTCTACGATTACTTGTTGAACCCCAAGAAGGTATTTTCTTCTTTCTTGATCGATTTGAAGGAATATAATTGGAATTATGTATATTTTCATGTGAGTGAGGATCTTGATTGTTCATTAACTACTTTAGTGGATCTATCCTTACGAGAATTTTAGGGATTATCATCTGTTGAAAACAACTATAAGGAGCTTGATGCCATCCAAATATTGTTCTATTAAATGTTTGATCTGCTACAATACCTATTTTGGTTTGTGCTACTTAGAGATTTAGCTCCATCATTTACATTCTCTTGTTGTAATCAGTCTTGAATGTGCACCGTAAGCTGTGTTTGCAACATCTCAACAATGTTTCGTTATTTGTATTCCCTGCTCAAGATTTTTGCATCATTATTCAGATTTAGACTGAATCATATTCACGACAGAGTGGTTTCGGTTTCATCCTGAGTCATCTCTTCGTTTATGTGGATTGGTTGTTTCTTACTGAGCTGATTTTAAGAAAACGTGGATTATGTTTGGTTGTTACAGTACATTCCTGGGACGAAAATGGTGTTTCCTGGATTGAAAAAGCCACAAGATCGTGCCGATCTCATCGCTTATTTGAAGGAAGGTACTGCGTAGACTGGGTTGCTCGGATATAATGAAGCCTCTATTCTCCTTGCATTTTTTTTTCTCACAGAAAATAAATCAGACCAAAAGCATTGTGGTCATGAACTGGTTATATGTTTCTTTTTTTTTTCTTTGTTAATCAGGCGAGTTGCCTCTTATAGTCGAATATTCGTTTTTGATGTGAAGACCAATCTCCACCACGAAATTTAATTATATTTAATTCTACTTTTGTTAGAAAGCAGATACTACTTTTTTTTTTGTTAGAATAGCCGCCGTTCGTTCTAAAAAAAAAAAAAAAAGCAGCTACTTTTTTCTCAAAAAAGCAGCTACTTTTAAACGATGCAATTTCTTTCCACAATTTGTATATTGGACTAATTGACCCAAAATTGTTTGGTCTACATGAAGAGATTTATATGCTTATAACGGTGATAAAATGTATGAATTCAATTGGTAAATTTTCATAAGAATATTAAAATAAATTTAAGTTATATTTTTTGAAGATAAAATATTGTACACGAAAACAGTAAATAAAATAAATTAAGAGTGTTTAGCACATGTAGTGATTTTATCAATATGTGTACATCTATGTAAGCTGTTTCAAAACAGAAACTAAGAACATATCTATGAATTTCTACAAATGAATCTCTACATATTATTACACTAACATTTAAAGTAATCTAGTTATATAATTAAGTAAAATATTTAATATGAAACAAACTATTTACAAAAGAATATAGAAATAGTTGACAAAAAAGATATGGAATCAAACTTTTTCCTACCTTCTCTCTTATTTTATATATCCTTTTTCTGAGAGTTTTTCATAACATATTATTGAAATTAAATTTCAGTTAGAAAAAAAAACAGTTTGGTTTCTACTAATGATTAATCAAATCAACAATAAATAATGAACAAAGAGAAAATAAATAAAGAAATTTGAGAAATGAATAGAATTTGTTGGTGAAAATATTTTATAGTTTAGCTTTTTAATAATAAAAATTAAATGTATAAGAACTAAATTAATTTTGAATATTTTTATGAAATATGCAATATTATTGTAATAATAATTAAATTGTTTAACAATAAAATAGAATTTATTTTTCTTAGTGTTCTTCCTCAGTTTTGATGAGGAAAATTTGTTTTATATTTTCTTTGGAGAAATTAATATAGAGAAAAAATGGAAAAACATGTCTGATTAGTAAACAGTTGTTTTTCTTTGGTAAAAATAGTAAAATTATGTCAGATATGGACATGCGTAAATGCAACGTTCTAGATCATATACCATAAAGATATTGTAAAATATGCATGATTCATCAAATCAAAGTTTGATTTCTTCTTTTAGATGCACCGATTAATTGTGATTATCTTGGAAGAATAAGTTGAGTATTTAACCAATGCGGTTGGCCTAGAGGTAGTTGAGGCCCAGAACCAATACGCTCTCCGCAGGTTCGACTCGCGTTGGCCACCCGGGCTAGGGTTAAATCCCAAGAATACGTGGAGTGCCGTGAGCCTCGCGGGAATAGTCGGTTGACCACGGTCGCCGGAAATCCGCGGTTACCGAAGAAAAAAAAAAAAAAAAGTTGCGTAACATATTTTGTATTTTCGGATGGTTATTTAATATTTTAGTCAAATGCTCTCCACGTTGATCATATCAAAAGTTTTAACCGTATTTACCAAACTAGTTGGCTCCGGACATCTATGATTTGTGCTCGTCTTCTTGATTTATATAGGTTTTGTTGCCTTGTTGGTCTTCATAATATTTCTTCATCTCGGCTTTTTTTTTTGTAGCGCAGAGTTTCTTCATCTCGGCTTGATTTCGTTTTACTGCGTTTTTTTGTTTTGATTAAACACTTTGGTGTTGACAATGGTACGTTTTCAATTTTAACTTTGGTTTGGTCTTAAGTTTCCTGAAAATCTGTGCTCTTGTCAGCTTTGCTTCCGGAAATGTCAATTTTATGCCGGTTTTGTATACATCATTTATCTGACAATGTTTTAAATTTTAAAATTCTCATAAAAATACTATGTTTTTATTAAATAAAATACAAACTGTTCTCTATCGTAGAGTTTGATACATACTCCGTCCATCTGTTATACGAAGATGTTATTTTTACAATTTCCACACAGTATCGAAAATAATCATATTTTAATACATAATTTACAAAAAATATTATATAATAATTTTTAATCAATATGGCTACTAAAAATAGGTAAACAAGTTATACAGTTACATTACATGCACAAAAGAATAGATTAAAACACACAAAATTTTAATCTTCGTGAAACAAATAAAAATTTCATAGCTATTATTTTCGTGGAACAATATTTGTTTGAAATCATGGAATGCATCACCCTAGAAGCAGCAATATGCAATCTTTTTATTGTATGACGATATTCTTATAATCGTTGAAAATTGGTAATTCAATTTTTATATCTTACGGTTGAATCAATACATTGGATTCAAAACCGAAAAATATATGTTGTTCTAAATTGGAATAAGACTAATGTAATACAACAAAGAAATTTGATACTCAACATGTGACAAAGATTTAAAGTTGGCAGGAAACTCTTTCATCTTTTTAGTTATATATTTGTTGTTTCTAGTTGTCGTATATGTATTTATGTAATCTACTTACAATCAAAGTAATAAATTAGTTCCGGTTGTTAAAAAAAAAACAATCAGTTGGCTTTATATTAGGCCTTGGCGTTCGGATCTTCGGGTCGGATTCGGGCCGGTTCCTTTCGGGTCGGGTTCGGGCCGGTTTTTTTCGGGTCCGGGTCTTTTCGGATCCTAAATATTTAGACCCAATAGGTACTTAGAAATTTCGGTTCGGGTTCAGGTTGGTTCTTCTCGGATCCGGGTCGGTTCGGGTCTATAATTAAAATACCCATAAAATACCCGTAATTTTTCGGGTCTATATCGGGTCCGGGTCGGGTTCGGGTATTTAGGATCTGAAAATGACATGATATACCCAATTCCATCAACTTTAGTTGAATATTTGTCATATATATCTAAAATTTTACAAAACAACTTAAAAGAAACTATTAATAATTAAAATAAAATATTTTAAAACTCTAAATTTTACATTTTAAAACTTTATATTACTTTAAAAATGTTAAAAAATAATAACAAATATTGTTAACAAAAGATATTTCAACTAAATCAAAAAATAATATATATAAAATAGAACACAAAAACATCATAGTTTTAGATATACATGTTTTAAGTCAGGTACAAATCGGTTCTTTTCGGGTCCGGATCTATTCGGGTTGGTTTCTTTTCGGTTCCGATTCTTTCGGGTAAAAAAAATTTAGATCCAAAAAGTACTTGTAAATTTTTGGTCCGGTTCCGGATAGGATATTTTTGGATCGGTTCCGGTTCGGATCTTCTGGTCCAGGTTAAAATGCCCAGGCCTACTCTATAGCACAAGGAAGTCCAGAAGGCTGTGCGAAGTTTTTGTGTGTGAGGATGGCTATAGGCATTTGAGTTTTCGAGTTGGTTCTCATTGGATCTGTGTCTTTTAGGTTTAGAAAATTTAGACTTATATAGATATATGTATATTTGGTTCAATTTTGAATAGATTTAGGTTTCAATGTTTAGAAGCTCTTAATACCGATTCAGGGTATTTAATACATGAACTGTATTTGAAAACCTAAAAAAAAAATCCAAATACATGAGAGAAATACAAAAATATATATATTCAAAAAATACTCTGATACCAAAAATATGAAGAATTATATCTAAAAATCTGAATTTTTTACCCGAAAAACACAAAACTATATCCAGAAACACAGACCCAAAATATTTGAAATATCAAAATGTACCCAAAAAATATCTAATATATACAAAACTTTCAGGGTTATTTGGATACTCGACTGGATCTTTGTAAGACCCGGACTCGATCCGAGTGATCCACGCGAGCATAAAACCAAAAGAACCTAAAAGGGTAAAATGATGGACTCAGACTTCGTTTTTTCAGGTAAACGTCTACCATGGTGTTATAGCTCTATTTTCTTAACCAGACCGAAACAAGAAAATGATTTTATTAGTCCAAGCAAATATTTTAGGTTTGTGTTGGGGCACTAAAATGAATGATGGAAAAGTGTTGCAAGTGATTCTCTTTATTCTTTGTACTTTCGTTTTCGTCTAGTTTCTTGTAACACGAGCTAGAGTTGTTAATTGTTTTTATTCATAAGCCGACAAGCAAAACAAGGGAAAAACCATAGGATGTCTTTGATTCAAGTCTTGGGCTGTGAAGGCTTCCATGTTCCTGGTATCTGTAGAAAAACGGATATCATCTTATGAGACTTTTAAAGACTGAACTTGCAAACAGAGAGTGAGTGATACAACACAAACCTGAACACCATGAGGTCCGATTCTGTTACGTGATATGAAATTCACAACTAGATTCGCAAACTCCTCTGGTACATCTTCCTGCATTCATTTACATCCCACACAAATTCAGTATCTCGAAAAAAAAATATTCACACTTAAAGATTATCCAATCGCGTTTGTTACCTGTATGGCATGTCCGGTGTGTTTGACCACAATCATCTGAAATTTTCCTTGCATTTGACCAATTGTGAGGGTCCTAGTCCAGTTTATCAACATCGTTATTACAATGCGCCATATATTTCAAATAAACTGAAGATGAGACGTGAGCCAGAATTAAGGGGGAAGAATACGAATATACCGGTCCAATCTATCAGTTCCAGCTAATAGCAAGAGTTTTGGAACAGGAGATGACAAGAACTTCTCTGAGAGACCTTCGTACCTGCAAGGCAACTAATATTGTTCATATACTCTCCGTCTTGCGATTGGTTTCTGTGTGCCAACATCCGTAGACTATTGTCTGTGTTGTGCTTAGAGCTATGTGCACTTAATGATCTAAAACAAGAGGTAAAAGAGGTTCATACCAGCCTTTCCAGTATTGCTCTGTTTGCTCTAGACGTGTACGGTAAGTATAGCTGGAAAAAGGTTCACATTTCAACTCACTAGGAAGCAAATATTGAATACATCTAGTGATGTTCGCAACAGAGATAACTCACCAGTGTTTTGAATCATCGTATTTGAGAGTTGTGGGGATGGAGACGCGAGCGGAATCAATGTTCCTTAATGACCCTCCTCTAACGCTGTACTCAATCTACATAAAGATTGTGCATTATTTTAGAGATGGCAGACCCAATAAAGCTTACTAAAGCAAAGTGATTTCTTGTTTGCAGCTTATATATATATAAGCATGCGTTTCAAAGTTGCTTACTGCTTTTTGGATGCTGGGAAAATGTTGCATTCTGTTTGAAAGAATCTTCTGCATGTGAATCAAAGAGGCAACAGCAGTACCCTGCAACAAAAGTACTTTGATCAGTTCATCTCACGAGAGTGCATAACAAATGAGAAACAGATAAGACTTTTCTATAAGAAAGCAAACCTCAACAACATCCACAACGACAAGCCCAGCCAAGCTAGGCAATGTTTTGTTTGCAGCAACTTGAACAGCGACCGAACCTCCCATGCTGTATGTTGATAGAATGAAACCAATTCACGAAAACTAATTACAACATCTACAAGTATATGCATGCGTCTATCACTACAACCCTGTACTGAAGCGAACCCATCAATCTTTCATACTAAAGAATTGAAGTCCCTAATCGTATATTCAATAAGATTTATACATAGATTTAGTATTACCTAATTATTGAACAGTTGATAATACCTAGTACAAGAGATTGTTTCATATACAGAATCCATCTAGCACTAAGTGATAATTGCACATATGCATCATCTTAAGCATTGTTATATACGTCACAACTATGAAGATATGTTTACTGGTGCACTAGAAAAGCATTGATGTACTCGCTTTATTGACCAGTCATTTAAAGATCAACACAGAGAACAACATACCGATATGACAAATAGATAGAAAAAATAAAAGAAAACAAACCTGTGACCAACTAGCACAATAGCTGGAGGAGAATCTCCATACAATTCCTTAATCACAGCCACAACATCATTGCTCATTGTCTGCATGTCCACATCTAAATACATCAGTCTCACTTCTCAGATACAAGCTAATATATAATCGATTTGAAAAACCACACCTCGAGCGATAAGTCCAGTTCATCCTCTGAAACAGATTTACCGTGTCCTCTCAAGTCCATCGCAACCACACGTGCTTTCTTCTTGATCTTACTTGCCACTATAGAAAACGAGAGCCTGACAAAAAAAAAAAACACAAATGAAACTATCACAATGTATTGTGCTTGTCTATCTCAAAAGTAAACATAACTCATCAAACTCAAGAGTAACCAAGATTCGATCTTTAAAACTGAAGGGCTCACCCAGAGAAGCCACCTCCATGGAGACAAAAGACAAGAGGTCCTTCTGTTCCTGCCATATATACGTGAAATACCTATAATAGACACGTTTCATCAGAATCAAATAACCAAAAAAAAAACGCTTTTTTTCTGGGACCATTCTTACATCGTTGGATCCAGGGATTGACACGTCGTCTTCTTTGTCAAAGTAGCTTGTCCATTCTACAGGCGAATATTTCTCCGAAGAACTCCTGTAAATGCAAACAGTTCACTACCATCACTCAAGTCGAGATCACCAAATACAGGAGATGCGATTGGAAGGAGAAACTAGAAAAAAAACGACGGTTGACTCACGTAGAAGGAGGACGAAGAGGACGAGTGGCGAAGACGGACGCCGGAGCTGGTTCTTCGTCGGAGATATCCTCGCGAAGGGGATTCAAATTTGAAGAAGAATCCATCGCTGGAAGCTTCACCTCTGCGGGATTTCACAATAGATCAAAATCAAATTGAACTGATCTCCCAGATCTTTCAGTTTCCGTTCCCACTCTACAATTAGCTTTTCTCCAGTTCCTTTTTGTTTTAATTTGTTTCGGTCACAATTCAATAGGAAGGTGACACCTTGTTACAAGGAAATTGTTATGGGCTTAACAAGCATGGGCCCACCAAGCCCATTAGTTTTATGAAACATGTGCAAAATGAGCAACGGGAAATGTCTTTCAGACCAAGGTGTAAGAGGAGGTCTCGGCAAAAGCAAATTTTTTTTTTTTTAATAAATGTTAAATTTTATTCAAAAGACTGTGTTTTCATAAAATGCATCGATGATATAGAAAGATTGAAGAATAGAAACTTCTATTTACAAATCATCTAGTTCCAAACCATATTATAAGGCCCTCCTCCATCTTGTAATCACCTTGGCGCCTTATGATTGAAAGTCTATTTCTCACGGTCTTATCAATTATTTTCACCAGCGGATTAGATGGACGTTGCTTCTCTCCATGCCTTCTCCTATTCCTTTCCCACCACAGTGTATGACCAGCAGCTTGAAAGGTGTATCTCAGCAAGAACAGCCGTACTCTCTCCATTCTACTATCAAGCGTGAGGTTAACAATTTCTTCCCAGTTTTCTGTATAACTCGACTGAAGTAACCCTATTACCAGCTTCCTCCAGACTTGACTTGAGTATGAACAAGAGAAGCACAAGTGATTTCGCGTCTCCATAGACTGTTGACAAAGGATACAAGTAGGATCAATGTTTTGATTCCACTTGAGCATCCTGTCACAAGCTGATAGTCTGTTTCTCACGGCTGTCCATGTATGAAAAGTGTACTTGGGAATAGCATGCTTGAACCAGACGCCATTACTCCATCTTTGCGTTACATATATTGTCCTCATTTCAAGCCAAGTATTCTTAGTAGAAAATTCCTTCTTATACGTCTCTTCCTTACTTCTCCATAGAGCTATATCGTCCATCTCATAATTCTCATTTCTCAGCCTCTCTGTTTCATATTCAATATGGTTCAGAATAGCTAGGCAATGACGTCTTCTTCTGTGATTAGAGATAGCCTCAGCAACTGTTGCATTCTCAGATATACCCAAGTCAATTTTGCCTCTAGCTCCCAACACATCAATTAATCTTCCCATTTTACTCCAATGGTCATCAATCATTCCAGAAAGAAGTAGCCTCTCCATTCTTGACATCTGCTCGGTGAAAACCCTTAGCCACTGCCCTTGCTTTAAGGATTTTCTTCCACATCCAAGATCATGCTATAAAATTTTCTCTTATGGACCAAAATGATCCTTTACGGATCAGATAAATTTGAATCCATTTTATCATAGTGATTCTTGTCCAGAAAAAAGCCTCCATATAAGATTTAGACAAGCTATTTCATTCACTTCTCTCAAAGGTCGTATCCCCAGACCACCTTCAGACTTCTGTTTACATACTTCACTCCAAGCAATTTTAGCCTTCTTTGTACTCATTTTAGGCCCAGACCAAAGGAAAGCTGAGCATAAACTCTCAATTTCACCCGAGCATTGTTTTGGTGATCTGAAAGCAGACATCCAAAAGTTAGTAAGACTCATAATCACAGAGTTGATTAACTAAAGTCGGCCTGCGAACGATAAGAATCTCCCATTCCAATTGCACATTTTTGTTCTGATTTTCTCCACAAGGGGCAAAAGTACTTTAGGTAACAACAATTATCCACTATCCTTTCTCAAACTTGGCGAAGCGTATCTCTCAACATTAAACGCAGTTGAACTGGACAAATCCCAAACTATTTATTCGTTGATTCTTTCTCTGTCTGTTTAGGTCATTTACGTTGTGGACCACGCACGTCCTCTTGATTGGTCCTCCGGTTCTGACTTTTTCCTTTTCCTTATTTCTTCGCGAAGACAAGACACATCCCAAAAAGCTCGAGCCCCTTTTGTTTCTTTTCACACACATGACCCCTAACCCTAGAGAGAGGGATGATAGATTTCATCCTCGATTTTGAATACATCGCCGAAGGATTCTGTTGGTACTTTCTCCTTCTCTTCGACTTCTTCTTCGACCTCTTCATCGCAATCTCCCTCTTCTTCTTTGCCCTAATCTCAGACCTCTCCTCTTTCCTCTTCTGTCTCAATTTGATTTCCTGAATGGGTTTAATCAAGAACACGGTTCACTACTGTTGCGTCTCCAGAGACAATCAGATTCTATACGCTTACAACGGAGGAGATCAGAGCAACGAGAGCCTCGCGGGTCTGTGTTTGGAAAAGACTCCGCCTTTTCACGCTTGGTACTTCGAATCCATAGGTAAGAGGAGGTTTGGGTTTCTAATTGGAGATGGGTTTGTGTATTTCGCCATCGTTGATGAGGCTTTAGGGAAAGCCAGCGTTCTCAAGTTTCTTGAGCATCTGAGAGACGAGTTCAAGAAAGCTGCGAGGAAGAATTGTAGAGGAAGCTTCACTGCGGCTATTGGTTCTATCAATGTTGATGATGTTGTTTCCAAACTCATAGCTTCGCTTGAGCGTGTTGCTGCTGAGACTGCTAACAACGAGCTGAAGACGAGTAATAGTAACCTCGCTGAACAGAGCGAAGGTGTGAGTTCTACTAAAGCTCCGCTTTTGGGGAGGTCAAGCAAGCAAGAGAAGAAGCGAGGGAAAGATCATGTCGTCTCGGTTAGAGGCGCTGAGCTTGACGAACACAGGAACTCTAATGATAGAGCCGATCGTTGCGAAGCTTCGTCTGCAGCAGAGACATCCTCGCAGAAGGATTGTGTACCCAGAAGAGGACGTTCCGGTTCTCATAGCTTTGAATGGAAATGGCGGCGCCTAGTTCAGATTGTTCTTGCTATCGATGCTGCTATTTGCTTGACTCTGTTTTGTGTCTGGTTGGCTATTTGTGAGGGTATCAAGTGCACACGTTCTTGATTGGAAAATAAAGTCGAAGTTGAATAGATTCTTTTACAGTCTTGTTAAGTACTATTGTTGAATGTATGTATGTGAAGACTAAGGCTCAAGTTCTACTTATGGCTAATGTGAATGCTTTACTCCATGCTTTCAACTATGTTATGGTAATGACCATCTTTATATGATTAAACTGTTGGAGTAACGAGCTCAATCATCTTCCAACTTGTACAGCCAGATTCAACTGACCAATTATAGCCACCTGCTAAGTTGTGATGTGTCAACGTGTAACAGATAGTTCACATCAAAATCGTGAATTTTGGCACGTTACTAATAGCAACTTCAATTGAATATAGAATCAAACGTATATTTCATTCTGTTTTGGTATATTGGTATTCAGTACTTGAAGGATAATAAGTATGGAAAGATACGATCATCATTGCATTCAACGATAAAGAGAGTTTATAATAAGATGAACCTTTTTCATGCTTATAGTTCCAGTACTTACTATGATGCGGATACAAAGTGAATTAGAATGCATACCTTTAAGAGGCACATGTGTATTAAAGTAGTAATCGAAGTTATACCTTGAGGATTTAACAGAATAAGCTTCTCTGCACAAACCCACTGAACCAAAGGAAGACCATGAGTCTTAATGGCCAACAAGGCTGTGTCATTTGCAAACCAAACTACAATTAACATTAGCACCTCTGATTTTTCACAAGTTGTCAAAATAAAGAAACAAACATATAGATCATGCCTACCTGAAGGAATGCCTATATCCAAAATATGTTGATTGAACTTGAACCAAACCAAAAACTGAATTGCTATATGAATATATGAAATACCATTTATATATCAGTTCTCATTAATTCTGAAATAACCAAATATCTAAAAATACTATTTAGCAACTGAATATTTTCATCCATAAAAACCGAATTACTTTAATATTTGTATCTAAAATATTCAAAAACTAAATGAATTACTCCTTCTGTATCATTTTAGTTGGTGTTTAAGGTTTTTACACAAAGATTAAGAAAATACAAAATTTTATGTAGTTTATCTTGGTTACATAAAAGTAACATTAAATAAAATTAGTTTAACCAATAAGAAAAATATACAATATTTTATAATTGGTCACAACTTTGTAATGACATTAAATTTTATCTAGAATAATGAGAACATCACGTAATATGAAACAAAATTAAAATCCCTAAACACCACTTAAAGTGATACGGAGGGACTATCTAACATTTTAATCTAAAAGTCCCAAAAACTACCGGATCTGATCTCTTTTCCAAATTTCCTAAATTATTAAACCGAACTGAATCAAACCCAAACTTTTAACAGAAGCTTGATCTATGTTTTATCAACTGAATCAAACAGAAGCTGGCCTAAATTGTAAATACCCGAGCACTGCTTATATCCGAACGCTCAGACTTATGTCACAGTGACACACATCGAATGCTGATCAGTTGCATCTCCCTTGAGTACCTTTTGAGCTTTTGCTCCCGCATCAGAAAAAAGGTTAGGGTAAATACCATGTGCCAACCTACAACAATCAGCCCATTTTGAAGACCAATAGAAAGCCCATAATTGATCTTAGTAGATCGAGAAATATTAAAATAAAAAAAAAAGTCGTGAGAAGATATATCCATCTCGCATCGTCTCCTCCAACGCCGATTCACCAGTAAAACCACATAACGAAAAAGCTTTTCGTCGTCATTGCGTGGAATGTTCTCAAGCGGTAACGTCACGTGTAGGGTTTTCGAACGTCAGATTCGCTCATCTCCTCCCGGCGCTTCCGTCAGTCAAACCCTCTCTCTCTATCTCACTCTTACTCTAGAGTAATCTCACTTTTCTCTTAATCTCTTCTTCAGGTGAATCGAGCTAGAAAATTCTACGAGAACCTAGTCCCAAGCCACACTCTCTACGATGTCGAGTGCCCCGATCACTGCTTCCGCAAATTCACCGAAGACGGACTCTTCCTCATCAGCTTCAGCCGCAACCACCAAGAGCTCGTCGTCTACCGCCCCTCGTGGCTCACCTACACCTCCGACTCCGACGACACGCTCCCTCCCCTCCCCCGCCGCTCCTCCCGCTTCGACAGCTTCTTCACCCAGCTCTACTCCGTCAACCTCGCCTCCGCTAACGAGCTCATCTGCAAAGACTTCTTCCTCTACTTCCCCTCCCGACGATTCGGCCTCTTCGCCACCTCCACCGCTCAGATCCACGACTCCGCTCCTTCCCCCGGCGCCGTTCCCGGCGTTCCTTCGATCGATAAGATCACCTTCGTGTTGCTTCGATTGGACGATGGTGTGGTGTTAGATGAGAGGGTTTTTCTTCACGATTTCGTTAATTTGGCTTATAACATGGGAGTTTTCATGTACGATGACCTTCTCGCGATTCTCTCGTTGCGGTATCAGAAGATTCATCTTCTTCAGATTAGGGATTCGGGTCATCTCGTTGATGCTCGTGCCATTGGCTACTTTTGTCGTGAAGACGATGAGCTTTTCCTCAATTCTAATTCTCAGGTTAAGCAAAAGTTACATACAGTCTCCTTCTCACTTAAAAGAAATGGTACTTGAGATTGTTTAAGGTTTCTGTGTAGGCGATGATGATGACCACGACTCAAGATAAGAATAAGCAGCAGGACAGGGAAGATGATGGGGAGAATGGGTTGCGCCATACCCAACCAAATGCTGAGAATTCGTTTCTTAGTGGCATCAAGCAACGGCTACTTTCCTTCATCTTCAGAGAGATTTGGAATGAAGAACCGGATAACACGATGGTTTGTTTGCTCTTGATTTGTTCCAAGACTGTTTTACTTTGGTAGACTAGATAACGGAGGGTTAAGGTTCTTAGGGACTTAGTTGATGTACCATTATCTACCTTTATCAGTCAACTGCATGTTGGATTGAACTGATCGAAGAGACACGTTTTGATTTTGGCAGAGAGTTCAAAGCCTGAAGAAGAAGTTCTATTTCCATTTCCAGGATTATGTGGACTTGATTATCTGGAAGGTAAAAATTTATGTGTTCATGCTACGTACGTATTGGAGTTTGTTTCAAGCGTTTACCATTTGACGAAGAAAAGCGACTAACTTTGTGGCTGTTCTTGATGCTCAGGTTCAGTTCTTGGATCGACATCACCTCTTGATCAAATTTGGCAGTGTAGATGGTGGGGTGAGCTCTCTGTAATACAGATTTTATGTTGAATTGAACTGATATTGACCGTTTTAAGAGTTGACAATTCGACTGAATAGATTTGTGGTGTTGATGGATAATCTCAGGTGGGAAGAAATGCTGATCATCTTCCAGCTTTCTTCGCGGTCTATAATATGGAAACAACTGACATTGTAGCATTCTATCAGGTAAATGGATGTCATTTTGAAAAAAAAACCTAATTTGTGGAAAATTGCTATTACTTATAAATTGACTTAGGACATTGATCTATATGCAGAACTCAGCAGAAGATCTTTACCAGCTATTTGAGCAGTTCAGTGATCACTTTACAGTATCAAGTAGTTCGCCGTTCATGAACTTTGTAACCTCGCATTCTAATAGTGTCCACGCTCTTGAACAACTAAAGTACTTGAAGAACAAATCAAACAGTTTTTCTCAGGTTACTACATCTTTTGTAGCATCTCCGTTTGTAAGTAATTTATCTCGACCAATGAGAGTTGAATCTGATCAAATGTTATACACAGTTTGTGAAGAAGATGTTGGTCTCATTGCCTTTCAGTTGTCAGTCACAGAGTCCTTCCCCATACTTCGACCAATCTCTCTTCCGGTTTGATGAAAAGGTAACCAAATAAACCTTTACTCTTTTTCAATATCAAAATTGGAATCATAGCCGGTTAACTTAATTTTCGGATTTTGTTACAGTTAATTTCCGCAGCAGATAGGCATAGGCAATCCTCGGACAACCCAATCAAGTTTATATCTCGAAGGAAACCGGAAACGTTGAAATTCAAGATAAAACCAGGTTAGTTTAGTTGTTTAGATATTGAGATAACTTTAACCGAACCAAACACAAACATGATCGTAACTGTTGTCTATGAAATGGGACAGGACCAGAGTGTGGAAGTGCAGATGGTCGGAGCAAAAAGATATGTTCATTCCTCTTCCATCCACATTTACCACTTGCCATTTCTATTCAACAAACACTTTTCATGCCTCCTTCTGTGGTCAATATCCATTTTAGGCGATGATACTCTTTTTGTTTCCATCATGTTGTGTAATCTATTGTTTGTAAAAGAAAAAGAAAAAAAAATCTGAAAACACATGTTTGTATCTAATCAAATAAAAGAAGAAGAAACATATATAGATTGTTACGATGGAATAATAAATAATTGGAATTTTGACCGATATTTGTAATAATTAAATATTTTTTTTATGGTTATTTGGGTTGATTTCTGGTTCGGGATGAGCATGAAACTCACGTCAAACCAAAAACACATAGACCTCTCGAATTCATATTTCAGCAATTTATAATGCAAGTGATCAGCTTAGACTAACTTTGTGGGTGGAATTTAAATCAGTAATGTTCTGCTACCAAAACCCCCGTGACAAGATTTTTCGGTAGCTTGCGTACTACTTGCTTACATTTGACACATAAATTGACAGACAAAACAACGAGTTTCTCTTAGTAGACGACCATGGCTATCGAAAAATAATGAGAGGACCACATTATGCAAAACAAGTATTTTGGGATACAGTTAATAGCCATAGGAAATCACATGAAGTGTGTTATATCAGAAGCTCACTCTCCCTATCACTTTCCCATGCATCAGCCAAAGCTCTAAGACATCAACATTCTTTTATATCTGGATTGATCAAAAACATTAATATAAATGGGCCGCTTAAAAATAGGCCTGCGTAGAAACTGTTGTTATGGGCCAGTCCAATTTTCTTTCCATAGTTGTTAGTTGTTAAATGAAGTGTCTGGAAAATGAGAGAAGACCCTCGAAGACACAGCAACGTGTAATACCATAATTTAGTGACGAAGTCGAGAAAGCTAGAACAATCCAAATTTTTCTACCAAAAGATCTTTCAAGAACCTACTGCACTCTTCATAAAATGTGTATATATACAGCAGCAGTGAGTTGAGGATCACCATCATAGAGACAAACAAGCAATTAATCTAAAGTGAACTTAAAGAAAGCTTACCACTTTGGTTTCAACCTTTTACAAACCACGATGAAGCACTTGCCATACTTCCCTCTGTTAAGCCTCTTAGTAGGAGCTCTGATACTTGGAAACATCAAACCAAGTGAAGGGTCTCTGTCTTCTGCAGTAGACACTCCAGGAAGCTTGCTATCCGATCTCTGGCTAGACAGGTTTCCTGATCCGTTCAAGATCTTGGAGAGAATCCCACTAGGACTCGAGAGGGACCAGAGTGTGGCTCTGTCTCCAGCGAGAGTTGACTGGAAAGAGACAGCAGAAGGACATGAGATCATGCTGGATGTGCCCGGTCTGAAAAAGGATGAAGTGAAGATAGAGGTGGAGGAGAATCGAGTCCTCTCAGTCAGTGGAGAGAGGAAAAGAGAGGAAGAGAAGAAAGGAGATCAGTGGCACAGAGTTGAGAGATCGTATGGAAAGTTTTGGAGACAGTTCAAGCTACCTGATAATGTTGATATGGAATCTGTCAAGGCCAAGCTTGAGAATGGTGTGCTCACTATTAATCTTACAAAGCTTGCTCCTGAAAAGGTCAAGGGTCCTAGAGTTGTTAACATTGCAGCTGAAGAAGACCAAACTGCAAAGATCAGCTCCTCTGAATCCAAAGAGCTGTGATTGAATAATCTATCTATCTTCTACCTTTGAGTGTGAAGAGTTCTACAAAATCCAATAACTTGAGTTTCATATCGTGTTGAGATAAATGGGATGTAATCTTGCAACAGATCTACCAAAAGCTTTGTAAGCTCTTTTTATATACGCAATAAAGTATTCAAGTATTTTTAAAAATATCCAAGTTTTTTAGTATTCCAAAATTGTTCGTTCTGCCACCTGCCTCATCCCAATGACAACACTCCAAATATTTAAACTAGAACAAAATTACTAAAATAATCTTGTCAAAAGAACAGCATGAGAACAGTGATCTAAAATCAATGGAGTGTAGAGTCACTTGATCATTTGTTAAAGAACAGGACTCATAAAATATAAAGCATTAGATCAATGTTTTACAATAAAACCTGTGCTTCAGATTCAGAAACTGAATCACAACATACAAAAAGAACAGTATCCATTTATCAATTCACTACTAGAATCAATTTAGGCAGGCAAATTAACACTAACTTATTCAGATAACTGAGAAAAAAAAGCAGACTAGAGTCAATACAAAATTGAAGAAAAAAAAGAAGCATGAGTACCATTTGAGAAACAACAAAAGGTAAAATTATTTGGACTTGGATCTCATGAGCTGCTGAGCATCAGATGGAGTTGGAAGTGCTGGAATAGCTCCTTTCTGAGTTGTACACACAGCTCCACATGCATTTGCAAATGCTAGAGCCTCCTTTAGCTTTCCTTCATCCTGTAACATTCATCACACAGACACCAAAACTCAATCCATATGCCTAATCAAAGACCTGAAAAATGTTCCGAGGTATTACTTACATCGAGTATGGAGCCATCTTTCCCTAAAGAGACCAGAAATGCACCAACAAAAGAATCACCAGCTCCAGTTGTATCAACTGTTTTCACAGAGTATCCAGGCACTCTCCCTTTGAATTTCTGCATATTTGAAAACCGAAAAAACTCTATTTAGATCACTAAAAAGGCATTATGGTGTCTCATTTGATTCCTTTTTTTTTGTTACCTTAGTGTAGTATCTGCAACCTTTTTCTCCATCAGTTACAATAAGCAGCTTGAGCTTGTCATGCATTAGAGACAAAACAACATCATCCTTCTCTGCATCTCCCCTAGTGAGGAATGTTACCTCGTCATCGCTTACCTACACACGTGATTATTCGATACTAAGATCATTTCAAACAAGAATTATCATGAATACACAAACACAAGGTACCTTGATAATATCAGCCTCATTCCAGATGCTTTTGATGCCTTCTATGGCAGCCTCAGTGGAAGACCAAAGAGGCAACCGAACATTAGGGTCGTAAGAGAGTAGAACTCCTGCGTCCTTGGCGGTTTTCATAGCAGCCATGTGAGCCGCTCTACATGGCTCAGAGATCAAGCTAATGGAACCGTAGTGGAAAATCTTGGCTTTCTTGATGAGATCCTTGTTGAGTTCAGATTCTTTCAAAAGCATATCCGCACTTGGGTTCCTGTAAAACATGAACTCTCTCTCGCCGTTCTTCTTTAGTGTCACAAAGGCCAAAGCAGTCCTTGCATGGGTGTCAAAGCAAACTCCTTCGCTGTTCACACCGTTCTTCTTCAATATGTTGACAAGCATGTGTCCAAACTCATCATCACCAAACTGAAAAATATCAAGATCGGACAAGCAAAGATTATTCTAATAACACTTAAGTAAATATACATATCCATGGCCGGTTCTGGACAAAGCCGAACTAAACATTGGCCTCTGACTCTCAAAATTTTAGAAAAAAATTGTATAGACATAAACCTCCAGTAAAATAAATATTTTATTGAAATTTTATTAAATTGGCTACATCCCAAAAAATCTCAGGGCCAGTCCTGTACGAACCTTGCCAATGAAAGCTGATTTGCCACCGAGCTTGGAGATGGCACATGCAACATTAGCCGGAGCACCACCAGGGGCTTTAAGAAAACCGGTGGACTCAGCCAAGGAAACACCAGAAGTGTCAGGGACAAAGTCGATAAGCATTTCGCCAAAGGAAACAATCAGTGGAGTAGCCATCTTTTGATGAAATGTTAAACGCACAAAAACAAAAGAAGCCTCTCTTTATTAAGCTGGAGAATGCACAACAGAAGGCATGTAAAGTGGGGATAAGGATTAACGAAGTCCCTAAAATCCAGTTAAACTCAGTCCATTCTTTGACTGTTAAAAATACCATCCATATTGTATAGCATTTTATTATTTATTGTGTGTGATTGATCTTGATTCTTATTAAATGACCGGAGGATGCGTAGGCTCAAACATCTGCAACTTATAAAACTTGCATAAATACATCTACAGTTTTTTATTTAAAAATTCTATAAATACTTCACTTCTAAGACAAAAAACGTTATTCTACAAGTATTGTTTAATTCAAATACTTTCTTGATAGATAATTCTATAGTTTATTCAATTACTCATACGTGTACCAAAGATTTAGGAGTCTGGAAGGTCCTACCTAGCCTAGTGTTTAGCTTTGCAAAGTAAATGAGATACGTCTGTGACCTGTGGAAGTGTTCTTCAGTTCTGCCATGTAATGCTATGATGTTTTTAATTGAAAATGGAAACAACTTATTATTCATCAATACAAACACTTCCTAAATGATTTCCCGGTTTGCTTTCCGGTTCAGATGGGTAATAAATATAAAGATCAAGCTTTTCAGAACAAGAAGGAGATAAAACACAATCTTCATCTACATTGCAACGCCATAGATAAAGCTAGATCCAAACTAGAAACCAGACATACAACAAACTCACACGAATATGGCACAAGTTATCTTTAACTAATCCTCTAAGCTATAATGTTTCTTGACAGCTTCAGTAATCTCCCAAACAACTTTCATATCTTTAGGGAAAACAACTACATTTCCTTTCCCTATCTCAAAGACGTCTTCTTCTCTGTCGTATCCGTCTACATTCACTTTGATCTTCCCTTCCACGAAATACATTGTCTCTGTCTTCTTAAACGTCCATGGAAACTTGCTTGGACCACCTTCCCACCTGCTCAGTTCACCAACAATAAAAATTAAAAGAGTAATCTTCATTGGTTCTTTTGTGAGTAACTTGAACATAAAGTTTCTGTCTTTCAGACATAACTAATCAGAAGTCAGAATTTTCAGTCTTTCAGACATAACTAATCAGAAGGGTTAAAGAAAGGAACCGACTTGGGCCAAGAGGAGACGCCTAGTTGAGCAAGTTTGGAATCGGAAGGTTGTCGCAGGATCTTGACTCCGTGAATTTCAATGGGATTTGAATCGGAGGGAGATACGATTGCTTCTTTAGGGTTTAGCTTAGTGGTGATGATGGAAACGCAAACGCAGACAATCACCAGGAGCAGAGACAAAGTGAGAAAATGATTGCCCATTGGATTCCTTCACAAACTCTGTTGATTGAAAGAGAACCCGAAGTTTACAGCCTACTTCAGCTATGTTTCTCTCCGTTTTTCTCTTTTGCTCAACAGGCGATGTTTTCTAGCAGCATCTCCAACTAAGCTCTTTATTTTAGAGGAGGGACCTACTACGTAAAATAAAGGGATAAACAGGTTGTTCTTCGACAGTGGTCCTTTGTATATTTTCTTTAAATTTTCGTTATATTATATTTTAGTCTTCGATAGTACAAAAATTAAAATATAATCATTAAACTTTCAAAAATCAATAAAACATATTATTTAATAGATATTAAAATAAAATATTTTTGAAAAATATAATAATATGTAGTCAAATATAACTATAAATAGAATAAAAATATTAATAATGTATTTTTAATTGAAATAGTTTTTAAAAAATTATAATGATAAGTACTAAAATATGATATATAAAAAGTTATCATGCAAATGTGAGACATATATAATTGTAAGGATCAAAGTGAAAAGTAAATAGTGTTTGAAGGGTCTGAATAGTGACTCTTTATATTTGAAGGTGTACTGTTTATCTTTTTAAAAAATACTCCCTCTGGATTTAAATGTATGATGTTTAAGGTTTTACACACATATTAAGAAACAATAAATACACTATTTTAATTGTTACTTTTTGGTTATATCAATAAAGTTTCACCACTCATAATTTTACTTTTTAATTTATGTTTAAATTTAAAAATAAATACATTAATTATATCTCAAAACATCATACATTTGTATACAAAATAAAAAGATAGAACATCGTACATTAGTATCCGGAGGGAGTAAAAGGATAAATGACTGTTGGAATGCAAAACTTTTTAAAAAATAAAGGGATAAAATGCTCTCGGAGATGCTAAGGTTGGTAACTCTACCAATTTGTGTTTTGTTTTCTCGTGAAAAGCGCCATTCGTTTTTGTGCAAACAATTTCATTAAAAATTAAAGGTAGTTACACTCCATTAAGGAGAAATTGTTCCAGAAACCGATAGCATAGAAGTTAAGAGACAACCACATTGAAACTACAACATAGAAAAGAATGCAACTTGACATGATCAGAGGAAACACACAGCAGTGTAGCAATTCATGTGAAATAAAAAGGGAGGCAAGGTCACGAGCATCTGAGAACACGTTCAGAGATCTATAACCACTGTCTGAAGCTGTAGACAAAATACAAGCAACCACCACATCTTCAACTAAAGAAATCCAGTCCTCGAGACTTCAATCTAGAGATTTGGAGGAGAGCAAATTCGGAATCAGCTTTCTTTAACCCTAGAACCATTGAATGGTTCGCAAGGCTAAAGCCTGTGAGCTTTTCAAGACTCGCTCCATTAAGGAGGAGAGTAGTACAGGTTTGAACACTGGACACGTTTCACCTCTCAGATAGAGGGAATGTTTGAGCGCAACCTTCCTAATCTTAGATTCGTGCTAGAGTACTTTCTTCAGCATGTCTAAGGATACTTTGTCACTAATACCATTGAATCTTGACACTACAACTTTGAATCTTATAATGAAGCTATGTAGAGACTTGGTTGGCGCTTGTGCTTAGTCACATAGATCGATATCAGACGCTTCCCTATCCATGAACATGGAGGATTGTTTGAGAAACTCTGAGGAAAGTTGTCGAAATCTGTAGATGGAATTTTGTTTTAGACGAGCGTTGCTTCTTCGAGATTTTTGACGATAAGGAGACAATGGCCAGCATTTTTCGTGTTCTTATTTTTTTATCTGCCCCCCCCCATCACGACTCAGAAGGATTCCAAATGCGCATTGGGATCTTTTCTGCTATTGTAGGATGAAACCTTGATTTTCCCAAGGTCCGAGAAAGATGGGCGCTAAAAATACGTTAAGAGAAAAGTAAATTAAAAAACAAGTTGACTCTATTCCGAACTGAAGGAAGGTTCCATAGACAAAACCATACAATAGATTCGTCTGGAAGCGAGTTTACAACGGAATTGAATAAGCAGAGGCAATGATCTTTCTAAGTTCCCTAAACTAACCACCTAAGCTAAAAATATCCCTTTGTGAGTCGCATCTCGTAAGTAATTTTTTGGCCTTCTTCTCTTGTCTCCACAATTGTTTATTTATTTCTCTCTAAGTCAGCCAACTTCCTAATTTAATTTCCCACTAGATTTTGACCAGCACATTCGTACGGATATTTTATATTTTATGAATATATACTTTTGATATTATTATAAATGTTTTAAGTATATAATTTTAATTTTAGTGTTATATATTGTGAATATAGACCTATTATTTTAGTAAATTGTATACATGGTAGCATCTATCATATTATTTTAGTAAATTTTATTGATATAATATTTTTAGGATGTTATGATATTAAGTTTTCTCTTTTTTCTTGTTATTAAATTAAGACTTAAAAATATTAGATTACTTTAATTTTTACAACATAGTTTGTGTTTTCGTGTTACATTTCAAGAAGTTATTCTATATTATCTATAATTTTATCATTTGAAAAATTTGAAATATTATCATTTTAAGTTTGAATATTTAGTTTATAAAATTTTGTATTTTGTCAAAATTGTTTGGAAAATTACACAACTATATTTGAGGTGGAAGATTATATGATTTTCAAAAAAAATTTGTTACTAAATTAATGCATTATTTTATATAAATAATTCTATTTTGGTAAGATTTTTAATATATTTTTTAGCATATTTTTTATAATTAATATAAATTTGAAATTTATAATTAAAATTAAAATTTGATTTGTCATTAATATTTAAATGAATTATTAAAATTTCATAGTTTTCTAATAACATATTTTAAATAGTATATGAACTAAAGGGTAGTTATAAACTATTATATTTTTGTATATAAGATGTTTTAAACAATATATTGTTGGGAGTTTCAAAATAAATAAAAAGATAATATGTAGATATAAAATTTTAACCTATGTTAATAAATTTATGTTGATAAATTTATTTTTGTAAAATAATAATAATAAAGTTTACGAATTTTAACACATTTTAATGATGAGTGATAATTTATTTAAATGAAACTATTTTAAAAATAGAATAGATCAATTTACCCAGATTTAATTCATATAGCACTTCTATTTTAATATAATACACAATATATTTAAAAATATAAAAATAGTATAGAATTTTATTTTCTTGTTTTATAATAAAATTTTGATTATTGATTTATAATATTATATTACTATTTACGAAATTAATTAAGTGTTATTTTATAAAAATATTTAAAATGTTAGTAGGATTTTGTTAGGTTCTTTCTCAACAGAATTTGTTATAGTTAAAAAAGAAAATTCAAATTTATAGTTTTTTCTTTTTGGTAAAAATTCAAATTTATAGTTTGTTTATTATTATTGTAAATAATCAAATATGTTATATTAAATAATTTTTTAAATGGTCCTAGTATGACTTGTTAAAGGATAGATAAAAAATAGGACTTTGTTTTAATAGATTAGATTCTTCTCGGATTCTTCCTTATCCCATGATTCGCGTTTATCCTCTTTGGAAGTTTTATTTTCTTGTTTTATTCCATATTCCTTTCCAAGTAAAGAGAGCATAACTTCTTAGGGCCTCTTTGTGATTTAAGTCGTTGTGAGCTGTTTTATATTTTAGGCCGTGGCGGGCCATTTTATGATTTTCTCGCTTATCTTGTTACTTTGTATCGAGCTCCTTTGAGCTGTTGGTTTATAAAATGACTAGTGTTAGCGCTGGGTTCATATGTTTTATTCTTAAAAAGTTATAATTTTATATATGGTCGTAGTAAAGATTTTTTTTTTCAAATGAAGATGAAAATATATTAAAAGAGAATGATATTTTTTTTATCTATTTGTAGTGGTTATCGAATATGTTTTATGGTTTGAGTAGTAAAATATATGTGTTCTTTAAACAACATACATATAAGTACCATGTGGACAATATATAAAAAGAACAGCATTTGAAATTGTATTTTAGAGAATAATCTGAATTTATAGGTGTGTAACCAAACATAACTCAGTTGTATATGTGTTATTTGATTTTTGATGAGAAACTAATTCTGGCGATGGAGCACATCAGAGAATGAGGAAAAACATTTATATTTTTTGTTTAAAAATTAAAACAAAAATCGAAAATAGTATGCAAATGAAACGGAAAATTGGAACATAAGAAACCACTTATAAATTGTAATAATGCTGATTTATAGATAACTTTTCCTACATATGGGACAACTTATGTTTGTACGAAGCCATTGGTCAATGCAGCGGCAATGGAAAGTATGGCAGCAAGTAAGAAAGCATAGACAGGTTCCATTGTTGAAATTTCCGAAGCATACCGTGCATGTATCGTTTTTTTCTTTTTAATTGGAGGCCTATTAGTTCTCTCAAGACTGGTGATGGTAAGGTCGACGTCAAGTCTTATAGTTTTGGTTGTAGTCTGTGATGGGAAGAATAACTTGAAGATCATCAACGTCAAGTCTTATAGTTTTGGTTGTAGTCTGTGATGGGAAGAATAACTTGAAGATAATCAGTTATGTTATTGTCATCTATTGTCATCGGCTGTTTATAAATTTATTATGTATTGGGTCGTCTCTTGAATAAGCAGTTGAGTCGAGATGTTATATTTCATGGTATGTTAATATAAATTCCATACCTTTGTTAGAGTCTTTAAAATTATCTTGATTGTCGATGATAAATGGTAGCTGAAAATCAGTGATAAATTGGTCCAAGATTCTTATGTTTTTACCTTCATCAATTTTAAACAAACTATTAGCTTGGTTTTATGGCTTCACTAAAATTTTGGAAAAGCATAGTAAGAAGATGTGATTCTTTTTTTATAAACTATAATCGGGGTAAGTGCATTGCTCTCGCAAAAACAAAATAGTTACAGAACTAAAATCATGAATCTTGGGAATACGACATGTAACTTCTCCTTACCTAGTACTATGCTTTGTATAAATTTAACTTAGTTTTGGCTCTATAGTAAAATATCGGATATATCTTTATTGACATAGATAACAAAACAGAACTTGCATAAGTCATGCATCTATTGGGAATTTGAGAGGTACCGTGTAGTCAGAAAATGGCTTACAATAGAAGTCTAAGGGCTTATGCATTCCGTTTCTGCTCTTGGCAGCACCCGTAAATCCCACTGTACAACAAAGACCTGTGAAAATTTACGACCAAACTTCCAATGTACCTTAGCGAGTAAGATTTCCCACTTGGACCAGGGTCCTTGAGATCATCAATGTACTTCCTCCAGACTCTCGTACCACATCTTTCCTTCGTTGAAAGAGTATATTTTCCTGATTTTGGGGATCTAGATGTTCTCTTGCGTGAGGACAAACTCGCCGTACATTGCAGACGTCTTTCCCTAGAATAAGAACAAAGATGACTGAGCTCGAGTACATACAGTAGCCGGCTGCTAGCAAGTTGTGCCCAGGTTGTCACGCGTTTACTATACGTATTTGTTCTTCTGACCAAAGCTGCAAGGAACACACAGCAGTAGATCAACAACATTATGAACACTGTGTATCTTTTCTGAGTGGCCATGTGGAAAGTGAAAGGGAGAGTAGTTCATTTACAGTGGAAATATCATTGGACTCGTAGGGGCTGTAGACACCAATTATGGAACCGGTGGAAACTGCAGCGATGATGTTGGAGGAACCGTCCAACTATGAAGTTGCCGGAGCAATTATTTAACATGAGCAATCCGAAAGAATCAGATCAAGAACTCGAGCTCCAAGATGGATTTCTCATCTCCTACTTCCCTATAGAAGAACCATTTGTCAATTAGTATCAGATGATTCCCAGATTTAGACAACACAACACACCCTCAAAATATTTTTAACAAAAAACCATTTTTCCTCTTTGGTTTCAAACCCAAACGTTTGAAACTTTGGGTGAAGGCGGTTGGCTAATTCGTCAAACACACTGAGATAGAGAGTTAAATCAAGGAGCAGTTGTGATGATGCACTATCCAAACTTGTAAAACATGTCCTCTTAAATATTTAACTGGTTGAAACAATTGTTGAGTGTATTACTACAGAGCCCTGACTTGGCCCAGAAGCCATGAGTTTGCTGCCCAAGGTGATTCAGGGTCCTGCAAGAGACAGAGCCAGGAAAGTGAAGAAGATTCATTGAACAAATATTCTAAAACTGCAACTTTAGGTATTCATCCATATAAACGAATGTGCATAGCTCTTAAAAGTGATAACCAGGAACCAACATAAATATAGCGTAGAGATTTTCATGTACCTGATCGATGCAAAAGTTAGCTAAAACTTTCGTGAAACGAAGACTACTCCAGCAGCTTGCTGGTAACTCTTTGGAGCAACCCTTTGCATATTAACCTCGTGGAAGCATGACCATAGGTTTTTAAGAGTTTTCAATATCTCATTAAAAACACTGCACGTTTTAGCCGTTGATGCGTGTATAAGGTGGTTATATATTGATTTCATTTATTTGACCATGAAAGAAGTTTAAATCTAAGACAATAAAGTATTAGGCTATGTATATCACCTACGTGTATAACCATCATCATAAGCTTACCCATCATCTGTTTTACTTGAAGGCACGTGATTGTGGAATCACCTGCACAGAAAGAAAGAAGGTTTCTAGAGTAAGAAGCAGCCAATGATGATCCTTATGAAGTTATAAGCATCACATCACATAGAACATGACAAAACCCAAAAAAAAAATTAAACATGACAAAGCCTACAAACGTTGTAAGAAAAGTAAGTTGACTCAAAAGTACCATCATCAGGTCAAGCCATACATTTAGAAGAGTGGATGTTTAACAGTGATGATTAAAACATACTGACAGGAAGACCAAGTTGTCTCATGCACCTGCTGTGGATTTCAACGTATTCTTCATAAGACTGCAAAAACAAACAAAAAAATGAGTACAAGACTTTGTCAAAGATTAGACAAAAAACAGCAACCTCAAAACTGGAGCTCATGATGCTTCTCAAGAAACATAAGAAAGCCCCTTTTGATGCAAAACTTGAGCTAAACCCTGAGATATAGTTGAATATGGATCAGATATATCCCGGATGCTTTAAAAAAAAAAAAAACACTACAAACTTTTGCTACAGGGCTCTCCAAAGGCAAACCCCATGAGTTGGATCGTAAATACTTTTCTTTCTCTGGGAAATATTCTGAGGCTACACCATATCCTCTCTGCTATGAAACATGGAATCTGCTGAGGTCATCCTGGTTTGAGTAGACCGTAGAAGGGTAGGCATCCGTGTATGGCCCCACATATTCTTATTGTACTCTTCGTCTCCTGAGGAAGATGGAGGTTCAACGGGAGGAAACAAAAAAAAAGTTTAATTGAGCATCAGAGAACTAAATAACTACAGAACAACTTCGATTAAAAAAAGGCAAACCTACTTCAGCAGGCAGACAGGGAACGTAAAAAGTTTAAAAAATTTCATACTTCCAAGAAATGCAGATTGCCTTACTACCGTATGTGTAATGAATTAGACGGGTTGAATCTGGTGAAGAGTGAGATTCTGAGTTTTATGCAACCCTTTTATAATTGAACAGATTAAGGAAATTATGAAAGGGTAACTTAAATCGACTCCATGGAAGAGTTTTAATAAGAGAGTTAAAGGCGAATCTTAATAATGGTTTCAATGAATACGAAAACGTAACACCTCAATTACGTCAGAGCCGGCGGAGTTTCAAGCAGATGACCGCCATGGAGAAAGAGAAAGGTTACGTTGGGCTTTTTGTTCGTAGAGCTGTAAACTGGGTTAGTCCACGTACATTAGTTCATATCCATTTATCATCCACAAAGAATGACCATGTCCATTAGGAACCATGTCCACTAAGGACCAGACCCACTAACACCCATGTTTACATGGGTTGCCATGGAGTTTATAATAGACCATATAAGAAAAAATTATATTTTTAATCTCTAAGCCTACAAATTTTACAGTTTTGGCAGAAAACTCGATTTTGCGGTTTTGACAGACAAACTCGATTTTCCAATCTTGCAAGGAATACTTGATTTTACGATTTTGACGGGAAAACTCGATTTTACGGTTTTGGCGGAAAAACTCGATTTTTCGGGTTTGGCAAGAAAACTCGATTTTTCGGTCTTGGTAGAACATGATTTTGCGGTTTTGGCAGGAAAACTCGATTTTACAGTTTCGGCGGGAAAACTCGATTTTGCGGTTTCGGCGGGAAAACTCAATTTTGCGGTTTCGGCGGGAAAACTCGATTTTCCGGTTTTGGCGGGAAAACTCGATTTTCCGGTTTTGGCGGGAAAACTCGATTTTCCGGTTTTGGCGGGAAAACTCGATTTTCCGGTTTTGGCGGGAAAACTCGATTTTCCGGTTTTGGCGGAAAAACTCGATTTTCCGGTTTTGGCGGGAAAACTCGATTTTGCGGTTTTGACGGGAAAACTCAATTTCTCCGATAGAACTCAGTTTCAATCACCAAAATCGCCAAAGGAGTCGCATAAACTCTCTTTCACGATGAAATGAAATTTTCCAATTTTCCTCCAAATTTTGGAAACCCTAGATTTTTTTTTTAATTGGGCCGCCCATGTCCGTATTAACCAAATCCACAAACACCCATAGATTAATTGGTTTCCCATTTTTGACAATTTAAATCCCATCTGGAAATATGAGTATAACTAATGGAAGCCCAAATATATTTGGACATGGACACTCATCGGACAGCCCACCCATTTTACAGCTCTATTTGTTTGTTTATCATATTGAGCCGTTATCATCTAAACACTAACATAACGTGGCCCATATTGAACAGTGGAGAGAGTGCTGACGTGGCGTAAAATCCCCCATCCTACTTGCTGATGTGGCGGCCTAAGAAGGCAGATAAGCCAACTTTATATATATAGATAGATAATAATGATTTTTTCTTGTCAAAAACCTATTTGGTGGTAGCAATTAAATGAATGGATTTCTAATTATGAACTGCACAATGTCCAACGACATCTCATGATGAAAAATTGGAGCAACCGGCTACCACGTTGGGCGAGCATGTCAATAGGCGAGGATGTTAGGTAAGACATCGTGTGGGAAGGACGGGAAGAGCACACAGCGGCAAGGACGAGGATGAGGATGAGATGGGGAGGATGGGGATGAGATGGGCGAGGAGGAACAGCGAGGAAAAACGGGCGAGGACAAATGGGAGAGCACTTTGGTCTGGGTGACAGGTCCATTATCGTCTTCTGTTGATTGTTTTGTGTAATGCCGTTTTCAGTTTTCCGAAAGTTATTTAGTAAACATCAAGTTTAGTTTGATTGAACGAAATTTATCTTCGGCAAAGATTGTTTTGAAGTTTGTTATTGGAAACTTATATCATAAAACTTTTTAGGTTTGTTTTATGAAAAACCAGAGGGGTGTCCGCGGAATATTGTTTTATTGTTGTTAAAAGTATGATTTTTTGGATAATATAATTAGATGATCACTTTTAATTGTTAAGAACGTTATTTGGTGTTTTTATTGTGTTATTTAGTAGTAATAGTGATATGTTAATATAATTTGTCTTTGTTTTTTCAATAATGTGTTTTTTCAGTATAGTAGTGAAGCGAGCATCTAATGTAAAAATATATTGAATTTCAATAACTTAAATTTGCATTTATACATTTGTTGATTCAAAGATTAACGGTTTCAGCATCAAAATTATTTTTTATTTTTTTCATATTTTTGAACATTATAACTTTCAAGATGTTTTTGTCTTTTTCCCATATTTTGAAATTGAGCCTTCAACATCTATGTATTTTGTTTACCTTTCTGGTATGCGGTGTTTCTCATCATCACCGAAAAAGACTCACATCATGCTCTTGTTCTTTATCGCCTTCTTCACCTTGAGATTTCTAGTATTTGTTGTAAATCGGGTTTAGGAGTTCCCAGTTGTGCGGTTGTTTCTAGCGTTGTTTTAGGCTGCTCCATTCAATATAGGATTCTCCTCTTCTTCCTTAGATTTTAGCTGATGTTATGAACTGCATCTCTTTGGGTTGGGTCAGAGTTTAGTCGTCTTTAAAGTTATTTTCCTCGTCGTTAGCTTACCATAGATACTTCCTTCCCGTCTTGGTTTTCAAGATATGGTTTTTGGTGATTTGACTTCTATAGCTCGAGGACGGCTCCACGATGATTTCGTTTTGTCTGCCCTTCCATTTATGTTCTCTCATCTCGTTGCAGCTTTCATCGTTGCTTGCGTCTCTGTGACTCTCTCTTTCGCCATGTTTGCCACTCCAGGTTTGGATAATGTTCTCCTCCGAGTATGCTCTGTAGATTTGGAAGATTGTTTCTGGTCTCAAGTCTGGGCTCATGTTTCTCGGGGTTGGCTTTCGTTCTCCCTCACTCATGTTGTTCTCTTCTTCCTTTGCTCCCCTTAGTATAAGTGTGCGGTATTAGTCTCTTGGAGCTTTGGTCCCTTCTATCCCAAGCTTTGTGGTTCTTCACCGGCATAGGTGTCTTGTTTGTGCTTGTTTAGTTTGTGAGGTGCTTCTTACCTCTTAGCTGGTGGTTGTGGTTATCGTTCGTTATGTATATCTCTTCCTGCTTCGTGGTAATTTTGGCCTTCTGTTGATTATTCTTCCTCTAACCTGCTTTCTTTATTCTTTGCATTGGTCATTGATCACGCTCATTTGTGTTTGAGAGATTGTTTTATCTCAAGATTATCTTTCTACATTTTACTGACTTTTGATTGTTCTGGCCAAGACACTCTATGATAAAGTGGGGTAAGTTAGTTTTCGTTCTTGATCGCCTTTGAGTTCTGGACCTTTATTGAGTTAGTATTACTTTGACATTTTTTTCTCTGTGATTATGGAGTTTTTATGTTTAGATTATGTGTTATGCTTTAGTTTGGTTAATATTAAGATAAATATATAGTTGTAAATGAAATAATAGAAAATAATAAAAAATAATAAAACCGCGAAAGTTTATGTTATTTTTAGCTGTGAATAAATTAAATATTTAAAATACATTTATATTTTTTTACTTATTTCTTTATTCGTTTTGCAATTTTTTGAACAATAAAATAGATTAAAATAGATTATCAAACTTCAAATGATGATGGTTAGTGTAAGAAGGATTAGATAGTGTATAATTAGAAAAAGTAAACCAAATTGCAATAATCTAAAAGAATAATGATCTAAAATGTAATAAAACAAAAAAGTGAACACATGTCAACAAACCCCCATTCCACATGTCATAAGAAGAGAAAAAAGCCAACTTTATATATATAGATAGATAGATGTTTGGTTAAAATTTGTCAAAATTAGTTTTACCAAAGTTTATTTCGTAGAACTATTTAGTTTTTTTTTAATGAGTTCCTTATAACTTTATCGATGATAATTTAACGGAAATTTATTTTGTAAAACTGTTTATTTTTGTTTTATAAAACATTTTCTGTAAAATTTTATCGATGTTAGTTTTAGAAAAAAATATTTAGTTTCGTTTTACAAAAGATGTTATGTAAAACTTTTTCGAAGTTAATTTTATAAAATTTTATCTCGTAAAAATTTCTTCTTTTGGTTTTAAGAAAGATGTTTCGTAAAATTTTATTGGAAAATAAGGACATTCTTATTATATCCTTTCAATGGAATGGTTATCTCGAGTAATTTCTTGTTCGCATCGAAATTGTTTCGTTACATTTTCAGGGAATTATACGAAGTTTATTCTAATGTATCGTCATTTTGATCGAAATAGCGTATGCGGAATTATTCTATCGACATTTCGGTTACGTGGATGATACTTTATTTTACGTTTATGTGCTTTATATGTTGTTGATATCACTAGGACCGATTTAAATCCATCAATAATTTTTAATATTTTTATTTCTTAGTTTTGGAGATGAATGCACATTATGGTTTTTCCCGTTGCAGGATTTCTTTCAGTTCTTTGGTTCACTCAAAATTATTTGGCCGAACCAACCGAATATGTAAGAGACTGCATCTCTTTCAGTTCTCCCCACTGCAGGATTGATGAGGGCGGATGGCTGAAACAGTTTTTTTTCCCTACTTTCCCGTAAGTAAAAAGCAGCTGTAACTAAAAATATACAACAAGAAGAGAGTTATACTATGTACATGTGGTTTTTTACAAAGCAGCTTTTTCTTTTAATGATTGCAAGTAAAAGTGCATAAATATGATGAAATTTTGGTCAAAAGAGTTATGATGAAAAGACTTACTTTGATTTTTGAGTGAATTAGGTGAAAAACCAAAAACAATATGAAAATTAGGAGAATACCCAAAACAGTAAAAATATGGGCATAGATATTTGTGTTGGACAAATAAGATTACCATTTTGACCTTCAGTGAATGACACGGTTTTGCATTTGTAGGCTAGCTTTGCTTAGGTGTACAAACAAAAAAAAAAGACCTGATCCCCACCAAAATATTAAATTTAATTATATTCCCAAGAAAGAAAAAAGAGAGAAAACAAAAACAAAAACAAAAAGGGAGACATAGAAAAACATCCGCAGAAGATGAACAGTGGGTGTCTTATCTTTTGCATTTCACACCGCGAAAGTTAAATTTAAAAATTCCAATTTTTTTTCTTTTCTGCTTCTTTCAAATTTCAGAATTTGATCCTCAAATTTTAGAATGTGATCTGCCGGAGTTGAGAACTCGAATCCACATAAACCAATCCAGGTCTTTCTTTTTCCTAATTGCTAGTCTCTGTTTCTATGCTGTCAAACTTTTATCTGAATTGTATTGATTTGAGGTTCAGTGCAATATAAAAGATATACGGCTATTTTAATTGTTATAAAGTGTCTGTTTGCATGTTTGCATTTTTATTGGTCAGTTAATGGTTTTATTAGCCAGTCGATTTGTTCTTGTGAAGGCTAAACAATTTAGTAACAGTCTAACATACCTTAAACGATAGCATTATATATTTTTATCTTTTCTCGGGACGGTTAAAACGAGAGTTTAGCAATGTGTCTGGTCGTTTTGGTTTGCTAAATTCACTTGTGACTGTTGGTGTAATGAAGTGTCTGTAGCAGGATTGCATCTTCGTTGGTCGGTTACTTGGTGTTGGTCGGTTACTTGGTGTGTTAGCCTGATAGTTTGTTTTTGTTAAGGCTAAACCTTTTAGTAATCGAACGTGGATGGTAGCAGTATGTTTAATCTTTTATCAAGACCGTTAAAAAGGGGGAGTTTAGCAAAGGGTCTGATGGTTTTGGTTTGTTAACTCCATTTGTAACAGAGAATCAGTTCAAAATAAATAAAAAAACTCCACTTGTAACAGTTAAATATATATCAAGCCCCTAGAGAGAAATCAGAACGTAGACAGACCGGAGCTCCGGGAAACAGAAATTGCTAGGTTACATGGAAAAAAGAAGAAACACACCTAAACAACAAATCTAAAGCAAACTAAAAGAGATATGGGGAAGAACACGAAGGAGGCGGAGCCTCCACCTCTGACAGACACCGACGACCAGCGAATCATGGGGATCCCGAAGCTTTCCTAGAAGTCCACCGCACAACCCAAACGAATCTGAAGAGGAAGAGACGAAGCACCACAAAAACAAAACCAGACGACATCTAGGGGTCCGCCGCTCCAGAGACCCATACGCGGTGGAGAAGAGAGATAGGCACCTCCGGCTTACCGATTCACCACTGGACCGTCATGAAGAACTGATTCCGAGAGACGGGCAGAAGACCTCCGCATGGTCCGGCAAGAAACACGAGAGACCGAGAGGCTCCGCCCAAACGTGATCTGAAATTATTTTCAATCCTAAATTCAAAATCGAAATCATGTGAATATTTCTTCGATGATTTTTATTTTTCTACTTTTTCTTCACGCTTCTTCCTTCCTACGAGCCTGGTCAAAAATTAAATGGAGATTTCAAATTGCTTTGAAATGATGTTTTGATGGTAAAACCCAGTTTAGTTGGGTGGAGAGATAAAAAAATATATTATAATCTACTTTGTCATGCTTGTAGATTACAAATAGAATTGGAAAAGGATGTAGGGATATAATCGTCCAACAACTTTTGAAGAAAGTGTCGAAAACCACAAATAGATATCTACCTAAATAAGACATAAACCTTGTGTTTAAACTGCAAATTCTCTTGATTTTTTCACAATTGTTAATTGATTTTAAATAAATTTTCTGATCACAAAAATTATGATAAAAATGTGATTCTACAATACATTTTCTAAAATTATTATTTTGTGTTTCATATTAGAAGCATTAGATGAAAGGATTTCTCCTGACAAAAAAAAAAAATAGAAAGTCTTAACCAGCTGAAAAGATGAGGCATGAATGGATCATGATTTTTTTTTTTTTTTTTTGATAAAATGCGTGAATGGATCATGTTACACCATAATTTTTTTTAAAAATAATTGGCTCACGTTATCCATTAAAAATGTATATCCGTTGCAGTCTCAGACGGTGTTCACAAAACCCTCTAACATAACCAACAACTCAAAGAACGCTTTTACCAAAAAAGGCAACTCAAGGAAACCCATAGATCGATGGCTACTGAGAAATTTGGGATCATAATTGAGAAGAATCCACCCGAGTCCACACTAACCCAACTCGGTGTTCGTAGTTGGCCCAAGTACGCCCTTCTTGATCTCTGCTCTCTGTTTGAACACAACTAATATACAATCATCAATATTCTTTCATTTCTTTTCTCTTGAAAGAGAGCTTATAGCCTTTTTCCTTGCCTGGAGAAGAATGCCTTAACCTTTTGTTCTTTTTTTTTTTGAATTCGATTTCAATGACACAGGTGGGAACTTATTCCTCCAAGCAAGTTTCCATGGACTTTCAGTACAAAAGAGTCATGTTATCTGCTTGAGGGGAAAGTGAAAGTGTACCCTGATGGATCAGATGAAGCCGTAGAGATCGAAGCAGGTGACTTGGTTGTTTTCCCTAAAGGATTGAGTTGCACCTGGGATGTCTCTGTCACTGTTGATAAACATTACTACCATTCCGAGTGATTTGGTCTGTAGATTGGCTAGTTCCATTAATTGGATAAGGGCTTCACCATCTTTGTATGTTTTCTTTTGACAAAAACAATCTTTGTACGTTGTTGAAAAGTTAGTTTCTATGTCCTTTATCAGTCTATTAATTGTTTTTGGGAATTTTTGCTTCGACATCTACGTGATTTCTCGTATCTTCTAAATGGTTATCACTGCTAAAGAAAGCATGAGAGGAGAAAATTACATTTTAGGAGTAATATTTGATACATGAAATCCTTAATTCGTATCTGTTTTTTCTTGTACGAGGAATTATTGCGCATATATATTCTTTAAACAATTTTGATAATGAACAAACTTAAAACTAAAACAATTGGGGGGGGGGAGACATATTGTTATGTACTTATTAGAAGTATATTAGCAGGGAGAGAAATTCTCAGAAAAGGTTTAAGCTGGGTGGTAGGTGATGGTGAGTCAATCCGTCTGTGGGATGATCCTTGGCTCTCTTTCGAGCAACCCGGCCGACCTATCGGTCCTCCGACAATGGAGAGTCAAGACCTGATGGTTAAAGACCTGCTATGTCCTCTTACAAATAAGTGGGATCTAGAGAAAGTAAGGAGCATACTCCCTCAGTATGAGGACATTATTCTTCGCATCAAAACGAGCTCAACACAAGCACCGGACTCCATGATTTGGCTCCTGGAGAAATCTGGTGACTACTCCACAAGAACTGGTTATGGGAAAGCAATGACAGCGGACAAACCGATGGCGACTATTAATGAACCAATTAATTGGCTGAAAGACATCTGGAATGTAAAGACTAGTCCTAAGCTAAAGGACTTTCTATGGAGGGTGATAAAACGAGCTATTCCGGTGAGCTCTAACCTTGAAAGGAGAGGTTTTCCGAGCTTTGCCTGTAAATCTTGTGGTACACATGAAGATGACATTCACGCCTTTCTCAAGTGTCCCATAGCAGAGGAAGTATGGAGTCTTGTCCCGATCGCAAAAAGACCTACAAACTCTGTTTCTTCCCTAGCAGAACTAATTAAACAGGGGAATCACTACATCCCACTACCGCCGACTGGACTGAATGCTCCACTATGGCCTTGGGTAGTCTGGAATTTATGGAAGGCTAGGAACAAACTGGTGTTTGAGAATAGAGTTTTCACAGCCCAAGAAATTGTTCTCAAAAGCATTAAAGAAGCAAAAGAATGGAATGAGGCTCAAATGGGGGAAAAAGCTCCATCTTCTAGTAGCTCTACAAACCACCCTCATTGTACCGAAGGGGTTCCTCCACTAATAAATCAGTCCGGTATGCTAGTATGTAATGTTGATGCGGCCTGGGATGCTAAGACCGGAGGTTGTGGTATTGGAGGAGTCTTCTCTGGTGACAACACTCAGAACCTATCAACTGTCTCCGAAGCTCACAACCATGTTACTTCAGCGCTAATGGCAGAGGCCATTGCTGTTCATCGTGCGGTATCTACTGCCGTTTATTCAAACGTCCGATCCCTAGTGGTTCTGTCCGACTCCCTGTCTCTGGTTAAGCTCTTGAAGAAGAGAGGGACTCACACTACAAGAAAACAGCGGCATACTGAGGGAAAAAATTGTCGGTATGTCGTCGGAATAACGCTATTCCGACGACATACCGACGAAAAAAGTCCTCGGAAATAACTTCTCGGAAATTCATCTTTCCTCGGAAATCCCTCGGAAATTTCCGACGGAATTCCGAGGAAATGAATTTCCTCGGAATATTCCGAGGACTTTTTTCGTCGGAAATTCCTCGGAATATTCCGAGGAATATGTCGTCGGAATATTCCGAGGGATACACTTCCTCGGAATATTTCCAAAATTCAAAAAAAAAATTATAAATTTATTTTTTTTAATTGAAATTCAAAAATATAAAATTAAAATTGAAATAGAAAACATATTTAAAATACAAAAAATAATAAAATAGTTTTTATAAATAAAAAAATGTTTTATAAATACAAAATTAGTTTTAATAAATATAAATATTTTTATAAATATGAAATCATCTTTTTATAAATACAAAATAGTTTTTATAAATACAAAAAATAATAAAATAGTGTTTATAAATAAAAAAAAATGTTTTATAAATACAAAATTAGTTTTAATAAATATAAATATTTTTATAGATATGAAATCATCTTTTTATAAATACAAAATAGTATTTATAAATACAAAAAATAATAAAATAGTGTTTATAAATCAAAATTTTTTTTATAAATACAAAAATAATTTTAAAATATGAAATCATCTTTTATAAATCCAAAAAACGAATTTATATACAAAGAATGTTTTGTATATTTAAAAATAGTTTTTATAAATACAAAAATAAAAAAATAGTGTTTATAAATCAAAAAAATGTTTTATAAATACAAAATTAGTTTTAATAAATATAAATATTTTTATAAATATGAAATCATCTTTTATAAATCCAAAAATCGAATTTATATACAAAAACGTTTTGTAAAATCGAATTTATATAAACGTTTTGTAAATACAAAAATAATAAACAATTTATAAAAAAAGTTCTAAATCAATTCAACACAACCAAATCACAATTCTAAACCTATTACACAACAAATCACAATCCTACCAATCACCCTAACAAAAATCTATCAAAAAACTTCTAAAATCATCAAATCTACTTAAAAACCTAACAAATAGGACCTAAGAGAGTGGGATAAGGTCCTTACATGATTTGTAAAGGAATGGAAAGGATTCGCCGGAGAGATCGTCGCGAGAGAAGGTGGAGAACGCCGGAAGGAGAGAGAGATCGCCGGAGAGGAAGAAGAGAGAAATGGGGAAGAAGAGAGAAATGGGGAAGAAGATGCGGTTCGAGTTTATAAAACCTTGGGTCTGACGGATATTTTCCGTCGGAATTCCCTCAGTATTTTCAATTTCAATTTTCGCGAAATATTTGGCGGCTTGTTTGCCCGGTTAAATGAAAATATTCCGAGGAAATTCCGACGGCCACTTAAATATCCGTCGGAATTTCCTCGGAATATTTTCATTAATTCGAGGAAAAAGAATATCCTGTGCATGTATTTCTATTAATTTGTATTGTTCCTCGGAATTTCCTCGGAATATTCCGAGGAAATACCGAGGAACTAGTGTTTGGGGTTTCAAAACATCAATTTTTTTTGCCGTATTTCATTTCTTATACAATTGTAATGCATACCATTGAAGATTCTTTGTATAGATGAGCATAAACCATGAAATAACAAATTTCAAAACGAATTGTAAGTATTCCCTTTACCGTTCATTAAAGTGTATAAGTGTTTCTCTTATGTTGTGGGGATTTCGTTCATACAATCGGAAAAGTGTTTATTATAGGGTAATGAACAAATTTTTGACTTCATAATGAACGTAAGACACTTAATAAGGGTTATATAGGTGTTATTCAAACCGCAAAACGTTGTTTTCGGTTTAGAAACCCTATTTCCTCGGAATTTCCTCGGAATATTCCGAGGAAATTCCGAGGAAACCCTTTTCTTCCTCAGAATTCCGTCGAAATATTCCGAGGAAATTCCGAGGAACTAGTGTTTGGGGTTTCAAAACGTCAATTTTTTTAAACGGAAAACGGGATTATAAACATCGATCGATCAAAACGCATCGATCGATCACTAAGATGGACCAAAGCGTAACAATGTGATCGATCGATGAGATTATCCCATCGATCGATCGAGGATATCAAGTGTTCCTCGGAATTTCCTCGGAATATTCCGAAGAAATTCTGAGGAACTAGTGTTTGGGGTTTCAAAATCTCGAATGTTTTTTATAAACGGATCGATCGATGTATTTATGTCCAAAAACACATCGATCGATCACTAAGATGGACCAAAGCGTAACAATGTGATCGATCGATGAGATTATCCCATCGATCGATCAAGGATATCAAGTGTTCCTCGGAATTTCCTCGGAATATTCCGAGGAAATTCTGAGGAACTAGTGTTTGGGGTTTCAAAATCTCGAATGTTTTTTTATAAACGGATCGATCGATGTATTTATGTCTAAAAACGCATCGATCGATCACTAAGATGGACCAAAGCGTAACAATGTGATCGATCGATGGGTATATGTCCAAAAACGCATCGATCGATCACTAGTTCGTCGGAATTTCCTCGGAATATTCCGACGGATTGATGTTTCCTCGGAATTCCGTCGGTATATTCCGAGGAAATTCCTTGGGAAATTCCGAGGATTTCATTTTCCGTCGGAATGTCCGTCAGAATACCGATGTTTTCTTGTAGTGTCAACCTGAACTGTTCGGTATCATGTTTGATATCTATCACTTTGTTTCGTATTTTGATGTAATATCGTTCAATTTCGTTTCTAGGAACTTCAATGTTGAAGCCGACTCTGTGGCAAAATCGGCTTTAGCTATGTCTGTAACAAACTCCAATGTTGGAGGGTAAACTCTAGTTTAAGGAATGCAATGTTAGTTTGACCAAAAAAAAAAGAAGCTTATAAAAAATGACACAGTAATTTGAAGATCTTCAATTCTCACGGTCTGACGCAAGAGTTGATTCGAAAATTATAAAATTTTCTCATATTTTTTTGAGAAAAAAGTAGAAAAAAAAATGATTGTTGGCTTAAGAGATGAGGCATGAACGGATCATGTCATACCCCTGAAAAAATATCAAAACATGTGGTCATGTTATGCCCAAAAATAAAGTTTCACGTGCAGTAGGAAACAGAGAACATTTTTTAAAAAAGAAAAGAAAAGTTAAAAGTTAGAGAGGTATTACCAGAGAAGCAAAGATGGGCTGCGTTGATCTTATCAATTTAACAAGTACCAATATTTATCGGCCGGTGCTTACAAGAACATCAAACAAACCCTACATCACAAGAGGACCATCGATGGCTGCTATTCGAGCTGAGTCAGTGGCTACTGAGAAATTAGGAATCTTTATCGAGAAGAATCCTCCCGAGTCCAAACTCACCCAACTCGGTGTTCGTAGTTGGCCCAAGTACGCCCTTCTTCGTCTTTAGTTCTTGATTCGAAACCAATTAGTAGACACAATCATCAAAGCTTTATTCTTTTTTCTCGCCTGGAAAAGATGTCTTTAAGCTTTTTATCGTTGTTGTCGAATTCTCACCGTTGGTTTGGTGAAATGATGGAACAGGTGGGGTTGTCCTCCAAGCAAGTTTCCGTGGACTTATGATGCAAAGGAGACTTGTTTTCTGCTAGAGGGGAAAGTGAAAGTGTACCCTGATGGGTCCGATGAAGGCGTGGAGATTGAAGCAGGCGACTTTGTTATTTTCCCTAAAGGGATGAGTTGCACTTGGGATGTATCCGTTGCTGTTGATAAACACTACCAATTCGAGTGAATGGTTATCAGTTTCTGCTCCGCATATTTGGTGATATGTTCGATATAACTTCACTGTCTTTGTATGTTGACTTAATTTTGTGTGTCATGTATCAGTCTATGCATTGCTGGGATTTATTTGCTTCGATATCTAAGTGATTTCTCGTCATGTAATGTCCCGTTGCTGGCATTTCCTGCCCGATCCTCATCATCCTAACTTAGGTTAGAGCGTCGAGGATCTAGGGGTTTAATTGTTTTGGTATGTTCTTTTGGCTGCCTAGGACAGGCTTGAAGTATGAGACTATTAGAGAATTTCGGTTAGAAGTTTTTTTGCGTTATTTTAGAATTTTTAAGGACTTTGTGCTTGACATGTCCTAGGATAAGCAGATAAAGAAAACCAGAGAAATAAATATTAGCACTAGATTTGTTCATTATGAATCTAGCTATTCAACAAGCCAAAACCCAACACCACACTGAGAAAATTAGTTTTGCACCTCATTCGAACTCACCTGAAAAAAAATGGAGTGAATATTTTGAAAAATACTCAGTGCGGGAACCTCTAGGGACCCCAAAATGAGAAAAAAAAACGAGGATAAATCCCAACAGTTACAACATGAGACCATGCAACCTAAAGAGGTATTTGCATTCCTCATGTTGCCACGTGAGAGTTCACCACCTAAATTGATACCCGTGAGTTCAACGCCTTCACGCAATCACATTACCTAAACTTGTCCACGCGTGATCCGACAAATTTTATAACTCCACACACGTCTGCTGACTGCCTCCTCCAGCAATGAATTATGCCACCTCATTTGATCCACACATGACCCAACGAGAAACAATGCAAAGCTGGAGAAATATTTCTCTGCGTTATGTTGCACAAGAATCACATAGTCTTCAGCCTTTCTCTAACTTCTATACATAATGATCCAGATAGTGGTGGAAAATCCGCGGACGGATCTGCCTCTGTTACTTTGAGAATCCATCAACGGTGGCGCAATCCACGGGACTTGGTGGTGGTTAAGGAACTTATTCTTCCTCCCATGATTTGAACATGATTTTTAAAGAAGGAGAAGGTGGAGATTATCAGCTTCTTTAACATATTTGTTCTTTTTCTTGTACTGATCGTTGTAGTTAAAAAAATTGTAATTGCCAACCACATGGTAATATAATCCCTCAAATAGGCCTACGGCAGGGGATCCTTTGTTTCCATATCTTTTCATTATGTGCACGGAGGCATTGATAGAAAAATTCGTAAAGCCGAACAATATAAGAAATTAATATGATTAAAAGTAGTAAGAGAAAGCCCGGCCATCTCACATCTTTTCTTTGCAGATGATAACCTTGTCGTATGTAAAGCGCAAAAGGATGAATATCAGACAATTTTACATATTCTTAAGGATTATGGAAATGTATCAGGTCAGCAAATCAGTTTGGCAAAATCCTCTTTACAGTTTGGGCGCAAGATTGGGGACACTTGCAAGATATATTAGGGATCCAAACTTTAGGAGGAATGGGCTCATACTTGGGGATTCCTGAATGTCTTGGAGGATCAAAAACAAAAATCTTCGGATTCCTCCAAGAGAGGATGCATACTAAAGTGAATGGATGTACAGTTATATATCTTACCAAAGGCGGAAAGGAAGTGCTTATAAAATCTGTGGCAACAGCAATGCTGAGCCATGCCATGTCCTGTTTTTGTCTCTTGGAAGCAACAACCTCGAAGCTGACTACTATAGTATCACAATTTTGATGCAACATTGTTGGAAATAGAAGGGGGATGCATTGGATGGCATGTGATAAATTATGTCGAAAAAATATGAGGGTGGCATAGGGTTCAAGAATTTTGACGATTTCGATACGTCTATGTTAGGATAGCAATTTTGGCTTTTACCTGAGAGGCCTAACTCTTTATTTGCGAAGGTTTTCAAAGGTCGATATTTCAGAATACAAGCCCTTTGGAACCAATTCGATAATACTGGTCATTATTTGGCTGGTGAAGTATTGTATCAGCTAGATCTCTAGTTAGCAAATGACTAATCAAAATGGTGGGAACATGAGCATCTATTTCAGTATGGAATGAACCTTAAATCCCAGCCAATTGACAGAGACCATTAAATAATAAATTAATTCACATTTATCATTCATTTACTGCAGACAAGCTCATCAACCCTACATCGTAAATAGACACTTGGTTGATTTGGCTGATGCGATGATTATTGAAAGCATCCCATTGTGTCAGTATCAGACTATAGATAGAGATGGATGACATTTTACTCAGTCGGGTAGATACTTGGCCAAATTTGAATATACAGTAGAGAAAATTTATCCGGATAGAGAGAGAGACATATACCATTATTTGTCCAAAATACCAAGACACTACGGGCGTAGTCATGGAAAATAAAATGTTTCTCAAAGTTGAAACACTTTCTATGGTAAATTATTTCAAGATGTTTATCGGTAATGAAGAATTTAAAAAGTTGAGGGATAAATATGATATGTAATGTGAAAGATGTGGAACAGAACATGAGTCAGTAAATCATGTATTCTTTGAAAGTTCTCCCGCTATTCATACATGGGCTTTATCAAGAGTTCTTACAAGTCCAGATAACTTTCTCATGCAATTACTTTAATCAAATATGGATAACTTGTTCTGAAGGATTGCATTACACATAGAAGATGATCAGTTTACTAGGATATTATGGTATATTTGGAAATGGTGCAATATGATAAGGTTTTTAACAGACTTTATAGAGATCCTAGAGATACTCTACATTTGGCGGAGGCAGAAGCAATGCTACAGAACAAGACTCAAATATTATTGTCACAGAATGGAACTCAGACACCGGCGACCTAGAATGGCAAAGAGGAAGTTCGCAAACTGCCTAGCAGGATAGAAAGATGGTGTTTCACATATGGGTCAAGGAAGAATAAAAACTTATTCTCGGGCAATTATTGGTATAGTAATTTGGAGGGTTTTGATGGATTGATGGGAAAAAGAAATACTAAGAGCACCTATCCCCTTTACATGCAGAATTTGAAGCCTTTATATGGGCGATGAAATCTATGAAGAATCCCATGTAACGTTTGCGACATATTGTTGTCAGTTGGTGAAGATAGTTTCAAGACAATTATTATGTATGAAAACTTTTGAATATTAAAAATAATTTTAATTAATTTAAAACTCGAAAAATTATAATATTTTACCAAAAATTTATGTTAAAGAATCCAAAATAAGATATATTTTTATTTTAAATCTCAAAATAATTAGATATTTGTTTAAATTTATTTTATCATAGTTGAATATAGAATTAGATTTATTACATTTATAAATTATTATTTTTCAAAAAAATTATATTTTAATAAAATAATTAGCAATATATTTTTATGTTTTCTTAAAAAAATTATACAATATTTTAGATCGCTTTTATCTACTTTCAACATTTAAACATATGTTGTGGATTGCTAGATCCACTTTATGTACATTTATACCATTAGATCTGTGTGATGGTCTACTCTTGATCCGCACTGCTTAATTTACCTATTTTATTTACTTAACAGGTTCAGCAAACAACAAATTATATGAGGTTTCGACTTTGTATTAAGCCCGCAACATAAATAAACATCTTGGCCAATTTACTTCTCACGAGGATACTGCTTTCACCAACACAACCATGGCCAAGATAAGAGAACCTAACATACTGTGTCTATGTTCGTCAGCCACAGAGACAGATTACACAGAGAAAGTGATTCAGTTGCATGTTTATGTTAGAGTTTCCATTAGGGTTGGGGTTTTGATTTAGGATCTCTTTTGTGTTAAGGTTTCGATTCTGTTCACTATAAAAGGGTTTCAATTTTATGTTCTCTAGAGTTTGGATTCAGGTAAAGGACATTCATTAAATCTTGCGATTAGTATTTAGGGATCGTGGTTATGTTTTTGTTATTTAAATCTCTCCCAACTCATACCTCTTCACTCTTTCACAGAAACGCAACAGTGAAGACCACAAAGGGATCCTTCCTTAGATCAAGTACGTCCTGTGACTCCTGGTACACCTTATTCCATGACTCATGGAGCTGTTGGTTCTTCAAGTACGGCCTCTTCTGCTGCTAACTACACAGGAGAACCGAGGACGTTTTGCTACGTGTTCCCACAAGAGAAAACAAGCCACACCTCCATCCAAGGAAGCTCAATGGAGCTTTGTGGTAAGTTACCACAATCAGTTCTCATTACTTTTGTTTCTTGAATTTAGTATGATGCTTCTGTTTAGTCTAGTATGTGCAGCTCGTTTAGTCTGATGCTTCTGTTTCTTTTTCGGGTTCTGTTTAGATCCCAGTGTACATTCTTTAATCAGACCAACATGGCAAGGACACTACTGGTGGTAGTGGTCAAGCTAGAAGTATGTTCCAAATGAGAGAAATGATAAGTGGTGGCACAATTTCTTTGTAAGTGTTTCCTTTCCCCTGCCTTTCTCCATTAATCATTTTTACTAATGTCTTCTCTTCTTTTGTAGTAAAACTAATACTGGTAAGACAAGTTTCACGATGATATCTACCTATAATGGGAGCTACATACACAAACAACTATCTGTGGACGCATCAGCCAAAAAAAAAAAAAGAGAAGGAAAAAAAACTAAAGTACATAAGCGAGTCAGACTAGACTTATCTGCTGGAGAATTGGGAGACAGAGGGTGATAAACCACTGTTGTAGGTTATAATTGTTGATCAAAAACACTTGCAAAAGAATACTTAGAACACACGTAACTTCAGACAAATTTCTCTGCCTTTTCTTTTTGGCTTTTTGATTTAAATAGGAAACAAATTGGAACTACACGTTCCTACAAACTTGGAAACAGATGCATAATGGAAAAGATAATGGGAAAGTGATTCACGTTACTCTGTTCCTATGAAATAAGAAGTGAAGTAGTGATCTAATTATTTGCATAAAACAAAAATAAAAAGAGAAGACTCTTGATTTTCTTGCGTAGATGGATCTCCCATAGTTAGGGCCGTCAACTGGGCGGCTCAACACCCAAATGGGCGTGTCCAGTTGGACATATATTTTTCTGGACCCAAAACACTCACACACATATTTAGCCCACACACAATAACACACAAACCTAACTTCATCCATCACCCAGCTGGACAGCCCAAACCCGCCCAATTACAACTAATGGGGTGTATTCAATTGAAAGTTTTAGGTGATTTGTGTCAAAATGACAAATCCACTGTTATTGAAACATGAATTTTAAAAACTCATTTAAAATCTAGTGTTATTGAACTTGACATTTTATAAATTACTCTGAAATCCACTGTTATTGAAAATATTTTAAGTTGTGGAGTTTTAAAGTTTTCAAGTGATTTTAGAGTGTTTGGGTGGAGTTTCTTAGTTAAAAAAAATAAAACTCAAATCTCATGGTTTTAGGTGATATTCAAGAGTGGCTTAACAAAAATCATTTTATTCTATGCAATTCCTTAAAATCATCTAAAACATCATTAAAAGTCAAATCACCTCAAATTTTAGATTGAATATACCCCCATAAATCTGTTTAAACTCAATCTAAGTCCAATTTTAATGTCGTTGAAAAATTATGAATACAAATGTGATGTAAAATAAATTCAATAGACTTCAATAACTGTGTTTTATGTAAAAAAAATTATAACTCTCTATTTTATATAAAAAAAATTATAATTCTCTGTTTTATGTAAAAAAATTATAACTCTGTTTTATATAAGGAAAATGCCTTAGGATAGCAATAAAAAGTTTATGTCACAAATATAGACTCTAAAGATCAAAATGACCAAAATGTTTCATTAAAGAGGTAAATATATACTTATACCCCTAGGGTTAACTAATCCAAACCTTAGGGTTTAGAGTTAATGGGTGGTGATTTGGGATTAAGATTTAAAATTTTATAAAATAAAACTAAATATTAAAAATTTAAAAATAAAAATTTTAAAAATAGTTTCAAAAAGTATTTTCGAATTACAAAAAGAAAATTTGAAAAAAAATTAAAAAAAAATTTCGAAAAAACATTTTTTTAAAAAGTTTGAATTTGAAAACATATAATCTAAAACTATAAAAAAAATTATCTTTTTTCATTTTTTTATTTTAAAAACCTTTTTTTTTATATAATGGGTTAACCCATTATGCAATTGGATTGACCCAATTTGCCCATGGGCAAATTTGGTGTTCAGCCCAACTGAACCATGAAATACATGAGCTTACCCATTACCCGTCCAACACAGTCTGGACTGTACTACACCCATGGACACCCAACCAATTGACAGCCCTACCCATAGTCAGCTTTATTTGCTGACTCATCAGAGGGAGCACTGAGGAAGAGCGAATCAGCTATTGGATCCCTCATCTCCTCTCTTGCAGGGGAAAAGATGCACAAGCACTGGTTAGGTCCAAATCATATTGCAAAGATCGGTATAATATGGTAAGTGTTATGAAAGTCAGACATTCCAACGCCGAAAATGTTGAAATAATTAAAGATGTGGGTCCCACTGTCACTATTTGCACAGTAATTTTTCTTCTATAAATACGGAGTTTTCGATCATTTGTGAAAAACACGATTACACATCCTTCACTCTTCCATTCTCTCTGATAATAATCTTTCTATCAGTATTGAAAGTTCTACGGGTATAAACTTTTGCCCTTATTTATATTCATGCGATACAAATAAATTCTAGTTCCTTTTATAACACGTTATCAGCACGATCACTCTGCGATTTGGTAAAATTTATTTGTATCATTTATACCCTGTTATAATGGTCGGTATACCGTCTCTACTATTATTTATATCATGTTATAATGGCCGGAATACCGCCTATATTATTTACTAGTAATTTAATTTATTTATTGGTCGGCCGAGCCGCCTTATATCCTGTTTATTATTTATTGGTCGGCCGAGCCGCGTTATATCCTGTTTATTATTTATTGGTCGGCCGAGCCGCCTTATATCCTGTTTATTATTAATTGGTCGGCCGAGCCGCCGTATAATTTATTTATTATTTTGCATTGATCGGCTGAGCCGTCGCATGATTTGTTGTCATAATTTTTTTACTTTTTAGATTTGATTGACCGTTTAATACGATATTTTCAGACTGATTTTTAGTGCACTCGATTTAACCCCAACGGTCACAAAGAATTTTTTTCAAAAATTTCCCCTTTCTCCAACGGTTATGAACAGTGTTTTTCATCTATAAATACAACTCATTTTCACTCCATTTCATCATCCAAAACATTTCATCTTCTCTCAAAAATTTCAAATCGCTCTCCTCCGATTTTTCATTTCAAGAAAGATGATTCGCGCACTTTTGTTTTTATGTGCCATTTTTATTTGTGTTTCTATTTATGGTTTATTCGTTGGAGAATTTACTCCAAGTGAATTTAAGATGAATATCGGTTTAATTTTCTTTACATCGCTTCTCCTTGTAATTGCTTGCATGATCAATGTAAACGGTTCCTTTTAATATTAATAATATTCTAATAATTTTTATTTATGTGCTTTAGAAATACAAATGGCAAAAATCGAGAAACTTCAGTTTCCGGCATTGGAAGTAACTGGGACAAACTACACGGCATGGGTTACAAACATGGAGCTTCATCTAGATTCCGAGGAAATACTCGGAACAATAAAAGACGGCAATATATCAACCTCTCATGAAAAGGCTAAGGCCGTGATATTTCTGAGAAGGCATCTAGATGAAAATCTTACGCATGATTATGCGAGAACCAAAGATCCCTTAGATCTTTGGAAAGCTCTGAAGGAGAGGTTTGATAACCAAAAGAAAATTACTCTCCCCCATGCACTCGATGAGTGGAAAAATCTACGATTTCAAGATTTTGAAAAAGTGGAAACGTACAATTCCGCTATATTGAGAATAGCGGCGCAATTAGATTATTGCGGTAAGCCTGTCTCGGAAGCAGAAATGCTCGAGAAAACTTACCAAACGTTCCACAAAAATCATTATGTTCTACAAGAACAATATAGAAATTGTGGGTATACGAGGTTCTCTGAACTCGCTGTGGCGCTTATAATAGCGGAGAGAAATAATGAACTCCTCATTAAAAACCACAATGCCCGACCCACGGGAACCAAAGCATTTCCTGAGGTAAATGCAACGGATATAAAAAATCCGGAAAAAGGAAATTATTCCTATCGTGGGCGTGGTCGTGGCCGTGGTCACAATCGTGGTTTTGGTCGTGGTCGTGGTTATCGATTTAACCGCAACCATGAAAGGAGTAACAACCCAAGAGGAAGGGGATCCAACACATGGAATCGATCTGATCGGGTAAAAGGGAAAGAAACCCAAGAAAACCCTACTCATAAAAATGAGAACGTCTGTTACAGATGTGGATCGAAGGGACACTGGTCTCAAGTATGTCGAACTCCTCGGCATCTATGCCAATTGTACCAAGAATCTATTAAAGGCAAGGCAAAGGAAGTAAATCTCAATGAACACCTTGTGGGTACAACATCGACATACCTCGAATCCTCTGACTTTATGGGAGATTTCGACGAGGCCACTCATCAAAATATTTGAAGTGCTTGTACTGATCAAGCTTAATAATGCCTAGTGATGCCATAAAATATTATGTATTTCACTTTCAAAATAATGTTGTATTTCAAAATATCTAATGTATAATTATTGTGTACTTGTTATTGATGAATAATATGTTTACTTATGAAAGTTTATTTTCTTTATTAATATTAACTGTGTGTTACAGAAATGGATAAGAAAGCAAATGGAACAACAACTAAACAAATTGGTAGAGAAGTTTGCATACCAGATAGTGGCACAACGCACACTATACTGAAGGATAAGAGATATTTCTCTACTTTAAAGTCAGTAAAAATGACTATAAACACAATATCAGGTCCTACAGACCTGATCGAAGGAATTGGCAAGGCGAACTTTATGTTGCCTAATGGAACAAAGTTTTCCATAGATAATGCCTTATATTCTCCAAATTCTAAGAGAAATTTGTTGAGTTTCAAAGATATATACCGTCAAGGGTATAACACTCAGTCTGCAACTGAGAATGGAAAGAAGTATTTGTATATAACTTCTGAAAAATCAGGCAAAGGCCTTGTACTGGAAAAATTTCCAGAACTTCCTTCTGGATTGCATCACACTTATATTGATGCTATAGAATCACATCTTGTGATAAAAAGAAATCCAGAAGATGTTACATTATGGCATGATCGCCTTGGTCATCCAGGCACTACAATGATGCGAAAAATCATTGAAAGCTCACATGGTCATTCAATAAAAACCCAAGATATATACCAAAGTAATAAAATGACATGTGATGCGTGTGCTCTTGGGAAATTAATCATAAGACCATCACCAACCAAAGTTGACAAAGAATCACCAAAGTTTTTGGAAAGAATCCAAGGTGATATTTGTGGACCAATACATCCACCGTGTGGACCATTCTACTACTTTATGGTATTAATCGATGCATCGAGTAGATGGTCACATGTTTGTTTGTTATCATCTCGAAATATGGCATTTGCGAGATTTCTAACTCAGATAATCAAATTAAGAGCACAGTTCTCAGATTATCCAATTAAAAGAGTTAGATTAGATAACGCTGGTGAATTCACATCCCAAGCTTTTAATGATTATTGTATGGTATCAGGGATTGAAGTAGAGCATTCTGTTGCTCATGTTCATACACAAAATGGTTTGGCAGAATCATTAATTAAACGGCTGCAACTAATTGCAAGGCCATTGATCATGAGATCAAAACTCCCAACATCTGTATGGGGACATGCTATTTTGCATGCAGAAGCACTAATTCGGATAAGACCAAGTGCATACCATAGATATTCCCCATTACAGTTAGCATTTGGAAAAGAACCAAATATCTCTCATCTAAAAATCTTTGGTTGTGCGGTTTATATTCCAATAGCACCACCACAACGTACAAAGATGGGACCGCAAAGACGGTTGGGAATATATATTGGCTATGATTCTCCATCAATAATAAGATACCTAGAACCACAAACTGGTGATGTGTTTACGGCACGATTTGCCGATTGTCATTTCAATGAGAAAGAATTCCCAACTCTAGGGGGAGACAATAAACAAGTAGGAAAAGAGATCAAATGGAGTGTACCATCGTTATTACACCTTGATCCTCCTACGAAACAGTCAGAACTAGAAGTTCGACGTATCATGCATTTACAAAATATAGCAAATCAGCTACCAGATGCATTTGCTGATACCAAAATGGTAACTAAATCACATATACCCGCTGCAAATACTCCTGCTCGTATTGAAATACCACAAAATGGTGGAACGGCAGTTGATACACGTGAATCAGGAACACGTTTAAAGCGCGGTAGACCTATTGGTTCAAAGGATAAACTTCCTAGAAAACGTAAGGAATGTGAAAAGCATGATACTCCCAAAATAGCGGAAAATATTTTGGAAGAAGCGAATTGTGAATCGAACGACAATATAGAGCATCATGAATCTGATGGAAATCACGAGATTTCTATCAATTACATCCATAATGGAAAGATATGGAAACGAAATGAGATGGATGATATTGATGACGTTTTCTCATACCTTTTAGCAAAGGAAATAAATGAAGAAAACGAAGATCCAGAACCAAAGTCTGTATATGAATGTCAAAAGAGACATGACTGGATAAAATGGAAAGATGCAATTCAAGTCGAATTAGATTCGCTTAACAAACGAAATGTATTCGGACCTATTGTGCTCACACCCAAAGATGTAAAACCTGTTGGGTACAAATGGGTGTTTGTCCGAAAAAGAAATGAGAAAAACGAGATTACAAGATACAAAGCTCGTCTCGTAGCCCAAGGTTTCTCTCAAAGGCCAGGAATTGATTATGAGGAAACTTATTCTCCTGTTATGGACGCAATCACATTTAGATTCCTGATGAGCCTAGCGGCCAATGAAAATTTAGAAATGCGTCTCATGGATGTCGTTACGGCATATTTATATGGATCATTAGATACTGATATCTATATGAGAATCCCAGATGGATTTAAAATGCCAGAAATGTTAAGTTCCAAACCTAAAGAGTTATGTGCAATAAAATTGCAAAGATCATTATATGGGTTAAAACAATCTGGACGAATGTGGTATAATCGTCTCAGCGAACACTTAACAAAAGAAGGATACACGAATGATCCTATATGCCCTTGTGTTTTCATAAAGAAAACAACATCCGGATTTGTGATAATCGCGGTGTACGTTGATGATCTTAATATTATTGGAACTCAAAACGAAATCCAAAAGGCATCAAACTATCTGAAAGGAGAATTTGAGATGAAAGATCTCGGGCAGACAAAATATTGTCTAGGATTACAAATTGAGCATTCTCGAAAGGGTATATTTGTACACCAGTCTACATATACCAAACGAGTATTGAAACGCTTTAACATGGATAAAGCAACTCCTCTTAGCACCCCGATGGTCGTTAGATCACTTAATGTTGAAAATGATCCGTTTCGACCATCTGAGGAAAATGAAGAAATACTTGGTCCTGAAACTCCATACTTAAGTGCAATTGGAGCTCTTATGTATCTTGCAAATTGTACTCGACCTGACATATCTTTTGCCATTAATCTTTTAGCGAGATTCAGTTCGTCTCCTACGCGAAGACATTGGAATGGAATTAAACATGTCTTTCGTTACCTTCAAGGAACAACTGATTTAGGCTTGTTTTATCCTAAAAGTTCAAAAGGTCAAATGATTGGTTTTGCAGATGCAGGTTATTTGTCAGATCCACACAAAGCTCGATCCCAGACAGGATATGTTTTTACAATTGGAGGCACCGCCATATCTTGGCGTTCTCAGAAGCAGACACTTGTTGCTACTTCTTCAAATCACGCTGAGATCATTGCACTCCATGAAGCAAGTAGAGAATGTGTATGGCTAAGATCAATAAGCCGACACATCTGTTCAAGCAGTGGGATTGACGAAAATACGGAGCCAACTATTCTATATGAAGATAACGCGGCATGTGTTGCTCAAACGAAGGAAGGATATATCAAAAGCGATAGAACCAAACATATACCTCCGAAGTTCTTCTCATACACTCAAGAGCTCGAGAAGAATAAAGAGATTGAAGTAAGATATGTTCGATCATGCGACAATGCAGCCGACCTCTTCACAAAATCACTCCCTACCTCGGTATTCAGAAAACACATCCATAACATTGGAATGCGTCATGAGAAGGATTTATGACTGCTTATTCGAGGGGGAGCTTACGTAGTTGTACTCTTTTTACCTTACTATGGTTTTTCCCATTGGGTTTTCCTAGAAAGGTTTTTAACGAGGCAACAAAGACGTTAAGCGGGAGCGGAGAGTGACACCGGTCCCCAAGGGGGAGTGTTATGAAAGTCAGACATTCCAACGCCGAAAATGTTGAAATAATTAAAGATGTGGGTCCCACTGTCACTATTTGCACAGTAATTTTTCTTCTATAAATACGGAGTTTTCGATCATTTGTGAAAAACACGATTACACATCCTTCACTCTTCCATTCTCTCTGATAATAATCTTTCTATCAGTATTGAAAGTTCTACGGATATAAACTTTTGCCCTTATTTATATTTCTGCGATACAAATAAATTCTAGTTCCTTTTATAACAGTAAGCTCTGTCTCATTTATTACTTCCAATTCATTACCTCTGAATTGTCTTACTTTTGAATTGTCTAACTCTGAATAGTCTAACTTCTTGTTGTTAATTTTCGTAAAGGTGATTGATGAGGGCTTGAAAAGTTTTACACAAATTTTATTTAGATCTAACCACGAATGGGACACGGAAATTTATTGTCTAACTCTAAACAGTCGCATACTTTTTATGATAAAATCGTGATTTTTTGCCACGAAAAAACGTGACTAAATTGTGCTTGTATGACCACTATCTGTCACATTTTTTTTGTAAGTCGTATAACCATGATTTATTTTCGTGACTTTTTGTTGGTATTTTCTGATAAAAGTCCCGAAATATTAGTCATAATCACAGTCAAAATCGTTGCTATATGCGATTTTTCTAAATATGCCGGTTTTCTTTCATTTGTAATTAAGAAAGAGAATCTAATCACGTAATTCAACTAGACTTGTCATCTCAATAGTTGGGTATCAATACCATAAGAAGCCTAAAAGAGAATTCTCAGGATTGGAACAATGGGTTGGGCTAGACAATGCTGTCGTGTTAGTAACAGTCATCATATGTATTATATGTGGCTGACAAGACTAATGTCCCTGTAATATATTAACACACAATGTGCCCAATTATAATGAAAACACCGACTCAAGAGATAAAATGGATAGAGTTGCAGGAAGAAAATTTTGTAAAATCCGTTCGAAACTTTATAAATCTCGCTCCTGCTTCCTCAATTTCGTTTACTTCTTGTCATTTTCTTTCTTAGGGTTCTTGGCAGTCAAGGTCTCTAATCCAAGAACCACTTCACGTCCTCATGACTTGGACATCTTCTTCACTTCTGTCTCTGCCATCACCGTCTCTTCCATGTCCACCGTCGACATGGAAGTCTTCTCCAACACCCAACTTATCATCATCACTATACTCATGTTTATCGGTGGCCCGATCTTCACCTCCTTTCTCAATATCTACCTGTCCCATTTCACTAAATTCGTCTTCCCTCATAGCAAGATTAAACACCTTATCGGCTCTTTCAAGGCAGATCATACCATCGAGGATCTCCGTCTTGACCAAGAAAATATTACTGATCGTCACGAGATTCCTAGCCAGACCAATGAAAAGGCGTCTAAGTGTTTGTACTTGGTGGTTATTGGCTACCATCTTGTAACAAACATAGCTGGCTCTATGTTGCTTCTTGTGTACGTAAGCTTTGTTAAAACGGCAAGAGATGTTCTTCGTTCCAAAGAAATATCAGCTCTCACCTTCTCTATCTTCACAACTGTATCGACTTTCGCAACTTGCGGATTTGTTCCCACGAATGAGAACATGATCATCTTTCGCAAGAACTCGGGTCTCCTCTGGCTCTTAATCCCTCTAGTATTGATGGGGAACACTTTGTTCCCTTGCTTCTTGCGGTTGCTAATATGGGGATTAAGTAAGACCACAAAACGTGAGGAGTTTGGTTATATTCTCAAGAATCGCAAGAAGATGGGATACTCTCATCTACTCTCCGTTCGTCTTTGTGTTTTCCTAGGGTTGACGGTGTTAGGGTTTATTTTGATACAACTTTTTCTCTTCTGCACCTTTTCTTGGAGCTCGGAGTCTCTTGCAGGAATGAATTGGTATGAGAAGTTGGTTGGATCGCTGTTTCAAGTGGTAAACTCGAGACATACTGGAGAAACAATTGTCGACCTATCCACACTTTCCCCGGCTATTTTGATACTATTCATCCTTATGATGTGAGTAACTTCAATTCTCTCCTTATATATATTAATATATCGATGTATTTGCATGGACAAAATATTTAGATGAATCATTGACGGCCTATAAAGTTTGCTGACTTTTCGGTACAAGAACATCAAACCTATAAAGTTTGTAAATAACCAAAATATATTAATATATACATTTTAAATAGTTTACACTTTACATACCTATAGCTAAGTTTGTCAAGTTTTCTACAAAAATGTTTTACGCTGGAAAACATAGAAAAAAGTTTCAGTCAAATTAAACCAAAAAAAATCAGTCAAAACATTTTTTTTATAAACGATTAGAAAGTTCTACGCCAGAAAGTCCGTACATCTCCATAGGCTAACATCCAAACCATGTTAAATTAACTTTTATTATGACAGCAGATTCCTTCTAACGAAAATCAAATAAGCGATCCTTTAAACTCTTACTAGATGATTTAAGAGTTTTATCCACTAGGTCAATTCTCGTCAGTCAAAACATTAAAACATTATTAGTGTCCTGAAAAATGTTCATTATGTAAGATTAAGTTGAAGTTCTTTATAACTAGACGTAACTGGAATACATTGAGATAGTTATGAGCTTATATTGTAATTATCGAATACATAAAGGTAATTAGGCAAATACCATTATATTGGTATTAGGTTTAACTTGTATTTAAGAGGAAACGCCTCCAACGTAAATAAACAAGAAACTCTTTATTAGTGTAATAGGATTATAGTTTGGTGGGGGCAAATCCTATATGAACTTAAAATTATAGCTAGAAAAATACTATTTACTAAAAAAGTAACTATAATTTAGGCATATTTAATAAATTTTAAAGAATTTATGGTGGCACTTGCCACCTTCTTGGACAACGTACGTAGGTTCGCCAATGAGTGTACTGAAAAATGTTCATTATGTAAGAGTTAAGTTGAAGTTCTTTATAACTAGACGTAACTGGAATATCATTACTAAAAGGAACTTACTAGAGATTGTGGTAGACAACATTTGTTGGAATGAATCAGAATATATGTCCAATAAAAGATGTCGCTTCAAGGTAGTGGAGAATGTCACAGCATTCCATCATAATCACAAAGCATCTGTTTTAACCAAAAAAAAGTTATCTTATGTTCTAAAACAAAATTCTTGCGTTGATAAGGTACCTTCCCCCATACACTTTATTTATGCCGTTCACCATGAAAAAGAAGAATAAAAAAGAGGAAGAAAATGATTCCGGATATAAAAAGGGAGGAAAGAAGAGTGGGCTCCTTGTGTCACAACTTTCCTTTTTGGTGATATGCATCTTTCTCATTTCTATCACCGAAAGGCAAAAACTACGACGAGATCCACTCAACTTCAACGTTCTTAACATCACTCTTGAAGTTGTCAGGTATATTTTCATATCTCTATATTTACATTAGGGTTCTCTTCGTATTTCTATTTAGATGCATGGATGTTAAGAACGATGTATTTGGATGAATTTTATCTTTTAATTAAAAAGCTAGCAAGAATAGCCCACATTTATACGAGAGGAGATTAGAGAGAGAGAGAGGAGAGAGAGAACAGCTTACCTTCGTTGTTCTTCTGATGACCGCCGCCGTCACCGGCGTTTCCTCACCGGAACCGCCAGACCCTCCAGACCTAACTTCAACATTTACAATCCCTTCCACTTCTGTTTGCGTCCTTGTCCTTACTCTCACCATTTCAGATCTAGATCTAAAAATTCAAACTTTTAGAGAGATAGATTTGAGCAGCCAGATCTTCAAAGAGACTTTTCTTCTAAAAGATTTTGGTTTGGTGATTCTTATTGTCGTGTTCATACGACCCCTTACTGCAGTAGGCAGATCTGTCTCCATCACCCCTTATCCTGAAGCTCACCCTTCTCTCATTTTCACCATGTCTCCCACCATCGGATTTCGTTCACCGCCATCACTGGAACCATTAATCCTTCTACTGGATACATCCCTGCAGGTTATAGATTTGAAACTTTCTGTCTCTATCTTGCTTGCTTCGATGATGTCCTTTGAGTGTTCTCTCGTGCCTTGTTACGGCGCGCTCGCCTCTGTGCGATTCTCTGCAGTATGCAGTCTAGTTTCTGGTTTCACACCATTAAATGATAGTTTAAAGTTTCTTCCTCATCGCTTGTGGTAGATTCGTAAGGAAACACTTGTGGTTTCTATCTTTTCAGTGTTTCTGGATTGTTTATCCTTTGTGAAGTATGATTGCCTCCCATATGTTCCATTCGGTTTGAGTGGTTCTGTTGCCGGGAGTAGTGTGCCCAAGATTATGTATGCTTCCATGTTTGTTTTGTTCAAAGGCTCATCCATTTGGTGCTTTGTCGCTTCTGCTTGTGATGCCGAACTTCTGATTGTTAAAGCTGCTTATGTTGCGGTTTCAATCCCGGGCGTTAGACCAGTACTTTTGCTCTCTAATTCCCAAAGCTTCATTTCACTTTTTAGCACGATTGGCGTTGAGTTTCGAGGACTGCTCAGCGACATTATGTGTTGTTTATGTGTTATGTTTGCTCCTATCTTATGGTGTTATATCTCATTGCTTTGCTTTGCTATGGTAGCATCAGATGTTTTAGCCGGTTTGGCTTTGTTATTGCTTGATGTAAACAATTTCTCCAGCAATGGGGACTAATGATTTATAAAGCGTTTGTTTGATCAAAAAAAAGAATAGCCCACATTTTTTGTTACAAAAAGGCCCACAATAGTTAAGAGCAATACAATTGACTATAAATGCACCTTTCAAGTTCTAAATGATAATGAGTCTATGAAGTAGCTTAGGCATAGTCATGGTCAACCGACAGATCTGTGAGACTGATAAAAAGAGTAACACCATCATATTTTTGTTGATATTCCGTCCTTATGAAAGACACACTCATATACTAAACTTCAAGGTTAGTTCATTTCATGAAAACTATACTTATTAGTGAAACTAAAACAAATATTGTCATCGCAGTGCATATGGAAATGTGGGGTTCACGACCGGGTACAGTTGTGAACGGCGCTTGAACGTCAGTGACGGTGGCTGTGAAGACGCAGGTTATGGGTTTGCAGGAAGATGGAGTTCCAGTGGAAAATTCATACTAATAATAGTAATGTTTTATGGTAGGCTTAAGCAGTTCACAGCCAAAACTGGTCGAGCTTGGATACTGTATCCCTAGTCTTCCTGACACACGATATATACAAGTATAAAATACAGTTAATCTTGTATGTCTTTTATGGGTAATCCCCTATATATTAATTGAGGAACATTTGAAAAGATGTAATCTCAATTTTGTATTAATTAAAATAGGCTCCAATGCATAGGTGGCACTCAATTAGGTAGTCAATTACATTCAATTGAAAAATAAGTAGGTCCACATTCGATTTTTATATGTTGTTAGATACATAAGTTGGTCAAACTATATGATATAATGATATGATATGTTATTTTTTTTCCTTAAATCAAACCTACGGAATTACCATAAATGACTAATATATATATGACAATTAATGATTTTAATAATAAAGATTTGATAACAATTTATATCTCCTCCATCATTTTTTGTTTAATTTTATATTATTAAAATAAATTAAACAATCAAATTAGCTATAAAAGTAAAATTTAGATTTTTTCGTATATGTTATATTTTGAATTTTTAAAAACGACAATAAATGACTAAAACTATTAAAATTATTATGTTAAAAATTAATGATCAATGGTTTAACATTTTTATTATAAGAAGATACACATGATTTTAAAACCATATGAGTAAAAAATATCATTTAATAATAAAATAAATATATATATATATATATAGATTAAACACTATATACCATAGGATTACATAAATATTTTAATATTAAAAATTTCAATGAATTTTCAAGAACATTTATAAATTATAAACTTATTAAAGATTTCAGATTGAAAATTTTGTTATCGATGATTTAAATATTTTGTTATAAAATGATCTGAATGATCATAGAACCGTATGATTATAAATTCTTATTTAATAAATAACTATATAAAATATACTATTTTTAGAAAAATAGGTTGGTCCATCTTAACTTATATTACACTTTTTATTAAACTAACTATCGAATTGATAAATAACGTACCAAAAAATGTTTTGCACTTTCCTTAAATAAAAGCTACGAAATTACCTAATATGATTAACATATATATAAAAATTAATTATTATGAATAATAAATATTTGATAACAATTTTTGTATCTTAGTTCTTTTTAAAAAATTTATATTATTAAAAGATATTAAAAATCACATTAAATATATAATAAAAACATTTATATTTTTTTATATGTTATATTTTGAATTTTTCAAAACGTCTATAAATTATTAGAAATTTGAAGATCACCACTCTTAAAATTTTGTGATCAATAGTTTATTTTTTTTGTCATAATAAGTTACAAATGATCATAAAATTGTATTAATATGAACTTTTATTTAATATTATAAGAAGATACACATGATTTTAAAACCATATGAGTAAAAAATATCATTTAATAATAAAACATATATATATATATATATAGATTAAACTATATACCATAATATTACATAAATATTTTAATATTAAAACTTTCAATGAATTTTCAAAAACATTTATAAATTATAAACTTATTAAAGATTTCACATTGAAAATTTTGTTATCGATGATTTAAATATTCAGTTATAAAACGATATGAATGATCATAGAAGTGTATGATTATAAATTCTCATTTAATAAATGACTATATAAAATATACTATTCTTAAAAAAAATAGGTTGGTCCATCTTAACTTACATTATATTTTTTATTAAATTAACTATCGAATATTCGAATTGATAAATAATCTTCCAAATATTGTTTTTGCACTTTCCTTAATTAGAAGCTACGAAATTACCTAATATGATTAACGTATATATGAAAATTAATTATTATGAATAATAAATATTTGATAACAATTTTGGTATCTTAGTTCTTTTTTTTAATTTTATATTATTAAAGGATATTAAAAAATCACATTAAATATATAATAAAAATATACTTATATGTTATATTTTGAATTTTTCAAAACGTCTATATATTATTAGAAATTTGAAGATTCTCACTCTGGAAATTTTGTGATCAATAGATTATTTTTTTTGTTATAATAAGTTACAAATGATCATAAAATATAACGCATATGAATTTTTATTTAATAAATATTCAAACTAAATAATATATATATATTTATATATATATATATATATATATATATACTAATGATTTAAAGCAACAAGATTGGCTGATCAATTTAGTTGTCCAGTTGAAATCTTTCAAAAGTATGTGAAAGACTAAAGTCAAAGTAAATATGGATTTAGAATAGTAGTTATATTTTACTAACCAAAATACCGAAAAAACCGAACCGAATCAAAACCAACCCGATATCTGGATTGAACACCCCTAATCCAAATGAAGCCAAACTATTGTTTCATTCTCCAAAATATAATAAAAATAATAACTTAATTCCACGCAAGGCGCGGGTCTTATCCTAGTTTACTTTATAATCTTGTGTGGTAATTCTTGTTAGGAGATAATAATATCAAAGAATGATTATCCACTTCACCGGACAAGATTCATTATTACATATGCTCCTATTTAGTATTCTCTTCCTTTCTAGAGTTTTCACACTTATTAAAAAAACACATAAAATTTTGACAATAAATGTATTGTTTTCCGTATTAAGTTATTTCCTATGATTTTTAACCAATCAAAGTTCGGTAAATACAATTAATGTTTTTGAAATCTACAATTTATCATTATCACATATATTGAAAAGGTAAAATATAGATCTTTTAGAAACACTTTTTTTTTTCTTCTAAACATGAATCATTCTGAAACGGATGGAGTATAAATAGACACCCCATCTGTTATTTCTTTATAAGACATAAATTTAATTTATAAAACTTTCATTTTTTTCCTCATTCATGTTTCCTCTCATTACAAAAACAACTAATATAATAATATTATAATAATTGTAAGTACTCTTTCTATATTCTCTCCTCTAAGTCAAAACTAGTCATCAGCGAACGATTTTCCACTAGCGAGATGAAATTTAATTTAAATGATCAAAACATTTAAATTTTATTATGATCATGTAGTTGACAGCAGATTCAACACCCGGTTTAAATGCGTCAATAAATCTTTCACAACAAAGTCGGACAGCTGAGATATAGTCACAAGTGACTCTGAGAGACAGTCTTCACCAACGAAAAAAACAGAGTAATCTCGATTGCACCTTCAGGCCCTGTACAAACCGCTCGATAAGGTAACAGACCGTACAAACCAGAGTATTGACTTTATACCTAAAATATCCAAAAAAGGAAGAAACAAACGCTGATGCCAAGATCAACAATTTATGTGTTTGGGGACTTAAGTTGAGCCACAAACAGGAATGTCAAGAATAGTTATTTTGAGTTTTGCCAAATTTGACATAATAACTGTATTCATAAATAGTAATATAAAATATAATAAATATAGTTTAAATAGATAATTTAAAGATACAAAATTAAATGAAAAAATTAAAGATATAATTTAAGTCCATAATTTTAAGAACAAAAATATAAATCAGACGCATAACTTACCGCATGATATGAGAAGACATCATCTACCATATTGGTTATTTAATAATTTATAGAGGAAAATCCTTCTAATATGTTATATTGATCATTTTGTATTCATAGGTAATTTGACTATATCTCAGCTGTCCGACTTTGTTGTGGAAGATTTATTGACACATTCAAACCTGGTGTTGAATCTTCTGTCAACTTCAAATGAAGATTTATCATGCTTGTTTCTATTGCCTATTGTAGTTTATAAATTATTTTCAAGAGGATATTTAATTCCTTCATGGATATGTAGTCTTTGAATTTGAATTTAATGGAAGTTTGTGTTAAAAAAAAGGGGTATAAAGTCAATAAACCATTTGAATATTATGAAATTCTTTTTTGGTATAATTCAGTTAATAACGTTAAAAATCAATTAATACCCGATTAATAATTTGGGTTCAGCTTGTTATTGTTCGGCTTTTGTGTTTGGATAGTTTAGGTAAAATATTAGATTCACATCTATAGTTTCTATACTATTATTTGCAATGTGATTATTTGCATTCAACTCTCCTTTAAAAGTTAGAATTGTTAATATCGTTCATATCCTTAATGAATAAAATATTCAAATTAACCAAAAAATAAATTTAAAATTTATTTAATTAGATAAGTAATTGAAGTTTGTAATAAAAATTATCCAAAACCTAAAAAATATATTTTAACTTAAAAATATAATTACTATATATATTGTGTTGTTGTCTGAAAAATATCTTTTAATAAAAAAGTTAAAAATTAAAAATAGAAAAAAAGATAACTAAATATTAATAAAGTAAAAATTTTCATTATATATAATTGACAAAAGAATATTGAGTGATTTATAGATTCTTTTATTAATAGTAAATATAGTGTACAAAAAAACTTAAAATATTTATAATAGGTAAGAAATTTGAAATGAAAACATAAACAATAAATTATCATTATAGTCTTTTAGTTAGTAATGCAGGTATTAATAAGTAATTATAAAATGATCATGTCCAGTATAGTCTTTTAATTATTCTTGTAATTCTAAATATTTTTGAACATAATTATCAGATTCATTACTTGAATATTAATATATTTTTTTCAAAATTAAAATAAATATTATTTGTGGATATAGAAATTGAATATCCACTCGGCTTCGTTTATTTTAGATATAAGAAGATTAGGCATTTATAATTGTTTGGTTCGGTTTATGGCTGTTCATTTGTTTTGTGGGTTTCGGTTAAAAACGTAACTTGAGGTTTTCTAACGGTTGCGTTTGGGCATTTAGGCCATGAATATTGCGGTTTTCTAAACTGGTTTCTGCAGAAAATTAATGTATTAGCCACACTTTAAAAAAAAAAACAGTTTTTAAAGTCGTGAAATAAGGATCGATTTTGGAGCAGTTTTTGCACTGTTTACGGGCTCCACCGATACGTGCGACCTGCGATTGGCTCACTTTTTTTTTTAAGACAAACAAAAAAATTCAAATTTTTTTTTTAAGGACCGTGTAAACGGGTTTCCCGTTAATCATGCTCTTAGGAATTTTCTGAAAACACTGCTAACAGTGTGAAAAATATGTGGGTGACATTAAAGTTCAGATTTCATGTGTGTGAGATTCTTTGTGAACAGTTTTGCACTATAGATAAAGCTTAACCACACAAAAAGAAGAAAGAAGATATGAGGATAAACAGATTATCCAACAAAGACCAATCTACGAGCCACGTCAGGAACAACAACCAATCAGAGAACAGAATCATATTTCACATTTTGAATTTGAACCAATCAAATACCTGAACGAATCCTACTCTCCACCTTATAGTACCAATTTCGTCTCTTCCTTCCTTTCACTTAGCATTTCATTGTTTTGAAACAGAGTTAAAGCTTGAAACTTTGGGGTACAAAGATGGCGTCTATGGGTGTTTCGGAAATGCTTGGTAAGCCACTTAACTTCAAGGCAGTGTCAAGATCGTCTGCTCCATCGGCATCGAGCCCGGCTACGTTTAAGACAGTTGCTCTGTTCTCCAAGAAAAAGCCAGCTCCTGCCAAGGCCAAAACCGTCTCTGTTGCTAACGATGAACTCGCCAAGTGGTATGGTATGTGCCTTACTGCTTCCCTTTCAAAATCATTTTCTTTTTCATCTTTCTTAGTCCATCAATGCATTAATCTTCTTGTGAATGTGGGTGCACAGGTCCTGACAGGAGAGTTTTCCTGCCGGATGGTCTTTTGGACAGATCAGAGATCCCAGAGTACTTAAACGGTGAAGTTGCTGGAGAGTAAGACACTTTTTCATGTCTCTTACTTTGGCTTTGGTACTTAAGGTTTTATTGATATGAATTGCAGCTATGGCTATGACCCATTTGGACTTGGAAAGAAGCCTGAGAACTTTGCTAAGTAAGCAGATTCGCTGCTCTAAACCTGCTTCTTTATTTCCATCTCTATCTTTAAAGTTTGAACAATGTCATTAAGACTGGTTCTGTTATGAATGTGGTTGACAGATACCAAGCCTTTGAGCTGATCCATGCGAGATGGGCTATGTTGGGAGCAGCTGGTTTCATCATCCCTGAAGCTTTAAACAAATACGGAGCTAACTGTGGTCCTGAAGCCGTCTGGTTCAAGGTTTTTGTTTTTTTTTTGCTACTTCTCATATTTAACTTCAGTTTACTTAGATTCTATAACAGTAATTCAAGAAGTTGGTTATGTGATGGATACAGACTGGTGCTCTGCTTCTTGATGGAAACACATTGAACTACTTTGGCAAGAACATCCCAATCAACCTTGTTCTCGCCGTAGTTGCTGAGGTTGTTCTCCTCGGTGGAGCCGAGTACTACAGAATCACCAACGGATTGGTACATTACTCTAACATTTAAGCTATTATACTCATTTTAAATTCATCATGTGGAAAACAACTAAACTTGAAATGCAATAACTTTGGCAGGATTTTGAGGACAAGCTACACCCCGGAGGTCCATTTGATCCTTTAGGACTTGCTAAGGACCCCGAACAAGGAGCTCTCCTCAAGGTTAAAGAGATCAAGAACGGGAGATTAGCCATGTTTGCGATGCTCGGTTTCTTCATCCAAGCTTATGTTACTGGAGAAGGTCCTGTTGAGAACCTTTCAAAGCATCTCAGTGATCCTTTTGGAAACAATTTGCTTACCGTCATAGCTGGAACCGCTGAGAGAGCTCCTACACTTTAAGCCATTTCTAGTTTATTAAAGAGCTTTGTAGACTTTGTTTGATGACAATTTCTATTGACACTGTGAAAACAAACTTCCATCTTCATCTTCTTGATATACTACAATGGTTTTATCATATGCTTCTAAGAAAATAACAATGCATGATAACTACAATAAACTAATCAATGTTGTATTTTTATTCATTCCAACATTAAATATATATTTGAGTTTTGTGAAGCAATTTGCTCCCAAACATAAAAATGAAATAAATAAAGCATGTAATGAAGAACTAAACACATACACAAACACTTTCATAAGACATATAACATCTATTTAGAATAACCCCAGAAATCCATCTCACTGCGCAACGAAAGCTGATTCGTCTCAGGAACTGGCTGGACAACAGACGAAGAATTGTTGTTACCATCCTCAAACCTAATCCCTCTAGAGGAATCTTCATTTCCCATATGACAAGTCACAAGCCTGTCCATCATTGACCATTCACCTAAACCTTGTTGATGGTTATGACTAGCCAATGTCTCGCACGTCCCAACCTCTAAACCTGGCTCACACGCTTGCTGGTATTGTAACCCTTCACTAGCCGCACTTTCGCAATCCCTTGGAAGCCCTGCAGAGTAGTCAAACCCAAGGGAAGGTGGCTTGTGGAAGATTGGTGGGTATTGATGAAGTGTCAGGTCAGGCTTGTTGAGTTCGAATGTCGTGGCTCCGTGGTTACGTACTAGCTGGTAAGGACTGTCTCGGTGCATGAAGCTACGAGCTTGGAGCGAGTTGTTGTTGTTGGACGCATCATGATTGCATTGGTCCGTTGAGTTAATGCTTGAGCCTCCTCCAGTCACTACCTTGAACAAATTCTTCTTCATGAATACCCTACAAACCACCCATCCGTCTTCCTACAACATCAAATAATATATGTAGCAAATGGATTAAATACAAAAGACCAACTTCCTAACCAGTTAGATGAATATAATGCATCATAATTCTCAAACTATTTTAAGATTGCAAATTTTTTTAATCAAAATGTTGCACAGAGAATTTTGTAGAAATCAATCTATATACGTAATGAAAATAGTTTAAAACCAGAGATTATAAACTAACACCGTAAATCGCGTAAGAAGGTTCTAGTGATAATTATATATGGTATAGTTTCTTGATTATATTGTCTAGATTATAGTCTAAAGATTGTTCAAATGAAAAACATACACTAGGATTGCCTTGAGGATCATCAGTATCTTCAAGCCGATACTCATGCATGATCCAGTCAGTCTTTTGGCCATGAGGAGCTCTTCCTTTGTAGAACACAAGGGTCTTTCTCATTCCTATTTTCTTGTAAGAGTTCCTTATACACTTGTCTCGTCCTGTTGCCTTCCAGAACCCTGCATGAGTTGCACGGTTGGTCCTTGAACCCGTTGGGTATTTCCTATCCTTGTGGCTGAAGAAATACCATTCGTTCTGCGGTGTTGACCCTATCTTACATCTCTCTGCGTTTTTTAAAAAAACTACAAAGTTAGAAATATCCAAAATAGTGTTCAGTTATATCCGATAATCAAGAAATGGAACAACTATCAAGATTTATGAGTTTTTTTATCTCAAAAATCAACAATTAGTGAAATCAATATGGATGTGAGATTTATAATAAGCATTATATTGTGATATGTTGTTCAAAATGGGTTAAATAAGTAAATAGTACCTTGTAAATCCCAAGGCTCGAGCTTGTTTAAGTCAACCTCTCTGATAACTTCCATCTCAAACTTATGATAAGAGATTTTCTTCTTTAGGTAGTAATGGAGAAGCTCTTCGTCTGTCGGATGAAACTGAAACCCAGGTGGCACTCCTCCGTTCGACGACGAACCCATTTCGGTTTATTTTCGTGATTACGCTTCTCAATATTTAAGCACTGCCTTTCTTTCTAAGCTGCTATAACTTCTTGATTATAATTATATACACACACTCACACGTTAATTGTCAACGGAGTTAAATAAATTGTATATAAGTGTATGATGATGCATGTTGCTATTGATGATGATGTTGACGGCCGGTGACCACGCCGCCGGAGATGCTCTAAAGCTATCTTAAAAAGCAAGACTCGCCGGAGATTAATATGAATTTTAGTTTAATATAATGTCTCTAGCGCGCCTTGTGTTGCAGCGTTTGGTACACTTGCGTACAATTGACTGCCCCATGTTCTCTACGCCAATGTTGACTTATTATCATTTATGAACGATCCCGATAAAAATTTAAACACTATATTATTAGTATCATTAACCCCGTATTCACGTTTGATTGCTCTGTAAGCTAAAGAATCATATGGCCTGGGAATGGGGATCTTCAACTTGGATCATATGGTTGATCATGTTTACGTATACACACCTAGATAGTATTTAATTAATAAGAAAATTAAAGAGGAATAACGTAGAGAGAGATATGAAATAAAGCAAGAATATGGATCATATATTCATATGAGGTTAAAACATGCATATGAATATGCCATGCACTAGGCAATAGCCAAGGTTAAGGCTTTTATTCATCACATGTGCCTATCTACGACCTCCGATTCTTTCTGATTTATTTCGGTTCTCTAACCTTCAAGCTTTCTATCTGTTTTGTTAACTTGATGCATTGATTCAAGCAAGCAATAATGACAGAAATTAGGTTCACCCCTTGAGGTTAACCTTTAAATTCACTCCACCCTTTATGACCAATCAAAGTGACACATAGATTATTAATTAAAAAATATTAAATTAAACAAAAAATAGCTACAAAAAATAAAAACGCTAATTTTAACGACGCTACGCTTCCAGCTAAACCCTAAACCCTAAATATTAAATTCTAAACCCTATACCCTAAATTCTAAACCCAAATCCAAACCCCTAAACCCAAACCCTATACTCTAAACCCTAATCCTAGACCCTAAACCCAAATTATATATCCTAAACCCAAAAACTAGACTATAAACCTAAATTCTATACCCTAAACTCAAACCCTATACCCTAAACACAAACCGTAAACCTTAAACCCAAATTATATATCCTAAACCCAAAACATTAACTATAAGTCCAAACGGTAAATCCTAAACCCAAACCGTAAATCCTAAACCTAAACCCTATACCCTAAACCCAAGTCTTAGACTCTAAACCCAAACCGTAAACCTTAACCCAAACCCTATAGCATCTAAGTTTGGGATTTGATTTTAGGGTTTACCATTTGGGTTTTAGGTTTAGGATTTGGGTTTAGGGTATAGGTTTTGGGTTTAGGATTTACGGTTTGGGTTTAGGATTTACCGTTTGGACTTATAGTTAATGTTTTGGGTTTAGGATATATAATTTGGGTTTAAAGTTTACGGTTTGGGTTTAGGGTCTAGAACTTGGGTTTAAGGTATAGAGTTTAGGTTTATAATCTAGTTTTTGGGTTCAGGGTATATAATTTGGGTTTAGGGTCTAGGATTAGGGTTTAGGGTATAGAGTTTGGGTTTAGGGGTTTGGATTTGGGTTTAGAATTTAGGGTATAGGGTTTAGAATTTAAGATTTAGGGTTTAGGGTTTAGCTAGAAGCGTTAGCGTCGTTAAAATTAGCGTTTTTATTTTTTGTAGCTATTTTTTATTTAATTTAATATTTTTTAATTAATAATCTATGTGTCATTTTGATTGGTTATAAATGGTGGAGTGAATTTAAAGGTTCACCTTAGGAGGTGAACCTAAGTTCTGTCTTGCAATAAATACATACGCACATTCATATACATATATGGGTAAAATATATTTATTTATGAATGAATTAAATGAGTAAGGGATTTGATATTTAAGATTATTACTAGTTTTTGACCCGCGCTCAGGTTATTTTGGATGATAAACAAATTTGATATGAAATAGTATTTAGTGATGTTGTACATTAATATTATGTTAGAAATTCATATTATATCAAAAAGAATTTTTAAAATTTGTATAATTTATGAATTAGTTACAGGTTCGGCTTTTGTATGGATCCAGGGCAAAGTACCTACTGGGTAATTTTTGGATCCGCAAGTCTCTATCGAGTCTATGTCCTATCCGAGATCCAATCGAGTATCCAAAGTACCCATAATATTTTTTGTTTATTAGGTATATTTATATATTTTGAATATGTTTTTGAAATTACAGATAATTTTAAATTTTCAAGTTTGGATCTTTTTATAGTTTTGGGTTTTAGGTAAAATTTCATTAAAAAAGATATCATATTCGGATAAAAATTTATGTACTTTTTGGTTCTTAGGATCAGATTTTGAGGTAAAATTTTAGGTATTTTTGGATATTTTAATAATTTTACTATTATGATTTTGTTTTGATATCATACTATGTGCCTTGTTATAGTGCTTCTTTCTTCAAACTCTTAAGAAATAATGTAATATCATAAGTACATATGTTATAATAGAAATCAATTAATATATGATATTAGATTAATTATTGTTTGGCCGTAGTGTTTCTTTTAAATCTATTAGTAACAACAATTAACATAATTAACTTAGTGTGTTCCTTATAAATAGGATAAAGATATTTTGATTAATTAAGACAAATATTAAATAAAACATATTATTAATGATAGGGTCCAACAATCTTTCATATGTAGATTTTTAAGAATCCTTCCCTTTTAATAATATAGATTATTATTCAAGTTGGGTTCAATCGTCAGACACAAACTTTGATATTGTTTAACCAAGTGTCAAACAAAACTCTCGCGAAACATTCATGATACGAATCACGCAAAGATCAAAGGAGAATAAAAGAGAATAAGACAAGAACATGAGCACATACAGAAATTGATTGATTACCAGAGTTCACTCATGTAGTTACGTCTTTGAAGCTTGGCAAGGCAAATCACTGATCACTCTTGATCGCAACATATTCTCAAGATCACACAATAGTGATGATCTAAAGTTTACACATCATGCCACCTTATGTGTACAACAAGAACCCTCAGAACCGCTTCAAACTTCTTCACAAGCACGACCTTGGTTAATATGTTTTCATGGTTTCTTTGAAGTTGAGATTTCTCAACAGTCACATCCCCTTACTCAATGATATCTTTGATGAAATAGAGCTTCCTACTGATGTGTTTAGTCCTTTCATGATAAACGCTGTTCCTAGGTAAACACATAACACTCTGAGAATCACACCACATCGTCACTGACTCTTGCTCAAAACTTATCTCCTTAGAGAAACCTCTCAGCCAAATTGCCTCTTTAACTGCTTCCACTAGCGCCTTGTACTCTCTCTGTATTGTAGAGAGAGATACCACATGTTGCAATCCAGACTTCCATATAATGACATTTCCTCCGGCTGAGAACACATAAATTGTAATCAACTTCCTCTAATCAATATCTGATGGAAAATTAGCATCACGAAAACCTTCTACCTTGAAGTTTTCCCTCTTCATGAACACTAAGTTGTGATCTTTGGTTCCCTTCAAATACTTCAGTATTCATTTGACTGCTGACCAATGCACGAGACTCGGTTTTGACATGTATCTACTCACTAACCCACATCATATGCAAGATCACATCACGTTCCAATCATCGCATATATGATGCTTTATATGGCTTAAGAATGAGGCAATAAGGCATATGTTCCATCTATGTTTCATGTTCTCCATCTTTAACAACTGACAGTAAAGTGAGATCCAACAAGAGTAGTAATTGCATTCACATCTCATATTGAAAGTATGAAGCACCTTTCAATATATATTGACTGAGATAATGTCAGAATTCCACCATCACTATCCCTTTCTATATCCATGCCTAGAATCCTCTTGGCATGGCCCAAATCCTTCATCTCAAACCTTGCACTTAATAATTTCTTTATCTTGTCTATCTCCACCAATATTTTAGAAGCCACAAACATATCATCCATATAGAGAATTAAGTAGCCATGTGTTCCTTCAGTCACTTCTTTGACATATACATAATGATCGAAATCGCTCTTCTTGAACTCAAGTTTCTTCCTGAAACTGTCAAAGCATCTGTTTCATTGCTTTGGTGTCTGTTTGAGACCATACAAGAATTTCTTCAAATGATAGACGTAGTCGTCCTGATTCTTCACTTGAAATTCCTCTTGATGTCCCATATAAATATCTTCCTCAATATCCCCATGAAAAAATGCAGTTTTAACATCGAGTTATTCAAGCTCAAGATCAAATTTCAACACAATCAACAACAGCAACCTTATAGACACGTGTTTTACCCTACGTTTCACGGAAGCTTCATCGGACGTCCGCTTCCCGCTTCGGAACCGGAATCGGAATCGGAACCTTGTGGAAGCTTGCGGAATCTCGCTTCCAAAACGTTTCTAAAATATTCTCTTTAAAAACCTGTTGGAAGCTTACGATTCCATTTTGGAATCTTGCTTCCGTTTTTTAAAAAAAATGCAATGTATATCAATAAAATATAAAACCATAGTTTTAATCTATATAAAATAAAAAAAATTAATAGTAATGAATATTGAGTTATAAATATACAAATATTAAAAATAATACTATAAATTATCTTTATGCATTGAGATTTTTTATTAAAGATATAGCACATATTGAAATATATTGTGTTAATTATTTATGAAGTATTAAAAATAATTAATATAATATTTTTTGTAAACTTAATTTATGTGTATTTTTACAGTTTTAATATAAAATCATTTCAAAATTATTATAAATGAATAAATGCTTTATTTCAAATTTAAATCATATAATTTTTAGTCCTATTTTTTTTAAAAAAATTATATATATATATATATATATATATATATATATTTATATATATAGATATACGCTTCCAACACGTACCCGCTTCCTAATATTTTAAAAAATCTCGCTTCTGCGCTTCCTTACGCTTCCGATTCCACGTACCCGCTTCTGTTTCCATGTAACATAGGTTTTACCACAAGTGCAAAGATATCATGATAATCAATACATTCCTTCTGTGTGTAACCCTTAGTCACGAGTATTGCTTTGTATCTTGGTTCATCTGTTTCTGTTATATCATGTTTCAGCTTGTACACCCATTTACATCCGGTGACGTTCTTCTTTTTAGGTCTCATAACCAGATTCCAAGTCATGTTCGTATCCAAAGAACCCATTTCTTCTCCCATAACTCCATCCCACAGATCAGATTCATTACTGTTAGTAGCTTCATGATAATCCTGAGGCTCCTGTGCACTCACATCTTCAGCAACTATAGGTGCAAATGTTGCAGTAACCTCATAATCATCAAACCTTGAAGGTGGAACAATCTGTCTGCGAGGTTTATCTCTGGCCAACCTATAACTTCCTTGACCATCATCTTCTTGTTCTGACTCTGATTCTGAATCACCTGAAATCACCTGAACCTTCTTCAGACTGAACATTCTCTCCACCTAAAACTTCAACCATACCAGCACTTGATAATGTTTCTCTTGTCTCAAGTAGTCTTTTTGAACATGTAAAGGATCTACTGAAACATCTTCTGTAACAGTTTTCTTTTTCAGATCCTTAAACACCACATCCTCAGTAAACACCATGTTTCTACTGATGACACATTTCTCCTCATCAAGCAACCACATTTTTGTACTCCTTTTGTACCAGCTGGATATCTAGTGAATACACCTTTGATCGCCCTTAGCTTTAACTTGCCTTGATCCTTGTGTGTATACACCACTGACCCAAACCTCTCTAGGTGATTATAACCTGATTTTCTTCCTAACCACAACTCTTCTAGTATCACATTATCAATTGCTGAAGTAGGACTTCTGTTAATTAGATAGATGTTGAAACAACTTCTGCCTAGAACTCTTCTCTTAGTCTGATTCATCAAGTAAACACCTTACTTTCGCCATGGTTGTTCTATTCATGTGTTCAGCAACGCCATTATGCTGAGGCGTATAAGTACACATTATGTGTTTCTCAATACCTTCTCTTCTACAGAAGTTATCAAAACTCAGAGCTACAAGTCCTCGAATATTTTACGCGTACTATATAAGAGTGGTGTCATAATCATATACTCATCTCATATGGTATTATGTTCATTTCATAGTTATAAAACTTTCGGTCATTTCAAGTATTTTTATAAATTAATAATGTTGAGACTATTATATTTAATTAATCTATGGATTTATTATAAAAAAATTCCTTTTATTTTCTATATTTTTTTTTTAAACTAAGAAAAAAATTTGATTTCACAATTTATATTTTCATTACATTTTATAAATTTGACTTTCATACCATTTTATTATATTCTTTGATGTATTTGAAATATGTATCATACAATAAATATGTGTTTTAGAAATAATTTTATAAATATCATCAAAATATTATGAAATTTTAAGAAAAATATAAATAAACTTCATTGTAAATATAAAACAAACAATACAATGTAATTATTTGTAGTTATATAGACTATATATAAAATATTAATTTATGATTTTAAAGGAACTATTGATTTACATGAAATCTTCTAAATATAATTATCTTATCGATTTGTGTCATATTTTAAACTAATTCAATTCGAGCGACAAAATTTATTAATTGATAGTATTTATTAATTTTTGAATTAGTTTATACTCCCTCCGTTTTATAATATAAGTAGTTTTGATTAAAAGCACAAAGATTAAGAAAATTATTATGTTTTAAAAATTATTGTATAATAAATAGGTGATATACAATTTAACCAATAAAAATAAGTCTATTTAATTTTATTGGTCACACTGTATTCAATAAATGTAAAAGTTACCTAAAAATATGAAAACTATTTATATTTTGAAACAAAAAAAATTCTCTAAAACTACTTACAATATGAAACGGATGGAGTAGAATTTATACTGTATATTTTTCCGTGTACCATATTACGTCTATTTTCTGCCATTTCATGGTTGTAAAATTTTGTATTTTTGCACAAAAAATGATGCAACATAAATAATATTAGTATTAAAACTATTACTCATGATATTGGGTTTGTTAAAATATTTACATGGGTTTATTTGTAAATAGCTAAAGTGAAAAAATGTCCATAACGTGACCACGTACTTTCCATTATTGAAAAAAATGTTATATTTAAATAATGCATTTGAATGTTGTTTATTTTCATTTTCCATTGTGTATATGGATAATGCAAATAATTACCCAAAACTTGAACTTGAAGCCAAATCCAACCTGAGGGTGTTCTGGATGCGACAACCAGTCTGAACCCTCTACTCTAATAAGAAAGAGAAGAAGACCTACAAAGTTAAAATCAAAGATAATAAGTGCTGACATCCTGAGAGGAGCAAGTACAAAAATAAGAAACATTTTGAGAATCAACTCACTCTCTAGACCAGTGGATTCCCACTAGTTAATAGCTCAGGCTCTGGATGGGGAAGCAGGTCCGTCTAACACAAGTTCACATCCCCTGACTCAGTTGATCCCAACAATCTCAAAGAGGAATTCAAATTTTCGGGTTTCTCCACCTCGGATTCCTTAGTCATAGCAAGCTAGAACTGTTGTGGGTTAGGGAATTCCAAAACAGTCCAGCAACTAAGAGAGATCCACAGAAAGAACTCTCCCAACATCACATTCCTCATAGTGACAAAGAATCACGACAAGATGGTTCTCAAGACTTTGGATTGGATTCAACCGATGAATCACATCCTGGTACCACCTCAAATCCCTAGAGAGGGTGGCCTTTTCCTCTCCTGGCACTCTCCCGAAGGAACTCTCACGACATCACATTTCTTATGGTGTCTTTGCTGAAGCTGTATCACGACAAGATGGTTCTCAAGACTTTTTTTTGCTTGATGGACCACAAGTATGACCAGCCACATAATTGTTGATTAAAAATATGAAGACCCCTCCAAACACACTGCACGCACACTCCAATTACAAAGATTGTCTGTACATCGTATACACCAAAATGTTTTGTCAGATTTTACAACCTTGATGTCGATTTTTTTTTCTCATTGCACATATTTCCATAGCAGAATATTTTGCTTCGGAAATGTTGATCTTTTTAAATGGATCCACCAGAGAAAACCAAACCATGTTTGTGTTGCTTTCAGTTTTGTTTTCAGTCATGTCGACATCATCACTATCATCAACATGAACTTCAGCGTAAGAGATATCATGTTTCACTTGATTCCTTGACTCAACCGGCCTCACATAATCTCCAGCGTTTTAATTACATAGCTGCTCATTCAGATCAAAGTTGAATTTATTCTTCTGAATGTGAACAGTATGTGCAAAGGTTACGCACAACTGAACTGATGCTTTCTTCTTCGCATATGCAGTAAAAAATTTGACTTGGTGATCATTATAGATAATAACAGGGGCAGCAGTTTTGATCATCTTGCCAGGCAAAAAGCTTAACACCACACTGCAATTTTTAACTGATTTCATGAACCTTTGGAACCATTGTCTTGAGTTCATCGAGAGTAGTATTCGGTTCCAATGCAATGAGCCATCCACGTTTTTCTTCATCAACAGCAAAGCTTTATCCATTATTGGCGCCCAATATCTATTCATCATAGCTTACAAATACATTCAGCATATTAACCAAGATGAAGATTACTAGAGAACAAGAGAAAATAATGATTTTGTTCTTTTTTTTCCTTAAAATGAAGAAAACGTCAATGAAAGAAGAATGTATCGTGGAGGAGTTTTTTTTGTTGACGCCATCAAATCTAGATATCATCTTGAGATAAAATTTCCTAACCGAATTTCCAAAATTGTAAGAATTTTATAACTGTTGGCTGAAACATTTTCTACCAAAGTAGAACAAAAGGAAAGAGGCGAAATTTTTGTATTTTTCATAGGGTAGAGCTTAAAGAAGATTGGTAGATAACACTGGAAAGTACTTTTAGAAATATCTAGAATATATAAGAAATGGTAGAAATTTGTATTCTCGATTTTCAAGAATTATGTAGAAGTTATAATATATTTTTTCTACCAAATTATAGATCAATAAATTAGTCGTGTAATGAACATTCTACCTAAATAGAAATAGTCCAAATTCTGGAATATATATTCTGAAAACAGTAGACCAACTCTTTAGAAAGCTTTTAAAATAGTAGTTTAAAAAAAATGAACAATCATATTGGTGTGATTGGTAAATTCTGTGAGTGCTGTACTCGGCATTTTTAAATCTAAAGCAATCAAGCTTTTTTAACATTTATATGTCTACAGCAATTTAGAAAATGAATGTCTGTGAGAGTGCTTTAGAAAGCCAAATGTCCACAGCTCATTTTTTTTAGCTTTCCAAAAAATTGTAACATTTCACTTAACTTTTACAGAAAGAATATAATAAATAATAAACTTATCGCATGAACTATTTTGATTACAGACTGGTTTTTAGTTTAAGCATATGAACCTATCGCATGAACTATTTTGTTTACTTGTTATTAATTATTTAATTCATTTAATAATATTTTGTGCACTATCTTATTATGCTTTTCTATTTTATCCATTTTAATTTAGTTGTTTTTATATCTAAGTTTAATATATTTTTATAATATTCGTAAGCTATGGCAAAAAAAATTGCAATAATAATAATGGCGGGTTCGAGATAATATATAGAGCGATTACAAGATAATATTATATTCAAGTTAACGTTACTATTAATTTTTTATCAAGGAAAAATGATTTTTATAAAATTTAAAAGATTATTAATTTAAATGTTTAAGAATTTTCGGTAAAATAATGTGCTTAAAATTTAATTTTTATATATATTAATATGATGTTAAATACATGTATATAATATTAATCTACAGCTGATGTACACCAATCAAGCTTTTAAAAAATTTACAGCTAAAATCTTACGGTCAAAATTTTAAAGCTACAGCAAAAAGTTTACAGCTATAATTCTAAAGCAAAAAAACTAAAGCTATAGCCATTACCAATCAATTAAACCACGTTTTTAATTATTTACTTTAAAAAAAAGCTATTTTAATATTTTTTTTTTTCAATTAATGGTATTTAGAGAAAAAATATTTAGAGAAAAAATAGGGAAAAAGAGGAAAGGTGTAGTGGGACAACATATCTGATATATTTTCTAGGTATTTTGACAAATCTTTCCATTTAATATCCAACTAGTATGATCATCCCATGCTAAGAATAGATCAATTTTTTTGCTTGCATTTTAATTATTTTTTTTCATATAAAATTGTAATGTTCTTTAGTTTTTAATTAAAAGGAAACATAATTATAGTCACAAATATGGATAACACACGAAAAATGTCATATTTTCTCTATTCAGTTTTATCTGTATTTTTTTCTAAACAGGATCTTCTCAAAATATTTTTTTTGTTAGAATTGATATAGTAAAAATAAAGCAAAGAAATTAAACAACGTATGTAAAATAGTCAACTTACACTACAAGAAAACAGGGGGATTCTGATGGCGGAAATCGTCGGAAATTCGTCGGAATAGACCGATTCCGACGAATTTCCGACGAACCCGTCCGTCGGTATCGTTTCGTCGGAAAAAAAAAATTCGTCGGAATTTCGTCAGAACTTCCGACGACTTTCTGACGAATACCGAGAAACGTCATTCTGACGAACTTCCGACGATATTACGATGCGGATACACGAGACCAGAGTTCATCGGAAAAACTACGTACCGACGGAGAACGTTTCTCGGACAATTCCGACGTAGAGTGTTCCTCGGTGTATTCCGACGAACTTTAGGCGTCAGAATTTACCGACGGACAACGGTCGTCGGAATATACCGACGAACCTCGTTCGTCGGTATATTCCGACGGAAATGGGGTTCGTCGGTAAATTCCGACGGATATATGTCCGTCGGTATATTCTGACGACCACTGTCCGTCGGTATATACCCATTTTTTAAAAAAAATTAATTTTGCATTTTTATATATTTTTCGATATTAATAAATTTAAAAAATCAGAAATTTAAAACTAATAATATTATAAAATTTAAATTCATAAAAACCAAAATAGGAAAAAACATTCATAAAGTTTAAAATTCATACAAACCGAAATAGAAAAAAAAAACATTCCGAAAGTTTTAAAAAGCCGAAATAAACTAAGATGAACTCGAAGACATCAAACGATCTAGCTTCTGCATAATCTCGGTGTTGAACTTCTTCTGGGATGCCAACTCAGCAAGGATACTGGCATTCTCCGAAAGGATAGTGGTGTTCTGCTCCTCCAATGCCCCAATCCGTTCATCTTTGTCATGTAGCTCCTCGAGAATCATGGGATCGGCATACGGAGCTTGCGAAGAAGATGCCGGATACGAAGAAGCACGACGGGCCAACCCAACTAAACGGCCTCCTTTCCTTTTAGGAACCGCCTACAAAAATATTTAAAGTAAGTAAATAGTGACAAGTAAGTAATCGACATTATAAAAAAAATATATTAATAAGAAAATTACCTTTTCAACCATCTCATTTATTTGCAATAGAGATATGTTGGTTGAAGCTCCCGTGGATTCGCCGTCATCATAGAGAGGCTGAGATTGGGCAACTATTTCAGTTTCCACCAAATCAACTACACCTTTGATCACGGGGTCCTGAATTTGACCCGTCGTCTTGTTAGTGTGAGCCACCTTAATGAGTTGGAGACGATCAACGGGATTACCGTCATTTGCTTCGATCTAAAAAAACCGCCATTATTAGCCAAGAAATATATAAAATATTTATTTAAAAAATATAAAGATAAATAATAATAAAAAACTTACAAGTTCATCCTCCTTAGTAGACATAGAGCAAGCGCCGAGGTTGTGCACATACATACCTTTCCCGCCACGATCGCTCTTCCGGTTCCTGGAGTTCCTAGAAGACGTCTCTGCAGTTTCTTCCTTCTCCCAATGACCTATCAACTGCTCCCACACCGTCCCGTTGATGAACCGTGGCTTCTTGTTCTTCTGCCAAACTGTCTTCCACGCGTTTATCTGCTTTGTGTAAGAGTCCATGGCCTTCTCGTTGAATTTCTTACGGACTGTTTCCGTAAGATCAGAGTGCCAGTTGAACTCTTGCTACAAAACAAACACAATTTAATAAGTAAATATATTTAAAAAAATGTAAAAACTTCAAAAAAATGAAGAGTTACTATACCGCAAACTGACGAAACCACAACTCTCGTTCGTCGTTAGGGATCACACTCCACTTTGGATATCCAAAACGGAGCATGGAGTACATCATCTGGTTGATGCTCCGGCTAATGCCATTTTTCGACTTGGTGAACCTGTTAAAAAAAATACAAGTTAGCAAGTTAATTAAAAGAAAAAATATAACGGTACAAATAAAAAAATACTAACCAAGTGCTATGGCCTCGTCGTGGGTTGGGTTGGAGAAACGGGAGATGCTCTCGACCTGGTTGTTGAACCAATAGATGAACCGGCATGACCCCCGGATCCTGTTGAGCAGCAGCGTGAGGGGCAGCGTGAGGGGCAGGGGGAGCTGGAGCGGGAATATATGCGGGAACCGAGTCATGAGACGATCCCGATGCACGGGAACTGCTCACCGAACTACGTCGAAGACGGGCTGCGGGGCGGGCTTCATCCTCGGCCCTAAAAAAAAAATTAATACATCAAACATATTCTCAAATCATTTCTATTTTTAATGTTTTCATTTATATATTTACAAAAGGTTTTATAAACGTTTTAAAAAAAACTATTAAACCTTTTATATATATATATATATATACATATATATATATATATGTATACAAAATTATTAAAAATTTATAAATATAAAAAAATGTTGTTAAAAATTTATAAATGAAGAAAAATGTTGTTAAATATTTATATATTTTTTTAAAAAAACGTTTTATTATACATAGTTTATTAGTGGAAACTTATAAAAAATTATAAAAAATTTTAAAATTTTTATTATACATGATTTACATATATATATATGTATACAAAATTATAAAAAAATTATAAATATAGAAAAATGTTGTTAAAAATTTATAAATAAAGAAAAATGTTGTTAAATATTTATATTTTTTTTTAAAAAAACGTTTTATTATACATAGTTTATTAGTGGAAACTTATAAAAAATTATAAAAAATTTTAAAATTTTTATTATACATGATTTACATATATATATATGTATACAAAATTATAAAAAATTTATAAATATAGAAAAATGTTGCTAAATATTTTTAAAAAAATTTAAAAACGTTTTATTATATATATTTCATTACTGGAAACTTGAAAAACGTTTTTAAAAATAAAAAAAAAACATTTAAAAAAATCAAAAAACGTTTTTAAAAATCAAAAAACGTTTTTAAAAATCAAAAAATGTTCCAAAAAAAAATAAAACAACAATCCAAACAACAATCCTAACTTATATATCCTAAACTATCAATCAAACAACCTAAAATCCGAGATCTAACATCCAAAACCCTAAACAATTGAGATTAAAGAAGGTTTGGGATGATTCTTACATGATTTAGGGTTTGGGGGAGGAATAGCCGGTGTAGAGGGATGAATCGCCGGTTTTGGGGGAGGAATCGCCGGTGAATCGCCGGTGGAGAGAGGAATTTAGAGAGAGAGATGTGGAGATAACGAAGAAAGAAGGAGGAGGGTTATTATATCAGACGATTCCGACGGACACGGGTTCGTCGGTATTCCGTCGGTATAATTAAAATATACCAAATGCCAATTCGCGAAAAATTTTCAAGCGGTTTGGTTCTCCCGGGCAAATTTAAATTCCGACGGAATGTGTCCGTCAGTATATTCCGACGGACACATTCCGTCGGTATATTCCGACGGAATTCCGACGACTTAGTGTTTAGGGTGTTGATTTCAAGTTTCTAAATGCAAAATCCAAATCTTTGATAATATATATAGTATTTGCATAAAGATTTAACAATAAAAATGTTTTATAACACGAATTTACACAATAACATTTTTTGTAGTGTAAGCTTATATAAATATGATTGTATAAGTATATAATGTTAAGATGAGATGTTATGAAAACAATGATATGCATACATAAATATTTTAATGAGTTGTTATATTAGAACGGTTGCGATCTAATACTATACTAAACACTTATTATGTGTTATTTTCATAGTTTTGACATCTAAATTTATAGATTTTTATGATTGAAACTTTATAGAAACATATGTTGTCGGTATTTCGTCGGAAAATACCGACGACATACCGACGAACTGTTCCAACGAAATACCGACGACCTTTCCAATTTTCAATGAAATCCATTGTCGTCGCTATGTCGTCAGTATATTGCGAGGGATTTCCGACGGACCATTAAAAAAAAAAAAAAAAAAAAAACTAATCAGAATCTTCTGAATCTTCATCAAACTCCCCAACCTCGGCTTCCGGCTCTGAATGTACGACAGCATCATGTCCAAACACAGTCAAATTCTCAACGAGTTGAACATTTTCCAAATCTTCAACTGCCTGGGCGTTGCTGGTAGACTCTGGTTGCAATGGTTCATCATCATCAGAAGTTCCATCCACTCGTCCTCTTGGGTTGATTTGCGTTACAGTAACCCATGGATCGTCTCTGTACGTCACCCGAGGGTAACTGATGTAGCACACCTATACATATCAATTATACAAGTATTAGTAAAATATATAACATTAATTAATTATATTGGTAAAAAATTATGAATAGATTGACATACCTGATCAGCTTGCGAACCAAGAATGAAGGGATCATAATATTGAAGTTTCCACCGCGAATGAACTGATGTAACACCAAACGCATCAATCTTCACTCCTCTATCTGGGGTGGTGTCATACCAATCACAATAGAATACTACACAACGCAATCCAACCATTCCAGGAAATTGGATTTCCAATATTTATTTTATGTTGCCGTAGTAGACATCGTCACCAGAAGAAGATGAAACACCAGCATCATATGTTGTCTTAGAATGACCTCTCCTTGTGAATGCATATCCTCGCGTACAAAATTTAGGATATGATTTGACCACATAGTTTGGTCCCTGCACAAATTCGCGTATCCAATCATCGAACACAAGACCTCTGGCCAAACCATCATTCACCTATAAATTAAAAACATATATGATTGAAAAGTTAATTAGTTTATATATATTAAATTTAAACTAATCATTTGCATAGGGTAATATGATATATGACTCACATAACTATGAAGCCACGCAGAAAATCCGTTATCTCTAAGTTGTCGAAGCTCATCTTCTGTTGCATGCCTGTGAGTCATACGCAACTCCGCCATATATACACTATATACAAAAATATTATCAATATGAAATAAATTTATTGAATATTAATCTAACAATAAATGAATAAATATTTTTACCTCTCATATTGTAGACCATCTTCACAGTTGGTGAGCAAATATGTTTGCAAATGAGCGTGCTCAGTGTCCGTAAGTCTCCGCTTCGTGAATTTTCCACTAAGTCGTCCTATTTCCTTGAACATGCTTGGGACAGTAACATAATATGTTGCTCTCTCCCCTCTATCATCATGCCGAGCAGGTCTTCGGTGTTTTGTATGCACTTCTGGTGGAAAATAATTTTCAGCAAAGATTGCAGTTTCTTCATTGATCACCTGTGCCACTATAGATCCTTCCACCCTGCTTTGATTTTTGACCACCTTCTTCAGATGATGCATATAACGCTCAAAAATATACATCCATCTGTACTGCACAAGACCACCAAGTTCCAATTCTCTTGCGAGATGAATAGCAAGATGTTCCATTACATCAAAGAATGATGGAGGAAATATCTTCTCAAGGTTGCACATGCTGACTGGTGCGTTTGTCTTCAAATTATTAATACCCTCTTCAGTCACTTATTGTCCACATAAGTACTGCCCGCATCTGAAAGTTTTCTTTGCGCGAAACATCGTATGTCTCAAAACCATGCGCCCATAGTTGTTGCAACTCGTATATTAGTGGTTGAAGAAACACATCTAGTGATCTTTTAGGATGATCTGGCCCGGGGACGAGAATTGAGAGAAACAAAAACTCTCGTCGCATGCACAAGCTCGGCCGTAAGTTGTACGGTGTCACAATAACTGGCCATAGAGAATACTGCCTTCCATGCTTTCCAAATGGGCTGAAACCATCAGTAGATAATCCAAGATAAACATTTCTTCTCTCTTCCGCGAATTCTGGATATGTTGACTGGAAATGTTTCCAAGCCTTTGCATCTGAAGGATGTCTAATCTCACCATTTGTGGAATGCTCAGCATGCCATCTCATTGCTTTTGCTGTGCGCTCACACTGATACAACCTCTTCAATCTTTCCGTCAAAGGCAAATACCACATTCTTTTGAATGGGATCGGAACTCTTCCCCTCGTCTCCTGATAACGAGGTTTCCCACAAAATTTGCATACATTCCGTGTCTCATCCGCTCTCCAGTAGATCATGCAGTTGTCAATACATACATCTATCACGTCATACGGTAGTTGAAGACCTGCAACAAGTTTCTGAACCTCGTAGTATGAACCCGGTGCAAGGTTATCCTCAGGTAGAATACCTTTGACAAAATCAGTAATCGTATTCATACATTCTTCAGCCAAATTATAGTCTGTCTTAATACCCATTAATCTAGTTGCAGATGATAAGACTGAATGACCATCTCTACAATTTTGATACAAAGGTTGTTTTCCTGCATCCAACATGTCAAAAAATCTCCTAGATTCGGGGTTTGGTTCTTCCCCTCTATAATGATCATGTACCATCTGCTCAGTACCTACACCATAATCTATATCCGTTATAGATTCTTCTAACCTAATATCAGGCTGAGGTTCACTAACAGGCTGAGGTTCGCTAGTACTACCATATTCATAACCAGTTTCCCCATGAAGGTACCAAACTTTATAATTACGTGAAAACCCTTTCATATACAAATGAGTCCAAACATCAAATTCTTTTATAAACTTATTATTATTGCAAGAAGAGCAGGGACATCTTAACATACCATTTTTTGCATTCGGTTGCTGTTGAACAAGCCTCATGAATTCTCCAATCCCTTGAACGTATTCTTCCGTAAGCAAATTGGTGTTCGGATCCAAATGAGGTTTATCCATCCACAAACGATAATAAACTTCTGAAGACATGATTTTCACGGAATTGTTATGACTAAAGAGAATGAAGAGAGAATGAAGTGTGAATGAGTTGAATGAGGAGGGGTTGTATTTATAGGAAATTGCTTACGGACCTCCGACGACTTTCCGACGGAATTCTGACGGATGTAAAGCAGTCCGTCGGAATTCCGTCGGTATTGTCCAATCTCAAACGGCTATACAACGGTCATATATATTTGTCGGCAACGGTCACATGGTTCGTCGGAATTCCGTCGGTATTTTCCGACGAACTTCCGACGACTTTGCTGTTAATCAGAATGTCGTCGGAATATACCGACGAACTTCCGACGACTACAACGGTTACATTTTTTATCGAAAAGTCGTCAGAAAGTTTCGACGAACCATATTTCGTCGGAATTCCGTCGGAAATGGCCGACGGAATTCCGACGACTTAATTTTTTTGGATTTGGTCAGAAATTTGTCAGTATTCCGTCACAAATGTCCGACGACCTTGGTGTCCGTCAGAACCTCCGTCGGAATTCGGTGTGTTTTCTTGTAGTGTTATATTAATAGACTCAACCCTTTCTATAGTTCGTACAGTCCACAAGGACATCTCGAACAGACTGCTTGCTCTAAACAATGACTCACCAGAAACCAATATGATGTTAAACAGATGGAATGCTCTCTCTCATTTGCCCTGAAACGTAAGTCTTCTCTGTCCTGCAATTACACTTTCTCAGTCTTTTGTTTTTCTGTTTTCAAACTTTTTTACTTGTTAATGTAGAGTCGTAAGCCTATTCTCTCTCTCATATTCTATTGCTGAAAAATAGTTTGTAATACTCTTTTTTTGTTGGTGTAAATTAACATTTCAACAACAGAAATTGTAAGATAGTGTGCTATGTGAAATAGTCAAACCAAACCAAACAATTTTTTTTACCAATTTGCACCATTATAGTTGTTGATAGTCTTTTTTTCTTGGTAGAGTGTTGAGTTGTTTTGTTGTCTTTCCCCATTTTTGATCATTATTTGTTAGCTGTGGGATAGGCTATAAAAACAAATTATTAAAGAGCAACATAAGAGAGAAAATCATAGAAAAGAAAATATGAATTCTTGTTTTCAGAGTATGTACCATTCTTTTCTTTTACTATGTTTGCTACAGAAAAGGCTTTTTCATTTTGTTTTGTTTGTTTGTAGTTTGAGATATTTTTTTTTTTGAAGGATAATGATTGTTCTTATTAAAATCTAGTTTGTCTTTTGTCTTCTTCATTTCTGTTTTTGTTAGATGCAAAAGCAATGCAAGCAATTTATCATAGGAAGGAGAGTACTGTAAATACCAGTTTTGTAAATAATATAGTTGAACATACCTATCGTTATTCTTGTTGCTGTCAAAGCTTTGAAACAATATACTCAAATGCCATTTTTAACCTGAAATAAAAAAAAATAAAGAGATTGTTAATAGAAAATAAGAAGAAACCAAATCTTAACTAACAGTGATCATGAACTTGTATGGAATTTATTGGGGTATCAGTAGAAGATCTCAATAGAAAGAGAAAAATTCAAAGTACAAGAGTGGTGGAGATTAAGAAAAAGAGATGAAAAACAGACAAAACGAATAGAACTTGAAGTAAAAAGAATAAAACTATGGTGATGATTATTTGTGATTTTTTTTTTTAGTTTTTGGTTTTTGTGGTTTTTGTTTTTTTCTCCGATTAAGTTTTAGTTTTTGTTTGTATATAAACCATTTAATTTGTCAATCAAGTTTTTTAAAAAATAGATATTCGAAAATTTAGGGAAACTAGTTTTTCAAAGTTTAAAACTAACTTATAAAGAAAACCAAAAATCAACTTTTGTGGGTTTTTAGTAAAAAAAAACAGATTTTGCTTTCTTTTTGTAGAAAATATATTATATTTTAATTAATTTATAGTAAAATAAATAATATTTTCGTAAATATAAATTGCCATACAAGTTTTTGTACATGAAATATTATTTAAATATAATGTAAAATAGTTATTTGTTTTTCATATATGTTAAACTAATTTAGATATTTATATATAATATTAATTAATGGGATAATTTGCAAAATACCCTATTTATGATTTGAAATTTGATAATTGCATTTTCTATTTTAACTTTTGAAAAATACACTTCCTTAATTATGAATTGACCTTTTTACCCAAGATATAATTCGAAATTAATATATAAATTCGAAATTAATAAAAATAATATCATTAAAATTAGGTAAATATGTGTGTTGAGATAAATATGTTATTTTACCATTTAAATTTTACAATAACAAAGATAAACATGTGAATTATGACTTGTATTGACTTTATCATGAAGTTTATCCAGATTTCCCTTTATTTTATTTTCTTCAACTTATATAAACAAGTCACGTTGTTAAAAAAGAAAAGCAAGTCACGTTTGTTTCTACAAAATTTTCATCTTCTCTACCGGAGCCAAGTAAGTTCTAGCTAATATGATGTATTCGGATATGTGTTTTTTTTTATTTTGAATATGAAAAAGAATTGCACTGATTATTATTCATCGGTTTTTTCTTCTTTTTTCACGTGTCATGAAAATCCAATAAATCTGTTTGAGCCAATGATTTGATTCGTGTATCTTACAAATTTTTTAATTTATGTTGTTTATATAGAGATGGAGTACAAGATTCAAAAAGGAAGTAATGGAAAAAGAAAGGCAGTGGAAGAACAAACACATACCAACAGTTTAAAGTCACAAAAAACAAATGGTGTTGCTTGCATTGAAGTCTTATCGAAAGATTACCTTCATGTGTATATTAAAGAGTTGGAAGAAATTCTGAATAGTGGATTCACAAATAATTCCGTATCTCTAACGATTTTCTTTTAAAATATATTTTTTTTAAATTGTTTAATAGGAATTGATAAATATTAAGATTGGACAATTTGGTTAATTTATATATAGATAAGTGTATTTTTCAAAAAATCTTAAACAAAGGTGTATTTTTCAAATTATATTCTTATTGAAGTGTATTTATCCAAATTTTCCCTTAATTATTTGCAAACATTTAGTTATTTATTTATATATATAAAACTATTGAATGATTATAATAACTATTAGACATATCAAAATAAATAAAATATTAAAAACATAAAATGTTTTATCAATTATATTGTATTAAAATATTAAAATAAAATAGCAATTCAAATTTAAAAATAAGATGAATTTATATATGAATTTTATAAATACTTTCAAAATTTTACTCTTTTAATTTTGTATAATTCATAGATATTTTATTTAATATTTAAATATACATTTAAAAATAAAAAAAAAAATTAAAAACATTTAATTTATTTAAAAAATCACTATATTTTAATGGTAACTTCTAAATATGTTATTTCTATTTTTATTTTACTGTTTAAAAGAAAGTATCAGTTAATTTTTTTAAACAAAAGCTACTTCAAAACCAAAAACAAAAATCTAAATCTAAAAGTTAAAAACCAGAACCAAAAGCTGAAAACCAAAAGAAAAACTAAAAAACAAAAAATGAAAATCTAAAAACAAAAAAAACCAAAACTAAAAACTAGTTCAAACAATCAACACCTGAATATTTTTAATAATTATTAGTCACATTAAAAATAACTAAAAATTATAAAAACATAATATGTTTTACTAATACAATATATTGTATTAATCTTGAAAAATAAAAATAGCCATTCAACTTTAAGAAAATATAAACCATTTATAAACTTATAATTATTTTCAAAATTGTAAGTACTTTTATTTTTGTATAATTTATAATATTTATATAAGAAAAACTATTGCTATTCAAGTTCTTAAAAAGTTTACAATAATTTATATAAGGAAAATTTCTAAGTAGTTTCAAACTTTTAAATATTTTTATTTTTTTTTGTAATTTTGAATATATTTTATTTATATTTTATTATCATATATTTTTGTTATAAAATATAATAATTAAAACATGTTATTGTATTTTATTTTAAATAATATATTTTGGTAAATTTTAATTATAAAATCTAAATATTTATTGCTATTTTGTTGTATTATTTTAAAATAATTTATTAATTAATTTTGGAAAAACAAAATACATCAAACGCAAAAACCAAAATCAAAATCTAGAAACTAAAAGCTGAAAACAAAAAAAAAACAAAATCTAAAAACCAAAATCCAAAACCCAAAATCTAAAAACCAAAAACTAAAATTTAGGGATTTAGATTCTTATAAATTAAGGGAAACAGTGATCAAATAATTTTTTTTAATGAGAAAATGGTATTGTATTTTATTTTTTAAAGCTTTGTGCCAAATGTCGAATTCTGATTAGTTTGCACTTTATTATATAAAAGATTATCTTTCTAAGATAATATTTAACTTCATCTAACATTTGAATGAATACGAACATGCCTCTAATTCCAAAAAGATTCTTAGTTTTCATTCACGAAATGCGTCTAGGCCTATACTCCACAAAGTATCGACAAAAAAAAATTGTTCAATCAATGATGTAACTATATTTTGAAAAAAAAATTACACAACATAATTTATTAATAAAACATCCTTATCACCAAGGTACATACAACATCAAACCAACAAAGAAACCCACACCAAACGAAGTGTATTATCACACAAGACACAATTTGACAATGACGAGACGAGGTCGCATCGGATTTATAAACCGATGCTATGCACACATAGAGCGTGGACTTGTAGTCACATCGCCTTTTATTCTTCACAAAAGCTTCCAAAGCTTTTCATAACATTACATTATTATTAAATTATACAGTAACAGTAACAAGCAGAAGACTTCTGGACAAGTCGCTCACTTAACGACGGAAGCTTCTAACCTGACGCGGTGGGTCAGTCACGTTATCGTTAAGCTTGACGCCTGTGTACACGGCTGCTCCAGATATTGCACCAAGTGTAGGAGCTACCAGATAAACCCAAAGTAACCTATAGTTTCCTGATGCAAGGGCTGGTCCTAGAGTCCTAACGGGATTCATAGATGCACCAGTAGATGGCCTATAAAATTTTCAAATGTTTTAGAAAACATTTTGGTTCAGAAGTTACAAAAAAACATTAGGGTTCAATGGTTCTGGAAAATATGAAGCTTAAATTCCTTTGATAGACTTACCCTGCGACAAGAATGTTGAGCATGACAGTGGCTCCAACAGCTATACCAGCCAATTCTCCAACCTACGCATCAAACCCAATCAAGAAAAGAGAATACAATAAGAATTAGCTACTTAGATGACGATCACTGGCTAATCTAAATAGGCATATATCGATTTTTATTCTATTTTTGTTAATGATTACGTTTACATGTTCTAATTAAACTTGAGCGACTAACAGGGCTCCGATAATAATCTTTACCTGCAAAGTTTTCTAAGATGTGTCTAGAAATCGGACAATTTTTTTTTTGTTTTCTTTAAATGTGATGTTTTACAACATAAATATAAGTTGGATACAAAATTTTCATCTTGGCAGCTAATGGTTAGAGACCGTCTCCTATTATAATAATAGTTTATCTTATAAATATAACCATGAGTTTGAATGTTTTTAGTAATAATGAAGAAACCGCTGAGCAGTGAGCAATTGATGACCCAACACCACATAAAAAATAAGGTTCAATCAGAGGCCTAAATTACTATTTAGAGGAAATAATCGTTTACAATTTAATATACTATATCGAATATAAAATATAATAATTTGTAAATCTTAAATTTATAATATTTTATCATAAAATTCATAACATAATATTAAAAGCTATAATTTATAAAATAATAAATTTCTAATATTATATTAGTATTTTAATTTTCAGAAGGTTTAAAAATTGTTTTCAATTATGTAGCGTTTAGGAGCGGGTGCTTAAAACACTTTTTACAACACTGATTTTAAGTAAAAGATTTTGGAATTTGAATTCTTGTAGTCAAAAACCAACATTAGTAAGAAAAGAGTTACAGATATATTCTTTCTTTCCTTTAAACCGAAATGCAGTTGTATATAATATGTTGTCCATATAGAGATAAGAGAAGAGAAAGAGAGACTTACGGCACGAGTGTCGGTGGCAACGGCAGTAACAACAAAGAGGAGAATGAAACTGATGATAAACTCAAGAGCAAAGGCTTGTCCAACACTAACAGACGGAACAGTCACACCTCCCGACATGAAAGGATGGAAAACTGCTTTGAGTGCGAATGAAGCGCATACGGAAGCTGAGACTTGCGCTGCTATGTAAGCAGGTACGTGGGCCCAAGGAAAGTGTCGTAGAGCTGCGAATGCTATAGTCAGTGATGGATTTAAGTGAGCCCCTGATATGTGACCGGTTGAGAGAATTATGATCATCACTGCGAGTCCTGCGCATGCCGCGTTGCCGATTAGGGTTTCAGCTCCGTCGTATTTCTGGTTCACGATTGGACCGGCTGTCGCGGTGAATATCACGATGAATGTTCCCACGAACTCAGCCCCAAGCTGCATCACACACACGGATACAAGTTAGCCATTATCAAGTGAGTAGAGGAAACAGAGGTGAGACCGTTAGAGGGATAGATCATATACGTTTCTTGTGTAATAAGGAAAACAAAAGTGTTTTCTTGAGAATGAAAATTGTTTATTTTCTATCGTTTATTTGTTTTTTTTTCTTTTTTTTTTGAAACACCGTTTATTTGTTTTCTTAGTCTATGAAAACTAATGTATATTATACTCCAGTGACGTTGATACAAAGTAATTATATTTCGATCTGAGGTATCGAAGTTTATGTCAAAGAAGAGTCACATACATTATCATGTCTTTTTTTTTTAATCTAAACTGCTACAAACTAGTTACCAACTCAACCCAAACTGGTGGTAAATTGCCAACATAGTACACTGCAGAAGAAGAACATCGAACACTCTATGCTAATCATGTTAGTAGCCAGATTTTCTAGTTTCAGCAAAGTATCACAATCTATTAAACAGTGAACTTTTGATATAAAGTTAAAATAATTTTACTAATATATAAATAATAAATCAAATGTAATTATTGTCAATAAGTTTAAATAAAAAAATTATATAATTTAATATAATTTGAATCTAATTAATTTGATTCACAATTATGTCTACTCCGATGTATGACAATTTGACCCAAAAAATCACATTAACATATGTTCAATATTGCAAAATTAGTGGTCATTTCAACAAAATCTCAAATAATGGCCATTTTTTCCCTTTTTAATCTCAGCTGATATTTAATTATCTTTCTAAAAAAAAATTGATATTTAATTATTTATTAACTGGCATAATACAGTCAACGGTTACTATTATTACGTGTGAGCTGTCCATAATATTCTGCCCTCTTGGACCAGCACCCAATCAAGACATTAATCATAGATTATGTACCCAAAAAAATATCCCCTATATATTAATTGAGAAGCATTTGAAAAATTAGAACCTTAATTTTATATTAATTAAAAAGAAATCCAAATCCTAGGTGTCACTCTAAATGCCTTCTAAATTCCATTTCAAAGAATTCTAGAACATCTAATATAAAATATAGTTTAATCTAATGGTGTCACATTATTCCATAATTATATAACACTAGAGAACATTATATTAATCTAAAATATAGGAAGTGTGTATTTTTTCCTTAAATAAAAGCTACAGAATTACCTAATATGATTTACATATATATGGCAATTAATGATTATGAATAATAAAGATTTGATAACAATTTTTGCATCCTTCTTCATTTTTGTTTAAATTTATATTATTAAAAAAAATTAAACAATCACATTAACCATATAATAAAAAAATTAGATTTTTTCTTATATGTTATATTTTAATTTTTTTTAAATGACTTTAAATTACAAAAATGAGGAAACTTTATATGTTATATATATTTTTTTAAAACGAATTTAAAATACAAAAATGAGGACACCTCATATGTTATATTTTTCTTATATGTCATAATTTTCTTATATGTTATATTTTGATTTTTTTTAAAACGACTTTAAATTACAAAAATGTAAGTTTTCCTTAAGTATACGACTAAAAACATTAAAACGACATGTATCAATTCGATGGTTGATTTGAAAGCTTTCAAAACCAAATGGAAGATAAAAGTCAAAATAATTTAACTGTGGAAACAATACTATTCACTTTTTTCAAGAATATGTTCGATTGAAAAAATAAGGTTTTTATGTCATAATTTGTTTAATGTCCACTAGAGAACATTATATTAACCTAAAATATAAGAAGTGTATATTCTTTCCTTAAATAAAAGCTACACAATTACCTAATATGATTTACATATATATGACAATTAATGATTATGAATAATAAAGATTTGATAACATTTTTTGCATCCTTCTTCATTTTTGTTTAAATTTATATTATTAAAAAAAATAAACAATCACATTAACCATATAATAAAAAAATAAAATTTTTTCTTATATGTTATATTTTGAATTTTTTAAAATGACTTTAAATTACAAAATGAGGAAACCTTATATGTTATATTTTTTTTTAAAACGACTTTAAAATACAAAAATGAAGAAACTTTATATGTTAGATTTTTTCTTATATGTTATATTTTGAATTTTTTAAAATGACTTTAAATTACAAAAATGTAAGTTTTCCTTAAGTATACGACTAAAAACATTAAAATGACATGTATCAGTTCGATGGTTGATTTGAAAGCTTTCAAAACCATATGTAAGATAAAAGTCAAAATAATTCAACTGTGAAAACAATACTGTTCACTTTTTCAAGAATGTGTTCGAGAGAAAAAATAAGGCTTTTATGTCATAATTTGTTTAATATCCACTAGAGAACATTATATTAACCTAAAATATAAAAAGTGTGTATTTTTTCCATAAATAAATGCTACGAAATTACCTAATATGATTTACATATTTATGGCAATTAATGATTATGAATAATAAAGATTTGATAACAATTTGTGCATCCTTCTTCATTTTGTTTAATTTTATAGTATTAAAAAAAAATAAACAATCACATTAACCATATAATTAAAAAATTAGATTTTTTTCTTATATGTTATATTTTGAATTTTTTAAAATGACTTTAAATTACAAAAATGAGGAAACCTTATATGTTATTTTTTTTAAACGACTTTAAAATACAAAAATGAGGACACCTTATATATTATATTTTTCTTATATGTTAGATTTTTTCTTATATGTTATATTTTTAATTTTTTAAAACGACTTTAAATTACAAAAATGTAAGTTTTTCTTAAGTATACGACTAAAAACATTAAAATGACATGTATCATAATTTGTTTAATGTCCAATCCGATCAACCCATGATGTATAAATTATAGTTTTGTTCCATTATTTTTAATAAAAATTGATCTGATCCATTGGAAAGAAATTATATAATAACAACAAAAAATATTTTATATATATAAATAAAATGATCAAATATATAAAAGAAACTATAGATAATATATACAAATAAATTCACCCTGCGCAAGGTGCAGGTCTTATCCTAGTATACGATTATTAGAGCATCTCCTATGATTGAAGTATTTTTACTTAATATTCCATTTTATCCTATTTTAGAAAAAAAATGAAGTGGGGTTAAAGATATCTTTAGACAAAAAACGCAACTGATAGCAATATAACTAGAGTAACTTAGAGTAAACATGAAAGAAATAAAGAAAAAGAATTAATTGTTTGTACTGTTACACTAATTTATGCTATTTTCTGGAATAATAAAAAAAAATAAAAAGTACAGAAAATATAAAAGAAATATTTCATTTTCCAGAGCAAAGATAGAGAAAATATGTTTACCACTTTCATCCTGATTGGCTCTATGTAAACTGAACTGAAAGTAAACATTTTCTCAGCTATTTGTTACTCTAATTGTGCTATTTAGTCAGACTCAAAACTTCGCTCATAGAAAATATTGGTTATGTGCTATTATCAGAATTCTCATTATAGGATTTTCAGACGGCAATGAATACGTTTATGTAATCTGATTTTAGTGGTAAAATTTAGTGGTTTAAGAGCCAGTTCATTCCAGGTAGTGGGATGATCTTGTTCTCATAGTGGTGAAAAATGCAATATCAGATTGATTGGATAGCATAGGATTCTTCTAAAGTATTCCTAGGTGATACTAGATCCGATACTGTACGTGGGGTGAAATCTTGTATGCAACTTCTGTGTTTATTTAACCTCTTAAAAACTTGCGATAGTTAAATAAACCAATTATATGCGGTTTGACACAAATGTTTGATACTCAGCTCGTACTCGATACTTATTCGGTACTTGGCCCTTAAAAGTTAAAACTATGTACTTGCAATGATCAAGGCAAATAACAAGTACATTAAAGTAAAAACTAGCAAGTATAAACTAGGCCTGGGCATTCGGGGTCCCAATCGGGTTTCAGTTTTATCCAATCGGGTTTCAGTTTTTCAGGTTTATCAAAATCAGCCCCATTCGGATTATATGAAAGTTCGGTTCGGGACCGGTTCGGGTTCTATCGGGTTCGGGTCGGGGTTAGTAAATCTTCAAAGAACCGGTACAACCCAATATACTTTCGGATTCGGGTCCCAGTCGGTTTTTCGGTTTAAAAGTACCTGATTTTTACCTATTTTATAACCAAAACATGAGTAAAATCGGTTCTTCGGTTTTAAAATACCTGATTTGTACCTATTTTGTAACCAAAACTTAAGTAAAATCGATTCAAAAATAAGGAACATCAACCGTGATTATTCGAAATTAAACGAAAAGTAAACATATTTTACTGATAAAAAGAAAACCAAATAAATAAAAGTATAAAACGAAAACCAAATTCTCATGAAATGAGAAACATTGTTTAACGAAAACAAAATTAAAATCTAAATACTTCAAGATTCAACGGTCATCTTCAACCATCAACCTTCATGTAATAGAACCACCAACCTTCATGTAATAGATAAGTATTTTAGATGTTTAATATTTCTTAGCGTATTTTGGATACATATTAGGAATTGAGATCATGTTTGGTACAAGATCTTTTAGAGGTTTTGAATGTTTCGGGTTCTATCGGATATCCATTTAGATTCGGGTTTGGTTCGGATAATACCCATAACCCGAAATACCACAGAACAAAATCTATTCGGTATTTACGTCGGGTTCGGATCGGTTCGGATTCATTTTTATCGGATCGGATCGGATACAGATCGGGTTTTCGGATTCGGTTTATTTGTCCAGCCCTAGTATAAACCAAGTACCAAATCTTAATATTTTAACTACCTGGCTTACTATTTGTTACTCGTTTTTCGAGTTTTAAACTAAGAATTTATTAATAGCTTACTAATAATTATTTGAGAAAACTATTATTTATATAAAATTAGTAATATGTTTTTAATATCAAAGTGATATTAAACATAATAGTTCAAAAATTATTTTGTTGATTATAATATTAAAGATCATATATAATTTCCTACGAATATATATATATTTTTTTTTTGCAAAAAATCATACTATATATTTTTATAAATTTGAAAAAGTTGATTTATTTAAATTTTAAGATTCTAAACATAAACAAACAAGTAACAAATCTAACCAAGTAATTTATAAGTATTTAAATACTAAGCAAGTACTTGGTTAACAAGCACTCGGTACAATCAAGTACAAAAACAAGTCAATATTTATGATAATTGTATAGGACAAGGTAAAGGTAAGTATCGGGTATGCCAAAATTATCAAGTATCCGTTTGTACCCAGGCCTACCATGCCATCCAGTGAAGACTAGTAAGTTTTCCTCTTTTGTGAGTTTTCCCTCATAAAAACAATATTGTAGCATATATATAGAATCCATAAATTGAAATACGACGGGAGTCGGCATCCACTGAATAATTTAATGACTTTGACTTATACAATTATTTATCTTTATTTTTAAATAATTTTAATTTATCTGTTTTTACATTTATTTCACTCTGTATCTATTTGCATGTTTTATTTAATTCTGTTGCAACAACTTGTTCGTGTCGTGTTATAGGTGATGATTGGTTCGACTGTGGCTTTAAAAATTTAGATGTAGATAATTAGCTGTAGATAAATCGGTCGTATTGTTACCGTACACTTTTTCTGCAGAGACTTTTGTTGTAGTTAAATTTGTTGTAGTTGTAAACTGTAGGTTGTAGATATTTTAAAATAAAATATATAAAATATGTGTTGTATATATAAAATTATTATTTTATATCTATTAAAATAATTTATATTAATATTTTTTAATAAATTATCAAAATTTATTGTAATTTAAAATGTGATATGTAAATAATATTTATATTATTTAAATATCTTAATAATTTAAAAACACTCAAATTCAAAATTAAAATATTTATAAAAGTTTTTATTATGATTATATAATTTATTTGATATTATAGATATTTTTTTTCATTTACAGATTCTACAGCCTATAACAAAAGATGTAGGGTTTTTGCCAAAAATACTTAAGAAAAAGTTTTGTTTTATTTTTTTTTTGTTGTAGCTTTAAAAATAAAGGTAAAGCATGATTGGTAAAACTAAATAAAAACTTGATGTAGACTTTAATTTTTAAAAGTAAAAGTACAACATGATTGGTAAAATTTAGTGATTTAAAAATAAATAAAACTAAAGTAAAAAAATAAAACCCAGTAAATCACCCCCGTAGTCTCCTCAAAGTGTAACGTAAACCCGTATGATCTATTCAATATAAATAATAGGTTAAAAGGATAAATAAATATCATCTTTTGGTAACTAGAATTTTAATTTTCAGAGCTTACAAAAACTATTCAAACATAAATGTACGATCGAATTGTGACTTTCTGAGTATACCTATATTACATAGATTTGTAATAAGTTAATAATGTCTCGATCTCATTATCTAATTATTCATTATTTCCACATCGTCTATAGGATTCCAAAGTTTTCACATAATTGGAACAAAATATATATATATATTTTTTTTTTTTTGGAACAAAATATTTGGATACATATTTTCTTTAAAACAAAAAAAAAAAAGATCACGTACCTTGCGAGTAAGGGAGACACCAGGAGAGGGAAAATCGGTGAAGCACGTGTCGTGTTGACCCCAAGGGTTTCCCATCACCGGCAAGCATTTGCATGGAGGTATCGGTTTCCGATGATCGAACGACATTGAATCAACTCTCATCCCCGTGATCAACGGTCCTCCCGGCGTTCCTGGCGTCGGCGGAGCCGTCACCGCCACCGCACCCATTTCAGCCTCTGGCGGAGACATCCTTACCTTTTCCGGTATTCTTTTTGTATTTTGTTTTGAAGAAAATACTTCTTCTTTTTTTCTTTTTTTGTAGGAGCTAGTGAGATAAATTTCAAGAGACGAAATTTACATGATTTGAGGTTTTTATAAATTTGGGTTTACACTTCTGCTTCAAACTTTGCCAGGACTAGTTTCACCAAACAAAAATTAAAACCAGGGACACCAATGAATCAAACTTATCTACCGATTAAAATTTTCTTTTTTTTTTCTGAAGGAGAAGAAAATGGATCTGGGACGTTAATTTACATGCTTGTAAGGATTTTTATAAAGCTGTTACTACGTAAGAAGAAGAATATGAACGAAGATAGCCACTTCAAAAAACCAAAATCAGAAACCGAATCATATAAAAAGCAAAGACGACAGACACATATGGATGCGTACGTTAGCACTGAGCCAAGACTAGTTCTCGAATCTGTGGTTCTGAAAGAAAAGAAAGATAGAGGGATGTATGAAAGGTTTGGTTAATGCTCGAGCTTAAGTTATATTTATATGTGTGTGTGTTTATACAGAAAAGAGATTGTTATGCATTGAACCCAAAAAGATCAATAATAAAAAGTCAACTCCAATAAACAGTTCATTACTAAATCCCTTTATAAAGATATCTGCTAGAGTCACCGGTGCCTTTGTCACCGGCATCTTCGTTACCGTTCGATCTAAGCAACATATCTGTGTGTGATTCTTAGGAACCGCACATGGCCGTGACGGTATCACTACTGATCTTTCGCCACCCCACAATCCTCCAATAATTGAATAGAAAATTGTTCTTAAGTCTGGGGAAGAGCGTTTGATTCTTGGAACAATTTTTAAAGAGAACTATATTCCATATTGTTATAAACGTAAATGTATAAAAATAAATACTTTTCCATTCTGTAACATATGATACTCAACAATTCAACATTCATACCAAAAAAAATATGATACTAATACTGGTAATCAGTGAAAGCGCAAATGCAAAAACGTAGAAACCAATGTTTTTAAATCTCAATCGGATTACTTCTTCTGTTATTGGGTCAGTGTATCGATCATGAATGAACCATGAAAAAATAATTTAAGTAATATGTAATTATAGATTAATTATAAAAATATAAGAAATATTTTACATTAAGAGAATATAATAAGTATTTAAATTATTTAATAATTTTTGTAACAAGTTAGAAGTTACGACATATGATAAAAATACAACAAAATTAAAATTAACAAATGTTTAAATGTCTAGTATAAATAATAAAATTAACTTTAAAATATAAAATAGCCCAAAAGTAAAAGCAACATATCGGAACTGTAGTAGACTGTAATAAGAAAATAGCCAAGTAAATAAAATGAAGATTATAGTTGTACTCGACTAAAGAAACATAGCGATCTGCGAGAAAAAAAACCATCACAATTTCCTTGCAAATCGGTATTTGCATAACTGCGAGAAAATTTATTCTTTCGCAAATTGTTACTTAAAATTAAAAACATTCCCAATTTTTTTTGAAATTTGCAAAAAAAAAGAAATATCTTGCGATCTAAGGAATTTACTCTCTCGCAAATTTTGCGAGGAAAATAGTTTCTCGTAAATGTGTGAAGACATTGTGAATCTCTCTAAATTTTAATAGCTTTAATATTTTTTAAATAGTAAATATTTATATATAAATAAATTTAATAAAAAACATAATTAAAATAAAAATAAATTAGAAATATAAGTCATTACAAAAAAATTTAAAAACATAATTTCTAAACTAAAATACAAAGAAACAACTAAATTTCTTGAGAATCATCTTCGGAATCACGGTTTTCGCCTTCAAAATTCTTGGAAGGCGTGGTAGGAGTCTGAAGAATGATCGCCACACCAGAATCTTTGGTAGCTAGATAATGAACAACAACGTTCAACTTCCCAATCTAATCACCCTGGCTCCGGGGCTGATCTTTTTGTGTCTGGATCAAAAGAGATTGTTCCTCAATTATCTTCTTCAAACAATGATTTTCATAACCGCTAGAAGAAAACGAAGCAGAAGTAGATGCTAAAGATTTCATTATAGAGCTCACTCCGTACATTCACCCTTTTTGCATGGAGCGATCTACATAATAAAAGAAAAAGATCAATGAAAAATTACAATTAAAAATTTAGCATTGAAAATTGTAACAAATACCTCACAATAGATCATGTTCTTTTCCGCTGGGAAAAGGCCACCAGACCCGGTTCTTTGGGGATCATCACTAGCAGCCTGAGATAACTCCTTAAATCTAGAAGTCACGACGTTGTAGAGTTGCTGAGATTTTCTGTCGACAAAAGATCCATCTGGGTTTTGTTTAGTCTGCTAGAGAACCGCAAGCAAGTCGGGAACAGAACACCTAGTTGCCTCAGCCTACAATTAAAATTTTAATGAAGTCTTCAATGTAAATGAACTAAGATAAAATAGTTGTAGGCTGAGGCAACTAGGTGTTCTGTTCGATGAATCTTTTTCTAGTTATTTACTTTATAAGTCTCTCATGTCTCTTTGGCTGAGATAATCTAGATAATCTAGTTCTTGTTAAGCTTTTGTAATTTGATCTATCTTATGTTTTCTTTATTTTTGCCAAGATAGTTCATACTTAAATTTTTTTCTAGATTTTTTTTCATTAATATGAAATTTACAATTTAGCAGAAAAAATGTAGATTGTTATTCGATGAATCGTTTTCTAGTTATTTACTTTATAAGTCTGTCTTTTTTTAAAAAAAGATAATAATTACACTTTATTTGATTTTGTTTCTTTGTTTTTAATGTTTGTCAAAATAGCTTAATTGGTTGATTTGGATTCACTATTACACAAATTTATGTCTACACCTGGAACAAGATTAAATATATATATTTGCAGCCGTAACTATACACAAATAAATATTATCTTGAATTTGCCTTCTTCAACGAACTTTTCAGTATTATAAATGTTATCCTTCGCACCGGTTTAACTGCATCACATATACTCTATTTCTTATAAGGTATAAATATCCTCTTGGCATATCATATAACTTTGGCTACAAAAGCTTGATTTTGTTTCTACCAATGTTTTTAACCTGACTTTGATCCGCGGTTGAATTTGCAAACACAATGATCTATTACGTAATCCAATTTGAGTTTAAAGAAAAAAATCATTATTTAAAAACTCAATAAAATTACAAAAATCGTTAAACCAAAACCCGGCTACCAGTTAAAATAATATGTGATACGATGCTTAATTCAGTTTGACGGATGTCTGACCAAAATGATGCTTAGACAGTTCATGTCCGTCAGGATCAGAGTAACGGGCCGCCCAACTATTAAAAATCTGCGACGAATGGGAGTAATTTTGCCACACAAATTTCTCGCATATCTGTCACAAATTTGTGAGGGAATATTTTCCTCCCAAATGGAGTGTTTCTTGTAGTGAGCTCATCTTTCTTTCAAACGTAAGCGTAAGTTTTAATGGACGTATACGAGATCATTTCTTGTTGCTCAGTCCTTTTTTCTTCTTGTGGATCCTTTTAAATACTGATCGATTACGTTTAAAATCAGATGAAAAGTAGCTTGACTAAGAATTCGTATAACTAACTTTTGCAAAACTAGAGCATCATATCTAAAACATCTATACCATTCATCTTCTTTTTTTTTTGTAACTCTACCATTCATCTAAACATTCATAAATATATTAAAATACTCTAAAATAACAAGCTACGTCAAACTGAATTAAACATCGTATCACATATTATTTTAACTGGTAGCCGGGTTTTGGTTTAACGTATTTTGTAATTTTATTGAGTTTTTAAATAATGATTTTTTTCTTTAAACTCAAATTGGATTACGTAATAGATCATTTTGTTTGCAAATTCAACCGCGGATCAAAGTCAGGTTAAAAACATTGGTAGAAACAAAATCAAGCTTTTGTAGCCAAAGTTATTTGATATGCCAAGAGGATATTTATACCTTATAAGAAATAGAGTATATGTGATGCAGTTAAACCGGTGCGAAGGATAACATTTATAATACTGAAAAGGTCGTTGAAGAAGGCAAATTCAAGATAATATTTATTTGTGGTATAGTTACGGCTGCAAATATATATATTTAATCTTGTTCCAGGTGTAGACATAAATTTGTGTAATAGTGAATCCAAATCAACCAATTAAGCTATTTTGACAAACATTAAAAACAAAGAAACAAAATCAAATAAAGTGTTATTATTATCTTTTTTTTTAAAGACAGACTTATAAAGTAAATAACTAGAAAACGATTCATCGAATAACAGTCTATATTTTTTCTGCTAAACTGTAAATTTCATATTAAAGAAAAAAAATCTAGAAAAAATCTTAAGTCTGAACTATCTTGGTAAAAATAAAGAAAACATAAGATAGATCAAATTACAAAAGCTTAACAAGAACTAGATTATCTAGATTATCTCAGCCAAAGAGACATGAGATAACTGAAGTGCTTCATGTCCTTTGGGATATGATGTTTCTCACTTCCCTATCAATACCAATGAACACTGAAGTTGCAAGGATGGAAGTTTGGTTATGCACCAAACTGTTTATGCACCAAACTGTTTCTCTGGACATGAAATACTACTGCTTGTGAGGCTATTTTTCGCAACAGCTTCCAAAGATGAATAACTATCTACATACTCTTTGTGCTTCTGATTTGGCATTAAATTATTTATAACGACAAAATTAATAAACATATGTCCATAGTTGATTGTATGTAACTATGATAGTATAGCTTGTGAAACGTTAATCGATACTCCCTCCATTTCAGTTTAGTCGTCGTTACTAAGATAAATTTTCGTTTCAAAATAAGTGTTGTTTCAAAATAAGTGTCGTTTTATAATTTCAACGCAAAATTTATTAATTTTATATTTCAATTAATTTTTTTTATTGGTTGAAATGTGGTTAGGTGTACTGGTAATGATGTTTTATTTAGTAAATATAAAAAATTAAACATTTTCTTAATTTGTGTATTCAAGTGTAAAATGACAATTAAAATGAAACATAGAAAATAGTACGGAATATAGCTGGTGAAACGTTTATTGATAGTATATTAGTGTGTAATATAACCGGTAAATACCATTTGCATTTCTTTTCGGGCAAGTCCATTCACTAATAGAGTAATAGTATTTTTTTTTTCATTTGCAAAAGGGTTTATTTGTGAAATAACCATTAAAAAAGAACTGTTCCCAGAAAAAAAAAAAGAACTGCTCCCAGAAAAAAAGAGAACTGCTATTAATACCTACGACAATGCACTCTTTTAGGAGTGCAATACTGTTAAGTCCAGCAATAAACCCAAAAATGTCACTTTACAATCATTAGATTAATTGCACTTCAAACAACGTACACCAGAATCAATTACCAAAGCCATTAACAAAAAAGTACAAAATTGATTGCTCTGGGATTCGAACTATAAAAAAATAGCTACTACGAAAGAAGCTTTCAAATGTGTCTGGCCACAAGGGCTAGCATCATTTTAGTCTTTGGTTTCAAATTTTTTTTTTTTTTGAGAAAGGGCATTCTAAGTTACATTTGTCAAATAAGAGTTAAAGAATCGTATGTAAATTTGTTTTGAAACGTTATAAAAAAAATGATCTTGTCAATAAACTTAACTTTCACTCAAAACATAAAATACTATTTTGTTTAATCGTCGTAGTTGGAATGTTGAAACAGAGAGAAAAAAAAACAAATATTTACGTGGAAACTAACTAATTACTAATTAGCATTTCTGGCACATTTTTTTCTGGTTTACATAAAATATTTAAACTCGATATAATAGTATCACTTAAGTTAAAGATATTACTTTTAATTAATTCTAGTGGCGTCTTTCTTCGTCCTCAAACACTGACAAATCAAGAGTAGTATCACACAACACTAAAATATATTAAGGGTATTGGATCCAAATATGTAAACCAGTATATTCTCAGTCAGTGTAATTGATCTTAACCTAGACTTTTCTCAGTTTATAGGGTATTGGATCCAAATTTGCTGTCCCACACTATTAACAGCGTCTTGTGATGCAGCGTGGTCTATTCACTTATTTTAGCTTGTTTTTGGCTTTCTTATTTCTTTTTATGTTTGGTGTTATCCTGTTTCCATGTTTATCCCAATTTAGTGATAATTCTTTTTCATATAAGGAATGTGTTCTTTTAACACTGGATACGTGTTTCAAAAAAAAAAATAACACTGGATACATCATTATATAATTTATATTACAAATGATGATAAACTACTAGTAACATATGCGATATTGATACACAATTTCACAACGAAGCTCTCCCATATCATATCACTCGGATCGAGAGACAGTTCTGAATGTACGACATCCTCGACGGACATGCTCTCTCTGCAGCACATGATTATAACGAAAAGTTCTGCCTCCAACATTTTGAAACCTTTGATAAGCTTGCGTCCTATAATCTGCAAAAAATTCATTCTCTAGGAATCGAACCCCAGACTTGGTGTAGAAACCTTTAAACTTTGACCACTAGGACATGTTTCTTCCACAGACATGGTTTTTGTTCTATTTAGCTATACATAGGATCGATCCCTTAGTTTGTGAGGGTACATTTTATTCTTTTATTAATTAAAGAAGGCTTTTGCCCTCTAATTTTTGTTTTTGGCTAGAACATTGGTGTTGTCAACGAATTTAAGAAGACATTGATCTTAGGCATGCGAAGTCTAAATTAAATCATTATCATAGCTTACACTACATTAGTTGGTATCAGATTTCAGCAATTTTTTTATTTCTCAATTAAAACTCGATCCTCGCTACCATGGCTCCTCGATAAATAGTTAACGACGAACAACCCGACGATTTACTCAGACATTTAAACAATTCACCGTAGCGCTTCAAGAAGCTTTACAACAATCAGTAACAAATATCATTGCCACTGTTTTGCAGACACATCATGACCTTCACCATGATCGTTGCGGTCGACCACAAAACATAAAACTTTAACGTAACAGAGTTCATGAAGACGAGCACAAGGATGATGATCTCGTGGACAATCTTTTTGCGATATCGGCTCATGAGCAACTGCATCGTTAAGATGATTACGATTGACATAATGAAGAACGATACAAATGATGTGACATCATCGATGATGCATGCCATCTCAAATCTTGATGTGATTCAGGATTTTGACAAGATACCAAAATTTCTAGGAACTTTGAACCCATAAGAATTCATTGACTGGCTTCACATGGTTGATGAAATTCTAGAGTTTAAACAAGTTCCTCCTGAGATGTGTGCTTCATTGGTTATCGCTCGTTTTAAACGTCGAGCTATGACATGGTGGCAACAACTCAAAGAATCAAGGGGACAATATAGAAACTATTGTATTGATTTATGGGAGTGTGCCACCAAGCTTATGCGTCGCAACTGCTTCCTCATAACTACGAACACACTCTATACAACAAACTGCATAATCTGAGACAAGGCAATTGCCAGCTGAGGAATATGCAACCGACTTCTTTAATATGGCAGCTCGTATCCCTTCAGCAGAATCAGAGACGCAGATGATTTCTCACTTCATTATAGGGTTACATCCCCAGAAACAGAATGCGCTACAACAATTCAATCCTTCTTCTGTTTTGGAAGCTCATCAACGTGCAATAGCTATGGAGGTTCAGCTTCGCTCACCATGGGGGACAAGTCAACATTTTCAGAATTCCACACTCAATGATAGTAGTACAAGAACAACGTCTGAAGGACCCAACACTTCTGATATTCCTAAAACATAGACCAATAATGACACAATTGCTTCATCTTGGCCACCACATAGGATCTTAATTGTTGCTTTTCTTATGGAGAATGTGGTCACCTTCAAACAGCTTACCCAAAACAAGTTCGACAAGGTCTAGTTGTAGCGGCCCGATCCCCCGGCGTCCGACCGGGGTTATCGAAAGGGCGTTATGGACACGTGTCTACTCATTTAGACAACCCTACGTGTCCCGTTACTGGTCCCGAGAGCCGACGGGCGCATAACCTTCTTTGAAATACCGTCACACCCACATCCATATACTTCTACTTACAGTCCTGCGCACAGGGAAATGGAAATGGAGGAGTGAGCAACAAGTTACTCAGTGAAGTGGCTCTAGACCAGTCTGCCCGCATGACACTCTATACTACTCTATGCGGGAACTAGGACTGACTAGCCACTACAATCAGGTAATGTATTTTTATCATTTCATACTGTCATCACTAATTGTCCACATTCAATTCCATACATTTCTAGCAACCTAGTGATCAATCAATACAATGAACTCACTCATTGCCACACACGTTAAACCCTAGACTTAACCGACTCATCATACCAAACCGACTCGATCCTATGACACCTTTAACTCCCCGTTACCCGACCATGATGCACATTTTTATATCCCACCTCTCGCGGTTGGCACTTCGTTCTTATCATCAGTGGGTAGAAGCCTAGTGGGTAGCTTCCACTAGGCTTCTACCCCATATTCATGTGGATTCGCCACATCTCCTATGGGTGCTTCCATATTCTTGTGGATTCGCCACATCTCCTATGGATACCTAGAGTGAACTACTGCCACACATACTTTCCTTAGACTCTATATGCTTTCCCCACCCATGCTTAACCGTAACCTTAATCTTTCATACTTTCACTTATCCTTTCACATCCTTATCATTTTCACTTATCCCTTCCCATTCTCATTCGCTTTCCTTTTCATTTAGACTTGTACTTGGACTCATTCACTAGACGCCACCCGTTATCGGTGCCACACACAATACACATTGCACTCAAGTTCTACTTCAATAACATTAACAATCATTACTCATCTATCAGCTTAGCATTCATTTCTCTCTAGCATCCTAGCTTTAATCTCAAACCACTCATGGGACTACACATCAAAACATACAAGCATACATTACCAATCAATCATCGCTACCACAACTCCATTTCAGTTTACTAAGTCCCATTTAACAATATGAGGGTTCTTATGCATCGTGTTCCATTCATCTAACATCCTAGCAATAATCATGATCTATCATCCTAGCTTTCAAACAGGGTCTAATCAACCCTAACTCCAACATAAAGGAGTATACAGTACAATGAGAACAAGATGGGTTCAAGACACTCCACCTTAGCCTAGATCTGGATCTGGAAACAAGAGGCAAGGGAGAGGAGATTGAGATCTGGTCACCACCACCACTACATGGCGCCGGCGAGGAGAGAGAGAGAGCGTGCGATGGCGAGGAGAGAGAGAGTGACGGCAAGGAGAGAGAGAGCGACGCGCGGGAGAGAGATAGAGAAGAGAGAGAGGCGGCGTAAGAGAGAAGGGAGAAAATGAAAAGAGAAGCTTGACGGCTAGGGTTTCCTAGTCTCTCTAAATCTCTGCAGAGCTTCGCTCAAGTTTCAGAATGAGAGAAAAGAAGAGGCTACATCTCTTTTTATAGGAAAGGGTGAAGGGAACCCTAGGTTTTTCTCAAATGGGCCGTAGAGAAGCACATTCTTTTATGAAAATTTTTAGGCCATGAACCAGGCCGTTACAATTCCCCCTTGTTAATCAAAATTCGTCCCCGAATTCCAAGCCCTAGACTTCCGAACTTAACATCCGATTTTGAAATGGACTCACACAATCACATATCATACAAGGGAGGCATATAAGGCGAGAACAACTTTGCTTGGGATTTTTTTTTTTTTAAAAAAAAACCAATGAATGAATTAAGCTAAGAAAGAAATTTTGCAAGTAAAATGGATCTGATCAAAACCTTAATAGACCTATAGATATAGTGGGTGGTTTTGAAATCGTTTACGGAACTTTTAGGGCAATCAAAACTTTCACAAACTCTTTTCTTTTAATGAAAACAAGTTGTTGTTTTTTTTTTTTTTTGAAAACGTCGGAAATGCTGATCCCTTAGGACAGAACTAAGGGATCTTAACCCGCTCTGATACCAATTGTAACGGCCCGATCCCCCGGCGTCCAAACCGAAGTTATCGAAAGGGCGTTATGGACACGTGTCTACTCATTTAGACAACCCTACGTGTCCCGTTACTGGTCTCGAGAGCCGACGGGCGCATAACCTTCTTTGAAATACCGTCACACCCACATCCATATACTTCTACTTACAGTCCTGCGCACAGGGAAATAGAAATGGAGGAGTGATCAACAAGTTACTCAGTGAAGTGGCTCTAGACCAGCCTGCCCGCATGACACTCTATACTACTCTATGCGGGAACTAGGACTGACTAGCCACTACAATCAGGTAATGTATTTTTATCATTTCATACTGTCATCACTAATTGTCCACATTCAATTCCATACATTTCTAGCAACCTAGTGATCAATCATTACAATGAACTCACTCATTGCCACACACGTTAAACCCTAGACTTAGCCGACTCATCATACCATACCGACTCGATCCTATGACACCTTTAACCCCCCGTTACCCGACCATGATGCACGTTTGTATATCCCGCCTCTCGCGGTTGGCACTTCGTTCTTATCATCAGTGGGTAGCTCCCACTAGGCTTCTACCCCATATTAATGTGGATTCGACACATCTCCTATGGGTGCTTCCATATTCTTGTGGATTCGCCACATCTCCTATGGATACCTAGCGTGAACTACTGCCACACATACTTTCCTTAGACTCTATATGCTTTCTCCACCCATGCTTAACCGTAACCTTAATCTTTCATACTTTCACTTATCCTTTCACATCCTTATCATTTTCACTTATCCCTTCCCATTCTCATTCGCTTTCCTTTTCATTTAGACTTGTACTTGGACTCATTCACTAGACGCCACCCGTTATCGGTGCCACACACAATACACATTGCACTCAAGTTCTACTTCAATAACATTAACAATCATTACTCATCTATCAGCTTAGCATTCATTTCTCTCTAGCATCCTAGCTTTAATCTCAAACAACTCATGGGACTACACATCCAAACATACAAGCATAAATTACCAATCAATCATCACTACCACAATTCCATTTCAGTTTACTAAGTCCCATTTAACAATATGAGGGTTCTTATGCATCGTGTTCCATTCATCTAACATCCTAGCAATAATCATGATCTATCATCCTAGCTTTCAAACAGGGTCTAATCAACCCTAACTCCAACATAAAGGAGTATACAGTACATGAGAAAAAGATGGGTTCAACACACTCCACCTTAGCCTAGATCTGGATCTGGAAACAAGAGGCAAGGGAGAGGAGATTGAGATCTGGTCACCACCACCACTACACGGCGCCGGCGAGGAGAGAGAGAGAGAGCGTGCGATGGCGAGGAGAGAGAGAGTGATGGCAAGGAGAGAGAGAGCGACGCGCGGGAGAGAGAGAGAGAAGAGAGAGAGGCGGCGCAAGAGAGAAAGGAGAAAATGAAAAGAGAAGCTTGACGGCTAGGGTTTCCTAGTCTCTCTAAATCTCTGCAGAGCTTCGCTCAAGTTTCAGAATGAGAGAAAAGAAGGGGCTACATCTCTTTTTATAGGGAAGGGTGAAGGGAACCCTAGGTTTTCTCAAATGGGCCGTAGAGAATCACATTCTTTTATGAAAATTTTTGGGCCAGGAACCAGGCCGTTACAATTCCCCCTTGTTAATCGGAATTCATCCCCGAATTCCAAGCCCTAGACTTCCGAACTTAACATCTGATTTCGAAATGGACTCACACAATCACATATCATACAAGGGAGGCATATAAGGCGAGAACAACTTTGCTCGGGATTTTTTTTTTTTTTTTTTAAAACCAATGAATGAATTAAGCTGAGAAAGAAATTTTGCAAGTAAAATGGATCTGATCAAAACCTTAATAGACCTATAGATATAGTGGGTGGTTTTGAAATCGTTTACGGAACTTTTAGGGCAATCAAAACTTTCACAAACTCTTTTCTTTTAATGAAAACAAGTTTTTTTTTTTTTTTTTTTTTTTTGAAAACGTCGGAAATGCTGATCCCTTAGGACAGAACTAAGGGATCTTAACCCGCTCTGATACCAATTGTAACGGCCCGATCCCCCGGCGTCCGACCAGAGTTATCGAAAGGGCGTTATGGACACGTGTCTACTCATTTAGACAACCCTACGTGTCCCGTTACTGGTCCCGAGAGCCGACGGGCGCATAACCATCTTTGAAATACCGTCACACCCACATCCATATACTTCTACTTACAGTCCTGCGCACAGGAAAATAGAAATGGAGGAGTGAGCAACAAGTTACTCAGTGAAGTGGCTCTATACCTGTCTGCCCGCATGACACTCTATACTACTCTATGCGGGAACTAGGACTGACTAGCCACTACAATCAGGTAATGTATTTTTATCATTTCATACTGTCATCACTAATTGTCCACATTCAATTCCATACATTTCTAGCAACCTAGTGATCAATCATTACAATGAACTCACTCATTGCCACACACGTTAAACCCTAGACTTAACCGACTCATCATACCACCGACTCGATCCTATGACACCTTTAACTCCCCGTTACCCGACCATGATGCACGTTTTTATATCCCGCCTCTCGCGGTTGGCACTTTGTTCTTATCATCAGTGGGTAGCTCCCACTAGGCTTCTACCCCATATTCATGTGGATTCGCCACATCTCCTATGGGTGCTTCCATATTCTTGTGGATTCGGCACATCTCCTATGGATACCTAGCGTGAACTACTACCACACATAGTTTCATTAGACTCTATATGCTTTCCCCACCCATGCTTAACCATAACCTCAATCTTTCATACCTTCACTTATCCTTTCACATCCTTATCATTTTCACTTATCCCTTCCCATTCTCATTCGCTTTCCTTTTCATTTAGACTTGTACTTGGACTCATTCACTAGACGCCACCCGTTATCGGTGCCACACACAATACACATTGCACTCAAGTTCTACTTCAATAACATTAACAATCATTACTCATCTATCAGCTTAGCATTCATTTCTCTCTAGCATCCTAGCTTTAATCTCAAACCACTCATGGGACTACACATCCAAACATACAAGCATAAATTACCAATCAATCATCGCTACCACAACTCCATTTCAGTTTACTAAGTCCCATTTAACAATATGAGGGTTCTTATGCATCGTGTTCCATTCATCTAACATCCTAGCAATAATCATGATCTATCATCCTAGCTTTCAAACAGGGTCTAATCAACCCTAACTCCAACATAAAGGAGTATACAGTATATGAGAACAAGATGGGTTCAAGACACTCCACCTTAGCATAGATCTGGATCTGGAAACAAGAGGCAAGGGAGAGGAGATTGAGATCTGGTCACCACCACCACTACACGGCGCTGGCGAGGAGAGAGAGAGAGTGCGACGGCGAGGAGAGAGAGAGTGACGGCAAGGAGAGAGAGAGCGACGCGCGGGAGAGAGAGAGAGAAGAGAGAAGGGAGAAAATGAAAAGAGAAGCTTGACGGCTAGGGTTTCCTAGTCTCTCTAAATCTCTGCAGAGCTTCACTCAAGTTTCAGAATGAGAGAAAAGAAGGGGCTACATCTCTTTTTATAGGAAAGGGTGAAGGGAACCCTAGGTTTTTGTCAAATGAGCCGTAGAGAAGCACATTCTTTTATGAAAATTTTTGGGCAAGGAACCAGGCCGTTACAATTCCCCCTTGTTAATCGGAATTCGTCCCCGAATTCCAAGCCCTAGACTTCCGAACTTAACATCCGATTTCGAAATGGACTCACACAATCACATATCATACAAGGGAGGCATATAAGGCGAGAACAACTTTGCTCGGGATTTTTTTTTTTTTCTTCAAAACCAAAGAATGAATTAAGCTGAGAAAAAAATTTTGCAAGTAAAATGGATCTGATCAAAACCTTAATAGACCTATAGATATAGTGGGTGGTTTTGAAATCGTTTACGAAACTTTTAGGGCAATCAAAACTTTCACAAACTCTTTTCTTTTACTGAAAACAAGTTTTTTTTTTTTTTTTGAAAACATCGGAAATGCTGATCCCTTAGGACAGAACTAAGGGATCTTAACCCGCTCTGATACCAATTGTAACGGCCCGATCCCCCGGCGTCCGACCGGGGTTATCGAAAGGGCGTTATGGACACGTGTCTACTCATTTAGACAACCCTACGTGTCCCGTTACTGGTCCCGAGAGCCGACGGGCGCATAACCTTCTTTGAAATACCGTCACACCCACATCCATATACTTCTACTTACAGTCCTGCGCACAGGAAAATAGAAATGGAGGAGTGAGAAAGAAGTTACTCAGTGAAGTGGCTCTAGACTTGCCTGCCCGCATGACACTCCATACTACTTTATGCGGGAACTAGGACTGACTAGCTACTACAATCAGGTAATGTATTTTTATCATTTCATACTGTCATCACTAATTGTCCACATTCAATTCCATACATTTCTAGCAACCTAGTGATCAATCATTACAATGAACTCACTCATTGCCACACACGTTAAACCCTAGACTTAACCGAGTCATCATACCAGACCGACTCGATCCTATGACACCTTTAACTCCCCATTACCCGACCATGATGCACGTTTTTATATCCCGCCTCTCGCGGTTGGCACTTCGTTCTTATCATCAGTGGGTAGCTCCCACTAGGCTTCTACCCCATATTCATGTGGATTCGCCACATCTCCTATGGGTACTTCCATATTCTTGTGGATTCGCCACATCTCCTATGGATACCTAGCGTGAACTACTGCCACACATACTTTCATTAGACTCTATATGCTTTCCCCACCCATGCTTAACCGTAACCTTAATCTTTCATACTTTCACTTATCCTTTCACATCCTTATCATTTTCACTTATCCCTTCCCATTCTCATTCGCTTTCCTTTTCATTTAGACTTGTACTTGGACTCATTCACTAGACGCCACCCGTTATCGGTGCCACACATAATACACATTGCACTCAAGTTCTACTTCAATAACATTAACAATCATTACTCATCTATCAGCTTAGCATTCATTTCTCTCTAGCATCCTAGCTTTAATCTCAAACCACTCATGGGACTACACATCCAAACATACAAGCATAAATTACCAATCAATCATCGCTACCACAACTCCATTTCAGTTTACTAAGTCCCATTTAACAATATGAGGGTTCTTATGCATCGTGTTCCATTCATCTAACATCCTAGAAATAATCATGATCTATCATCCTAGCTTTCAAACAGGGTCTAATCAACCCTAACTCCAACATAAAGGAGTATACAGTACAAGAGAACAAGATGGGTTCAAGACACTCCACCTTAGCATAGATCTGGATCTGGAAACAAGAGGCAAGGGAGAGGAGATTGAGATCTGGTCACCACCACCACTACACGGCGCCGGCGAGGAGAGAGAGAGAGCGTGCGACGGCGAGGAGAGAGAGAGTGACGGCAAGGAGAGAGAGAGAGAGCGACGCGCGGGAGAGAGAGAGAGAGAAGAGAGAGAGGCGGCGCAAGAGAGAAGGGAGAAAATGAAAAGAGAAGCTTGACGGCTATGGTTTCCTAGTCTCTCTAAATCTCTGCAGAGCTTCGCTCAAGTTTCAGAATGAGAGAAAAGAAGGGGCTACATCTCTTTTTATAGGAAAGGGTGAAGGGAACCCTAGGTTTTTGTCAAATGGGTCGTAGAGAAGCCCATTCTTTTATGAAGATTTTTGGGCCAGGATCCAAGCCGTTACACTAGTCATTCAAGAAGTCGACGTCACATAACCCCGACGTCACATAACCCTGATTGGATGAATCTGACGACGATAATACTGAAAATATCATTCGTGGAGATAGTGGAGTGTGTTTTATATTATGTCGTAGGTGTTTACTTCCTCGAGCAACACATTAAAATTAAATTATGTTCGGATATTATAAATTTTCAGGCATGGTACCAGGTAAGTTTTTAGGAACATAAAAATATCTTAATAATCTATATATTCAAAAATTTCACTGAACAATTTATAATAAGATAAAAACCAACATCCGCTCGGATGTGCGGTCAAGCTCTAGTATTTCTTTATGTCTCATGTACACTTTCTTTTTATAATATACATTCAATATTGTAAATCTATAAAATACATGCATGTCATGGTTTCTTTTCTTTTTTCCTTTTGTTGTATGTAAATTATACCGTATGATAGGATGATAATAAAGTGAATGATTATTGCAAAACGTGGGGAGGAGCTTCATGAGTTGTACTATGTCAATAGAAAAAGAGATTAGTCAAAAGTGATTATTGATTTGTTCCACATAAAGCAAAGCAAAGCAAATAAGATTGTTTTATTGCTGTGATTCTTGGAAATAAAATTAAAATATTAGTTAATGATTTAATTACTCTAGTCACTTTAACTAGACATGCCAGTCCTCCGACCGTCCAAATTAGCCTATTTTAGGGTAGTACAATAGGAAAAATAATTAGTGGTAGAGAATATACTTGCTTTCTCATTTTTCTTATTTTTTTGTTCGTTCATCCCCACAAATCTTAGGCAAAGTTGCAATCGTCAAAAATTGATCATCCCACAAACATTATTTGGGGATAAATCATCTAAAATAACATAGTTATCAATCCCAGTTTAGGATAATTGGAATATTAACAAAATTAAATAAACTAATTAGATCTTAATTCACGCTTTAAAACACGAAATTACTATTTATTAAAAATTAATGGATATAATCACATTACTACCTTAGCCACAGGCAGAATTCTAATTATGGAATAGATATTAAATTCCAAAGCATCTAAAGGATAAATTACTCGCTCAAAATCTGAAAGTGAGTATTATTAGCTTTCCTTAATGTGGTTCTGAAATTCTTTTAGGAATAATTTTTGAATGTATTTATATAGTATATTTTATACACTGATTAATTATAATTTTCGGATCCGGATTCGTGGCTTCCGAATATCCAGATTTCAGATATCCATCTATATATTATATTATCTACGGGTATTCGAACTCAGATCCGGATCTTTAAAAATAATTAAACAAATAAATTTTAAAATATTAAAATTCTAAAAATAATATATAAATTAAATATTTATACAAGATTTATATATATATATATGTATAATATTATAAAAATTAAAATATAATATTTTATGACTAATTTATGTATAAATATTAATATATAAAATATAAATATTAATGAAATTAAAAAAAACAATATATTTTGACGGATCTAAGATTTTACTATCTTGATTCGGATTTGTACATCCCAAATATCTTATTTTTAGAGTGGATTCAGAGCGGATCTCTGATCGAATCCGGATCCCATATAATAAGTCCCAACGTAAATATATGCATTGATAGAAAATAGCATCCATTGTGCAAATTGTAAAGTAACAAACTATTAAAAGTTTTATAAATGGTGAATTTAGTTTTGAGAAAGGATTTAATAAATGGTGAAAATTAGTTATAATATTTTCTTATTGAATGGTACTGTAAATGGTAAGTACTCTATATTTGGTCGCGTCCATCAAATTATTAAGAAAACTAGGATAAGACCTGCGCTTTGCGCAGGGTAAATTTATATGAAAATTATTTAAGAAATATCGTATTTGATGTATTTGGCTCTTAAAAAAAATTAATATATTTGGCTCTTAAAAAAAATTTTAAAACTTTTTTTGTTAATTACATAATTTGTTTACTAATGTACTGATCTCATTTTTAAAAATATTTTAGGTCAAAAAATTATTTATCGCATAAAAACCTAACGTTTAGGTCGAAGAATCTCATGGTTACAATGAAAATATGTCAGCTCGGTTTTATATCATGATTTAGCAATTTAAAAATTAATTATAGTTATGAGAAGTCTACGTTCACGTGCCAATCCTATCTATCTTCGATAGTTTTTTTTTATTTTTGTGTCATTTGTGTTATTGCCCGATATAAATATTGATTTTTGAGTTTATTCTCATTTCTTTCTTTTATTTTGGCCTGAGATTTAGAAAATGTTTAAGATTCAAAATTATTAAAGAGATACATACTTAGGTTAAGATATGCGCCTTGTGCAGAATAAATATTTATTTTATATTTTTCTGCATATTATGAAATAATAAAATAATAATTATATATTAAATAACTAAGAAATCAGTTACTATTATGTAATAAATTGGCTTGCACGTATAAATCAAATGACCGCTCTTGTTTATTCACAATCATTTTAGAATAAATAAATCAAAACAATCAATCTTATCTATCGTATATGATATATAATTAAATTTAAACGATATGAAATGTATATATATATATATTAACGTAAACATATATTAAAATAAAATTATTTATTTATATGATTTTATTATCATTTAATCTTATTATAGAAAATAATTTAAACATTGATCACAAAAGTTTATGTGAGACTTTTAACAGTTTTAATAATTTATACTCGGTTTGAAAAATTCAAAATACAACATATACAAAAAAAATCTAAATTTTTAATATATGATTAATGTAATTGTGTAATTTATTTTAATAGTACAGAATTAAACAAAAATGATAGAAATCATACAAATTATTAGCAAATCTTCATTATTTAAAATCATTAATTACTATATATATCATAATCACATTAGGTAATTCCGTAGGTTTTATTTAAGAAAATAATATATAATAAATAGCCACATTTCTTTAGTTAATATCATATGATATCATATAGTTGGTATTAAATGTTTCTAGTGAGATATAAAAATAGGAATTGGACCAACATGTTTTTCAATTTCAATGTGAGACTAACATGTAAGACTAATTAACTACCTAATTGATTGACACATAAACAATGAGTCTTTTTTAATTATTATAAAATTGAAGTTATATCTTTTCAGATGTTTCTCAATTAATATATAAGTGACGAAAATAAAAAAAACAACCGAGAGACAAGTTTCCCATACCAAAAGGTCAAAAACATAAAAGTCACGTAAAACATAATGATGTGATGACTTTATCTATTTTCTCGGCCATCCAATATGGGCGTGAGAATTGAGACCCCTCATGACCCTAGTCCTTACATCACATTCATCCACTATTTAATCCAGTTTCACTAGCAAAAGAGATTCCAAATTCAATTACTCAGCTGTTCATTCCTTTTCCGTATTCGCATGCATTTCAGTATTCTTACTTCTTTTTGTTGTTGCTACAGATATCAACTTTTATTAACCAATTATGATAACAAAATTATAACATCATATTGGTAGAGGCCGTAGCTTTGATTTTTTTGCTTTAAGATTTAGGACGTAGATTTTGTGGTTTTATCTTTAAATTTTATTGCTGTAGATTTATTTCAAAGTTTTAAAAGCACTAAACCTAAAGCTGTAGAAAAATTGATTTCTAGAGCCATGATTTTGGGCTCTAGCTTTAGTTTTTTATTAATAAAGTTTGATTGCTTTGATTTTATTGCTCTAAAGAAAATTATGGCTGTGTAGAGAACTCACAGTCAACACCAATCACCCCCAAAGATTTTAATCCCACGTGCAATGCCAAGATCTAGTAACACCTAGGAATGCTTATAAAGACCATATATACTACTTAATCAAAACGACATTGTATTTTTCACCACTGTGAGAACAAATTCATCCCAAGACTCGGAATAAATCTTCTCTTAAACCACTTAATTAATACTACTAAAAATAGATAACAAAACATGTCAGTAACCTGTGAGACTCCTGTAATGAAAATTCCATTGAAGAACATAGCATCCTAATAGTAAGGATCAGACTATTAGGAACGACCAGTTGCAACAACGGTGTAATGCACATAGGAGGACTGGAAGCTATAAACAGTGGTGTGAAATGACGGGTTGAGGCAATAGCTCCATCGACAGTCCAACTGGAATCCTACAACCAAAGAAGTAACAAAGCTACCGGATTTGCCATTAAGTCGGTACTGAGAATGTCTAGTCACTAAACGTGTTCATCAACAAGCCACAAACCTCTCCAAAGACCACGCGGAAGAGCATGAGACTTGTCACGTTCTGCCTCCAAAAATCGGAGGAGCGACTTTCTTGCAGGCCGCCTTCTCGCCAGTGACGTAGCTCTGCTTGAGAAAAATGAAGTACCTCCATGCGTTCTCTCTAACGAAACCATAGACAATTATTTACAAATTCGAGAAGGTTCAGAACTCAAATCGCAAGAGCCGTACGATCAAACACACGTCTGCTTTAATTGATCTGATACGTCTCTGAGGGGTAATCTCAGAAGTTCACACATGTGTGATAATAACGTTGAGCCACCCATACAGCTGTACTACTCTGCACGCCACTTCACGTTCCCAACTCCCTGCAGATCTGAGTATCAAGCTGCCATCAAGACTAGCTTCCAGACCTGCAAGCCAAGTGATAACAAATGCATCCATGCGCCACCACTTTTGGGTTGGGATACGACGAGACCAAGTGGAAAATGTTCGTCGGCTCCTGCAACTCACCCAAAAATCTGACCCGTCCCGAGACCTCTTCTTCACACAACTCGCCACTGCTTCAGATTCACTTTCGGCTGGACCAGCCGCAGATAGAGCAACCACCAGGGGCCTTCGTTGAGAGTCAAAGACCGCAAGCATATCGTCGAGGAAGTAACGGTGGCGATGAGGGGGAAAGGGTAAACGAGAGAGGAGAAGAAAGAGGAGCCTCTGATGCTGGTAAGTGACAACAGACGTCGGGGGAAATCACGGCCACCGCACTGGGGTTCTTCGAAGGGGGGGTGTCGAGAGGAAGATATGATTTTTTTTTGCTAGGTCAATATTCTACCTAGAAGGAGAAACAACTATTGGTGTTCCTATTTATCAAATATATTTTGATTTTTTTGAAATTTTAGCATCAGAAAATAGTGCAACTTATTTGGTATGCTATACAAGCAAATTATTCCGGAGCCATCTAATCTATTAACACAGAAGTACATTTTGTACTTATTCTTGAGTTTTCTTCAAAAATTACATTCTTATGCCACTCAAATTAAAACTCTTTATCATTTTAAATGCATTCAATAATCCCCCTTTAATTAAGTTGACAATCCGGTCCGTTTCGAAGCCCATAATATCGGCTGTTTGGTTACAAAATAAAAGTTCAGATTTGTTTGGGCTTTTAATGACTATATGTCCTAGATGATAAATAATATTTACATTATTCAAAACGAAACCAATAAATAATATAACCACTGGTTTAATTCAAAACCAAACCGAGGAAACGATTTATCTTTAGTTTGTGAAAAAATGAAATTTGTAACTAAGATAAGTTAATGTAATTTTATTAACGAAACCAATAAATAATATAACCACTGGTTTAATTCAAAACCAAACCGAGGAAACGATTTATCTTTAGTTTGTGAAAAAATGAAATTTGTAACTAAGATAAGTTAATGTAATTTTATTAACCAATATAGTGATAGATGATTTCTTTAACATTCGGTATATCTTATATATTAAAATATAAGTCATGATTTTTTTAATGTGTGATTTTTTTTTTAATTTGGACCATCACTTAGAAATCTTATTAAATGTATTTTATTAAGACTAATAATATATAGAATCTATAAAATACTTTAATCATAATATCTTTTGATATCTTTTCATTTTATATATAAACATATTTATTTTAAAATTCTAACAAATCTGTTTTAAAAGACTTTTACAAGATCTTCATTTTTGAAATTATATTTAAATATTTTCACTAATTTTGAAATTAGTTTGAAATATTATTATACATTAATAAATTCAGTAATCGTTTTTTACATGCCTAATTTTTTTTTAACGATGATTTATTATGATCTTACAATTATGATATGAGAAAGATTACATAGACGATTCGACAATCGACAATACTACCTGCCTTATGAAGACCTACGCCTAACTGCATCACCTGAGCCATCCTATGAAGATCCATGTCTGGCCAGATTTACTTGAACCATGTTGAAAATCCCTTGTAAGCCTTTCTTCCGTAATCCGCATAATTGTTTAATAAATCGCTCTCTCCGGGACTTGAAACCTGGATTTTCTGTAATCTGCAATAAATTGCATAGTCTGTGATTCGAACCCCAAACTTGAGTGTAGAAGCCTTTAAACCTTAACCAATAGGCTATGGTGCTTCCACAATTCAGTAATCGTTTATAAAATGAAAAATAAAAAATTCTGCAATATTTTATATATTATATAATCATAATCAATCGTATTAAAAGAAAATTATTATATTGAGCTAAATATAATAAAATTGTATTAAATTTATATATTTTATATATTTTATTTTCATAAGTATAAAATATTTATGTTCAAAAATAAAATCTAATACGTTGGTAAGATTGGTTAACATTAGCAAACTATATAATACATGTATAAAAATTAACATGTATTTCTTTAAAGCTTATAATATAAAATCTTTGTAACTACTTTAATCATAATATATTTTCATTTTAAATATAATATATATTTATATATTATATTTTAAAAATTCTAATAAATATTTTAACAATAATTTAATGTATTTTAAGTTATCGTTTATAAAATGAAAAATAAATAAATTATATCCTATTTTATATACTTTATAGTCATGATCATGTTAAAATAAAATTATTATACTTAAATAAATATGATAAAATTATATGTAATTGATAAATTTAGAAATTTAGAAATTTTATTTTCATAAATATAAATCATTTATTTTAAAAATATAATATGATGATAGAACGGCTTAAAATTAGCAAACCATATAATACATGTCTAAAAATTAACATATCTTAGACTTTTGTATATACAATAATATATTATCTAATGAATAAGCATAAAAATATTAGTAAAAAAAAATACAGATTTGAAACACAGGTTAGAATTTAGCATAAATTAAATACAAATTAATTTTCAAATATGTTTTCTCATGAATATATTAATTTGCTTAATAACTAAATGCAAATAAAATAAGATAAATATATAATAAGAAGTGAAAATACATGCATTTTTAAACAATTGATTAATTATAACATGTAAATTATAAAATTATTGTATCTGGAATAGTTATATAAACATTTAAGTATATGATTAACGTTAAAAATATATACCACTAATGTTTAAAACAATAATTTATGTATAGAAAAGTGAAAACAAACATCCGCGCGATTGCGCCGATAAAAATCTAGTTGATTGATTTAAATTAGAAAATGAGCTTATAATTTAACATCTCAATGAGCTACACTATTTTCAAGGCTTTGACTTTTAAAGTTTTAAAGGTTAATCTATTTTCCTCCACAAATTCAAAATTTTGGGTTGATCCATCCTTTCATTTCCAGTCTATAATCAGAGCCAACCATGAGTAGAAGCTAATCAAGTATGTTTTTCAGGGCTGTGCATGATATATATATATATATATATATATATATATATATATTATACAGGACCAAAACTATCACAAAGTCTACCTAACTCTATTGGTAAGAATGGCAGGATGTTTATTTGAGGTGCTGAATTCGAATAATGAGAGTGCAATTTTAGCAATTTTTCCTTATTTTTCAAGTTATAAAATTCTTGCTTCTCGACGTATATTTTTCATGCCCGGCCGTGTATACAAAAACAAAATTAATAGTTAAAATAGCATTTTCATATATATGATAACCGGTAAAAAAAGCATTATATACTTTATATATACGTAGAAGCTTATGTAAAAATTATAATGAAAATAAAAATATAAATCTTTTTATTCATGCATGAGTCACAAATTCATGGTAAAGAAATATAAAAAATATAATTAATTCATGTTGAAATTATTAATTTTATATGATAAAATTTAAAATATTGAAATAATAAAACTTATTTTGGGATTTTTTTCCTCCCGGAATACAAGCAGATAAACCTTAAAGCACACAGTTAACCTCGTTTACTTTCGAACCCAGTTTATTTTAGGAGTTTTACCCGTAGTTTATTCACGGCTACAAATCATAATTCATAACCTGAAGCAGATCAGTTAATCCCACAAGCTTTTATCTCCTATTTACATTTCCTAAGGCCAAATCTATCAGGTACATCATGTGCATAAGTACCATTACAAAAAGGCATCATGTCGTTAGGGACAAACGGGACCCAGTTTTTGGGGAGATTCTAATGGCAATCTCGCGAGAAAGTCATCAAAAAGAACAAAAATATCGACCAATGAGAAGACATTAGTCACACATAAGACATAAATGCACACATCTATTCAGATTGGTGTCAAAATTATTGTTTGTGCAACTAGTTTGAAGGGGGGTTATTGGTTTAAGAATTCTAAAGGAATTATAAAATTTTGAGAATCCATCGTTATTGGTTTACAGATTTAAAAAGTCTTATCAAAATCCATTGTTATTGGTTTAAAGACTTTTAAACTCCATTCAAATCTTTTGTTATTCATAAAGTTTAGTTATTATGGATTTTATCATTCTATTGAATTCTATTGTTATTGGGAGGTGAATTCCTTATGTTTTTACTCATGAAACTAGACTTTGAAAATATCATCTATTCACATAAGATTTTTGAAAACTGTGTAATAAGAAAAACATGCACATATTGCAACTAAACTCACGTGAACACACCAAACCAAACTCAATAATGGTGAATCAACTAAACTCACATGATCTGTAATTCATTATATTTTTATAGTTTCTTATTTGATAAAACAACCGTTTGATTCAATAATGATGAAGAAACCAAACTCACATTGATAACAAGTATGGTGTTTCAAAATCACGCCATCCACGTTTAATTCCCTCCACAAGTAATTCAATCAATACTTTCGTTTCATCCTGAGTCTAGGAATTATATTTACTTTTTTCCTTATCCTCCATTGTAATCTTATTCAAGAACTAACTAATGGTCAGAAGAAGTAGATACATGTATGTAGCTGGACACGAGAAGGAGAAAGAGAAAAGGAGAAGGAGAAGAGAAGAAGATATAGGTATCATTGTGTCAATTACGTGATGTTTATATATATGGTTTACATCTAGATTTTGTTTTTGGAAATTTTCTGAAGAGATTGTTATACATTGCCTTATAAGAAGAAATATTTTGAAAATAATATATTATGCAAATCCATAAAAATCAATAAAATCTACAAAAGTCAATACAAAGTATTTGATAGAACTTTGGAGAATATTTGTTAACTCTACTTAATTTCTAAGAATCAATCAACTTTTAAAATCACTTAACTCCTTCTGAATTCTGATTCCAATAACCCCTCCTGAGTTTCTAAGATAACAATTTATTTTATTCTTTTTTTTTTGGTCAACAACAATTCATTCTACAATAATTGATCTTGGCAAAGGAAGAACCATTTAACTGTTAATCAATAATACTCCATCCATTTCTGAATAAGTGTTACTTTGACACTTTTCACACAGACTAAGAAAGTAGCGGAAATATATGTAAGTTGTTATTAATTACATCTTTCTGACCAATAGTATTTGAGATAAATAAAATTATTTATAAAACCAATGTAGTTTGTAATTAATTTTCAGGTGAAAGTAAGTATAATTTGCATTGAAATTGTAAAACGACATTTTTTGTGTAACAGGAAAAAAAAATATAATGACATTTATTATGAAACAGAGGGAGTATTAGTAAATCTCCCTGTTCGGGAACGCGCTAGGCGCTAGTCGGACGGTCGGGTTGGACCTAGCGCCTAAAGAGAAAATCGGGGATTAATCGAAAATTATGTGGGGCGGAATTTTTAGATGGTTTATTATGTTATAAAACATGTTAATCTTTAATTGTGTATAACATTAATACATTTTCATGTTTAAGATTGTATAAAACACACAAATAGAATATATAAACTTAATATAGTGTAATTTTTATCAAAATTATGAATATAAATGATATTTATAAAATTTTAGATCAAATAAACAAATAAAAATATTATTTAAAATAAAATAAAATTAAAATAAATAAAATAGATTAGACAGCTAGGCGGTCATTTAGGCGGTCTAGGCGGAAAAAATCGGATATCCGATTTTCTAAACCGATTTGGCATAAATTGGGGCGGAAGAGTGACGCGTAGCGCCTAGGCGGCCGAGTTTTAGAACAGGGGTAAATCTTATAACTCCCAGAAAATAAGGGATAAAAATTGAAATCTCAATTTAAGTACTAGAAAGCTCGAATAATAGTTAAAAATGAAACGTTCAAATCAAGACAACACTTTGTTATGATGGTTAACATAGACATAAAAAGGTGGCTTTACGCAGCTGCGATCGGACAACTTCAAGTGTTCAATCTAAATTTTAGTTTGGATTATGTTCACACTGTTGGAGATAAACTACATCTCTCCGAAAAGGTCTACTGAATAAACAGAATTCGGTCTTCGAAGTCGGCCCATTTGAGTTTGAAGTTGGCCCAGTTGATTTTTCGTCGTCAAAAGTTCGAAGCGAATTGAAAGAAAATAAGGAAAGAAGACTTGTATATAAGGAGGATTCCAAATAACGAAAAAGGCATTCACAAACATACGTATTTTTCGACTCAAGATTAGGGTTTCTTCTGCTTACCTTGTTCTTGCCAAAAACACCATCTTTTCATAAGATCTTCACTTAAACTCTACTAATAATCTCTTTTGATCATCAATAAACGTCTATCAAATAACCTACATCAAATTCATGCATACTTTCAGTACATGTCGAATTAAGATTCAACAATCGGTGCCGTCTGTGGGGAATTAGAAAGCAATGTCAAGAAAAGATCAGCATGACCGGAGATAACGACGATGACATGTGGGGATCCCTGTCGGCGACGAATGACACCAGCATCATGGAGATGATGAAGAACATAATGGATCGTCATACTCAACAAGACGAAGCTAACTAAATAACCAACGGGTGACTTGTTGTCGTCAGCGATGTCATCACACCACACAACGATCTTGACACAGTAAGAAGACAGTTCTTTCATGTCGACAACCCTACGACTCAGTGCCGTCCCTAACATTTTAGTGACCTAAAGCATATTTATTTTCATATGTGGCCTTATCTAAAATTATAATGGTACATATTTTATCATCTTATTTTATTAATATTTTGAAATTTTGAATAAAAAATATAATATATATAAATCATCACTAAAAAAACTGATTTTATTTAATATTTGTAAATTTGGTAGTTTGGGTAAGATAAAATTTTGGTTTTATAATTTTTCAAGCATGAACTTTTTTCCAGAAGAAAATGTTGACTTTATTTGGTTTTACGGTGTATTAAGTATAATCTAGTAATATACTGGTGGATTTTTTTATTGGAAAATTTGGTTTCAAAAACTAAAAATTTTCATATAGGTTGAAACCCATGTCTATAATGAGACAAAAAACAAAACAAAATGGAGTAAAAGAAGAGAACAAAAATAATTTGGTTAAATAACTTTAAAGTTGAGGAGACAATTGTATAATTGAGAAAAAAAATAAACCAAAACAAAAAGTGTGAAACCATCTCCTTAAACAATATAATCGAACACATCAGTAACTAGAAAATTAAGTCACTTGAGCTATACATATTTTAGATACGTAGCCCATATTTTGTTTCATTAATTGGTGGCCTAAAGCAGCTGCTTTACCTGCCTTATGGAAGGAACGGGTCTGCTACGACTTGAGGAGTCGATCAAACAACAAATCAGAAAATCTCTGATCTCTATAGTTCGATGATAGATATCAACTCGAAGATCCATAAAGTCACAAGTTCGGCTCCTTAGATCGAACATGTTCTCGCTGCAACCCTAAAACGCCTTTTACTTCAAATAAGATAACTTCACTTGCTAAAAAGAATTGGAACTATGAATGGCTTGATTTTCCCCGGATGGACGTAGGCAGCTTTCACGAGTTCGGCTATACAAAATAATAATAAAATAGGATAAGACATGCACCTTGCGCAGGGTGAGTCTATTTGTAAATATTAGCAATATATATTATCGACAGTTTTTTTAATATATTTGTTCATTTTATTTATACATATACGATGTTTTTTTGTTATTATATAATTTCTGTCCGAAGGGCCGAATCAATTTTATTAAAAATTGTGGACCTAAACTATAATTAATATATCATGGGCTGATCGGATTGGACATCAAACAAATTATGACACAAAAGTCTTATCTTTTTCCACCGAACATATTCTCGAAAAAAGCGAACAGTACTGTTTCCACAGTCGAATTATTTTGACATTTATCTTCCATATGGTTTTGAAAGGTTTCAGATCAACCATCGAATTGATACATGTCATTTTAATGTTTTTAGGCATATGCTTAAACGATGCTTTAAATTTTTATGGCATTCCTATGGAGCAGGAATGCCATTATGATGCTTTAAACGACTAAAAACATTAATTTATTTACGGGGAGACACAAACTTGGTCCGGGGCGGTCGCACCGCTTGTCCCCGCTAGTAAGCCGGCCCTACATATAGAGGTGATGGATGAAGGAAGGCTTTGGAGCATTTTACTTAAAGCCTAAGATGGTACAAAACTTCTAGAATGATTGATGAGGTAGACATTATCTAGAAGAAGAGAATTTTTTCTATGCAGAATAACCCACTTGAGGAAGAGGCATGTGTTCTCAATGGTTTCACAATTATTGCATGACAAGAGGAGATACTTCACTATATAAAGAACACTAGGTAGTAATCCGCGCTGTGCGTGGAGTAAAATAGTTTATTAGATTATTTATTGTATGTTATATAAGAAGATTTGTTGTATAGCTTTTTCTAGGGATGGACATTGATATTCGGATTCAGTTGATCTATTCTTATTTTGAATTTTAGAGTTCGAAATTTAAATCGTATTCGGATATTTACAAATTTTGGTTTGCATTTGGTTCGAATCACTGCAGGTTCGGTTCTGATTCGAGTTCGGATATCCATTTTTATTATGTATTTTTTTAATAAAAAACCAAATATACTTAAATCCTCAAAATTCAAAAATAAAATAGTATAAAACATAAAAATTTGAATAATGTAAGACTAAATATTTAAATTTTCATAAAAATTAGCTCTATTTAAATATTTGGATGGAGAACATATAAATATTTTTTGTATTTTGAAAATTTTCTGTTATTTTTAGATATTGACTTTTGACTGTGTTGATAATTTTTAGATATTTTCATATTTTTGAATATCTTATTGATATAAATTTAAAATAATTAGCATATTTATGTATAAAATTGTGCTTTACGTATTTTTAGCATCCAAAATATTTTAGTTTGGATCAGATTCAGATATTGTAATGTGGATATTAAACTTTTAGATCTATCTAAGTACTTAATCAGTTTTAGTTTGTGTTTAGTATTACTTTCAAATCTACTTCGGTTCGGTTCTTCGGATCAGATATTTTACACAGATTTACTTTCTTCTAATAATATAAAGCAAAATAAAATAAATGTAAAACATATATTATGGACTTATTTAAAATACATAATTATTGGACCATATTTTTAAAATACCAATAAAAATGATTGGGTGTCGTGTCAATATTGTTGGGCATGTTTCAAAACTGATGTAGTTTATAACCAATAACATGTATTTTCTTATAAAAACATTATAGGTAAATATAGTAAAAACATGATATAATCGAGTGAAAAGTTTTCAGAGTTCGGTGGAAAATAATGTGATCTCTTCAGTCGGCAACTGAATTATGTTTTCAATCGATTTCATGAGCTTTTTTTTCTTTTAAATCTTTTATGATTTCTGATTTTGTCTAGCAATCTGATTATGTTTCTATTTCTTGGTATGTTATGAAAACTCCGCAAAAAAACAATATTTGGCTAAACTAAAGATCCGACTTTGTGTGTGGTATTTTTTTACCTTAATTTCCTTAATTCATAACCAGTCACAAATATTTATTGCATTCGTGTACAAAAACTTCAACCATGGCTAAGTTCGGCAACATACAAAACTTTCAACTTTTAAAAAAATTCTCATCCCAGCATTTTAGTTGATGTGAATCTTAATGATTTTTTAATTTTTCTGTTAAAATAATATTATTCTGTAGTTGTACAAAGATACTTTATGTTCACAAATATAAATGTTAAAAATGCATGAACTAAAAATGAATTGATTAAAAAAATAGTGTAAACACATTAAATTATATACGGTAGGGTTAAAAAATTAATGTGTAAACGCATTAATTGTTAAATAATTGTGAGGCTGACACGTTAGTGTATTCAAATTAAAATCGACGTGAAACTACCACGTGTCCAATATAGTGTGAAAACATTAAATTGACCATGTTTTTCTTTTAATATACAGGGGATGAGAAAGAGAATAATAATCATCCGGAAAAATAGATCAATCGTGTTTAGAAAAGGAGTTGATTACTCTCTAGGCCACTTTTTTATTTTTCTTTACACTCAGAGCCACTTCCTACATGTGAGACACTTTGTTGTGGGTCCGCAATAAACTGTGGACAACTTTTCCCTTAATAGAGATTCAATAAGTGGACGGATGATACGTGAACGGGTGATACGTAGACGGAGTAAAAATTCCAAAAGCTTCATCGGAGCAAGCTCCACAATAGTTGAACTTAAGGACACAACTCCAACAACAATGTTTGTCTGTGGACGGGGATGAGAAGATTTTGATTATGTTGTGCATATAGACGCTAACATAACCATGAATAAAGAATAAAAGAGATCTCTTAAATTTGTGGATAAGGAATTGAAGCTTGATGTGGTAGATAGAGTAGTAACTCAAACACTAAACATAGACATTAAAAATGTAACATATTGAAAGACTGTGATATGGATGCCAATGTATCCACAATTTCAAAGATGAACAAATTAATAACTTCAAACCAATAACTACAACGTACATGTCGAGAACAAAAACTTGAGTGATGAATACAAAGCTAAACAAACCAAAAAGTTAAAACGAGTCATATCCTCCTCCAAAACCCCCGGTCAAAACGAGTCAGCTCCTCTTCCCGGTGAGCCACACTATGGATTCTGAGCTCAACATCGTCGTGGATGAGCTCGGTGAAGCTGCGGTGGTTCGAGCTCGTCACAGTCCTCCACCATGAGATATGTAGTATGCTGAATTTTGAATTTTAATCATAATTTTACTCGTCCACAAATAGCATTCTATGTTTACCCGTCCACGCTCATCCACATGTGTCGTTCCATGCTTATATCCTACATGTAGTTATCCATCTTTTTCAAACATCCACATATCACTCATCCATAACACAATCATTGAATACATGTACAAGTATAGATTTTAAAATATAACAAAAAAGAATATCAAAGTGGATATCAAATTATAGAGAATAGGGAAATATAATTTATTATATCAACAAAATTTGCTATATGTATTTTTAATTTAAAAATAAACAAAAACAAAATATTAAGAAGTAGAGTAAACAATAATAAAGAAACACAATTTCTCTTTCCTATTGTCTAAGAAAGATTTCATTTTCTTCTCATTAAAGGCAAATATGTATATTCTTTCTGTAGGTCTAATGAGAAAGTGTCTTGCAAGTGCATTGTGGCCTTGATGTAACTGAAACTAGATTATGACCCGCGTTAAAACGCGGGATTAGGTTAAAAAATAATGTTAGAAGTGTTTACCATTTATTAAATTTGAGCCCGATTTAAAATGTGTTGCTTGTAGTTTGGTTACTTATTTGTTTCTTCTTATTGGTAAATCTTTTTTGTTTCTTATATAGTATTAGGATGAATTTGTTATAGTAAATTTGTGTCAAAATCAAAATTTAAACATTCTTACTCGAAATCTTGAATTTGAAATGGTTTCTAGCTTTATATGATACTGATATAGATTGATTTATTAGTCATTAATAGGGAAAAAAACAAAGAGAACCACACAATATAAATATTATCCATATTTTGCGGAGATTATTATTTTTCGTTACAATATATTGATTATATTGGATTAGAAATAACATATGATGACAATCTATTAATTACATACATGATGGACTATAATATTATTCATTACAATATATGAAATTCATAATTAACTGATTTGGTCTAGTTGCTCTAATTATTTGATAATTTAGCTTTACCAAATATTATGACATATATATATATATATACATATACAAAAAATATATATACGCAAAGATAGGATAGATATCAGAGTGCACAGATCAGGTGTGATAAAAAAAATTCTACTTCAAAATTTGAAGCCCTTTTTCAAAAAAAAAAAACTATTACATAATTTGTAGCCTTAGTGACCCCTCCTCATGTGCACTCTCTTTTCATGATTAATTTAAATATTTTGGAAGGTTGGTTTAGTTTAAGTAAAAAGGTTTAATGGTACGTCGGTTTGGTTTAAGTATAAAAGATACATCTAATATATGTCCCATAAGAAGTGTGTATTATTTAAGTGATAACATAATCAATAAGTCCAAAAAAAAGAATGCCACGGTAAATCTAAAAAAGAATCTATTTTAATAGAGTAGAAGTGGCTCGTGATGTAAAAAATTCTTAGAATAGGTGAGAATATTCTCTAACAGACCAGCTTTTTTTTTTTTTGAACACTCTTAACAGTTCTCTTAAAAGCCTTGTATTTGCCTGATCTTTTGGGGAACAAAGCGTGTCGTTTTTCGCTTAGATCTTATATCATGCGAGTTCTAATTGTCACAAAACAAACATAACTCTACAATTATATGTACTAAACTGAGTACAACATTAGAAATGAATGTCTCATGCTATAGATTTGGAATCAAGTTTGTTTATGGTTTATAAAAGAGAAAATAGCCTTTAAAGTGGCGAAACACAAACAAACAATGTTTCGAGAAATGAGACGATTAATTTATGAAAAGTGGACAGCTGCAGAGTCTCTGCGACACAACCTATGTAGTGAGTTCCATGATGGCGGAAACAATATCTCCATCATTGGCTTTGAGAGCCTTAGTGGCTTTGGCCTTCGAAACACCAGCCTGAGTCATCACGAGCTCAACATCCTTGGCTTCAACACCAGTCTCATCCACGTCATCATCTTCGTACTCCTCTTGTGCAACCGCGGCTGCTTCAGAAGCATCGGAGTTAGGGATCATAGAGGCAACGTCCGGCATCTTGAACCTCTGAGCAGCTTGAGCTTGTAGCTGAGAGCTCATATCATCAATCTTGGCCTCACCGAATATGACATAGGTCTCAGAGTTGGGACTCTTGAAGACATCCGGCTTCGAGATGACAAACAAAACCTGAAGGGATATGCAACAACACACAGAATCAAGCATTGGTTTTTCAAGAAAGAAGTTAATCAAACAAAACGTTATTACATTCTTTGATCTCTTGATAGTTACTCTGCTAACATCAGTGACAGGTTTCATTCCAAGTTTCAGCATAGCTTTGCGGCTTTTCTTTTCGCTTCTGCTTTGTTTAGAGCTCTCATTGTCACCAGCTCCTTGAAAAATACAAGACAAGTCACAACAACATAACCACAAGACTTTATATAGCATTAACAGAGTCTATAATCACACACAAACGATAATACATAACAGATTCAATCAAAAGACGATTTCTAATAACACATCAACAGAATGAATCAAATCGAGAAAATATATTATACCATCGACGTTGTCATCGTCATCGACGTCTTCGTCTCCGTCTTTCACATCCTCAACGACAACATCATCTTCCTTCTGCTCCATACACAGATGAAACAATCGTCATATGACCACAACAAGAGAGAGGAAGGGAAGGGAAACGAACCTCGAGCTTCATTTGCTCTTTGATGGCTTCCTCAATCTTAACTTCTTCAACAACAGGGCCTGGCATCTTCTTCTTCAACCTCTTATCTTCTTCCAACAAACCCTTCTAGAACAGCGCAGCGAAACTCTTAATCCCTTTTCAGTGGCGACGAATAAATATGAAGTCTAGTATTTGTGGGCTTACTCTATAACTAGCCCATTTTTATCTAATGCGCCTTATTCAAGCCCGTTTTAGAGTCTACTAGGTCTCGTCGAATCGAATAAATCGTTTCAGTGGCTAAATACGTTAGTGCAAATAATTTGCTTTTGTCACGCTGAAACAACCGGATAAAACAAACCAACCCCTAAAGTAACCTTTTTCGATTCAGTCTTTGATACTTCGGATCATGTAGTTCCCAGTAGCCATGTTGGTTCGGGTAGTTTTGATTTCGGGTAGTTTGGTTCGACTAAATTTTAGTTAAACTGAACCGTAAAAAAGTTATGTTCGGTTTTCGGGTAATTCGGTTTTTAAACATTTTACCAAAAAAATTAATCAAAGTTTTTGGTATTTCCGTCAAAATTTTGGATAAAATCGGTTAAATTCGGATAATTTCGGTTAGTTTGGTTAGTTCGATTAATTCTGTTCAAAATTTTGGTTAATTTGGTTCAAATATTTGTGTAATTTTGGTTAGTTCGGTTCGAAATTTTGGTAATTTTGTTCAAAATTTGATTAACAATTTTTTTTTTGAAAAACCAAACTACCCAGTTACCGAACCAAAAACAGAAATTTTGGTTTGGTGGGATTGATTCAGTTAAAAATCCAAGCCATAGTTTCCAGAGGCCAAAGGGTGCTCAATTCAGATTTTTTTCTGGTTTTTATTTGATTATTCAGTTTTCTAATCTTTCAATTTATTAAATGAAATATTATATTAAAATCATATCTAATTGATTTAATTTGATTTACATATCATAGTTTCGGTTTCCCAATTTTATACCAAAAACTATAACTATATTTATACTTTATAATTTTTGTGTATTTTTCGTTTTTTCTTTCACTCTGCGTCTCGAACTCTTCTTCAATACTACAAAACTCCGTAAAGATTTGTCCTTGAATTTTAGGAAATATAACCAAACTTTTCTGGTGTAATAATCAGTAAATGAGATAAAGTATCTGCTCATGCTAAGGTTTCGAGGAACATTTGGTGATCTCCGAAGATCAGAGTATGTAATCTAACTTGTCTTTGGTGGCATGCTTGGCTTGAGCTGATTTTACTCTTTGAGTTTTCCGAATCACATTGTCTTCACAAAATTTCAAATCACCAACTATGCTATCACCAAAACAACCCTTCTTCGTTAACACTTAAAATTCCTTTTGACATAGGTGTCCAAGCTTACTGTACCACAGCTGAGTCTCATCAATATCCTTGTTAGTTGACGTGACTGAGCTGTTCTCTCCAGCATATGTCAATAGTGACTTCGGGTAGCCTGAAGAATATAATGACTGCCTCCTCCTTTCGTGAACATGGTATATCTGTTGGTTATTTTCAACAGTACTCCATTTTCTGCTTTGAACTCACAACATTTGGCTTCTAGAGTTCACATGGAGATAGTATTCCTTGAAATGTATGGCATGTACGTGACCTTGTGAAACAGAAAATTAGTTCCATCTTGTTTCTAAAACCTGACAGAAGCAACTCCTTTAACATGAGGGACTGATTTGTTTGCCATCCTTACTTTACCAAATGTAGCTTCCTGCAAAACAATGAACAAATCCCTCCCCGGATTCATGTGAACGGAGCAACCCATATCAAGGACCCACTCATATCTATCAGCCTCTCCAGCATTCAATTCCGCTACCAACAACCCTACTAAATCATTTGCATCATACTTAGGCAAAGAAGCCTCGCCTTGATACTAACCATATTTCTGATCTTTGTTCCTTTTTAACCACTTGTAACATTGCCTCTTGAATTGATATATCATGAGAAAACCCTTGAATAATTATATTTATTTGAAAAATTAAAATTGTATATATGTGACTTAAAAAATGTCAAAACTGTTATATACATTTAATGATGATTAATAAGGGATTGCAATAATAGAAAAAAATTATATACGGTGGTTGAAGTTTAGCATTGAAAAAAATCTAAACAAGGAGATATATATAGTGTGTGGCAGGAGTACAATATAGAATAACAATTGATTTTTGACGAATAAAGATGGCGTGGTTCATCTGGCCCAATATCAAATGTACAAAATTTAGGCTTAATATCATATTAATTGTTGCGGTCTCTTGGTAAAACATAACCTAGCTCCGCCACTGGGGTAAATCGTTGGCAAAGAAGGTGGAGAAGAAAGAGTTGTTTGATGGTCATCCTAATTCAACGTGTGAAATACTCATGCTTGATTGTTTATTATTATGGGTCTATCTAGGCTTGAACTTGATACTTAGGAGACTAAATCAGTAATGAAATAATGCAGTGACTAATTTGTGATAAATACGAAGAACGTCCTCTCACTTTTAAATAAAAAAATCTCCAACTCACAAACACGCCATTTTAATCTTCCACTTATAGTTGGACATAAATAAATCTTATATTTTTATTGACAAAACTATTTTAGTACGTAATGAGAAAATAAAATTCTTTGGTTATGTTAGTATAATATTCAAAAATTTATTCTTCACAAATAGAAATGGCTTGGTCATCACAAAATAAGAGTTATAATTCTTTTGTGTTAAACTCTCTCTATAATTCTTTTGGTCATCCTAATTCAACTTGTGAAATACTCATGCTTGATTGTTTATTATTATGGGTCTATCTAGGCTTGAACTTGATACTTAAGAGACTGAATCAGTAATGAAATAATGCAGTGACTAGTTTGTGATAAATATGAAGAACGTCGTCTCACTTTTAAATAAAAAAATCTCTAACTCACAAACACACCATTTTAATCTTCCACTTATAGTTGGACACAACTAAATCTTATACTTTTATTGACAAAACTATTTTAGTACATAATGAGAAAAGAAAATTATTTGGTTATGTTAATATAATATTCAAAAATTTATTCTTCACAAATAGAAATGGCTTGGTCATCACAAAATAAGAGTTATAATTCTTTTGTATTAAACTATAATTTGGATATTATTAGCTCAAATTATATATTTAATTTGAACAATAACTAATCTAACTGGAGAAATAATTAGTCAGACATGACCTGTTTTTCCTGCCAGATCTACGCCAAAAACTCTCGATTACATTGATCTCATGTCGTTATTAATAAAGAGATTCTGCTTATAAAAGTATTGTGAAATTTAGCAATCATGTTTGCATAGTGTTTAAAAAAAAAAAAAAAAAAGCAATCATGTTTGCATATGCATTGATGCATGCGAAGATAATCTTTCCTGGGAGCTTCATCAATACATTTGTCACAACGTACTCCAAAATTCTTTGGCAAAGGTTTTCCAATACCTTTTGTAAGCGTATCCTTAACATCTTTTACACATAAAGTTAATCCATTTTTTCCGCATGTTCCACGATAATAGTCATCAGTAGGGCAAAAAAAGAGGTGTCATAGCGCCTTCCACCTCTACTGCATTATATCAACCGAAAAAGATTACTAAATTTTAATAGGAAAAATTGGAAAAATGATACACTTTCAACTTGAGTTTGTCACTCTAATACATTTTCTAATTTTTTTGTCTCTTTAAAACTTTAATTTCTGTAAATACAATTATACCCTTAAATTAAATGCTAAAATATTTAATATTCTAATTTATTTTCTTAATACAATTTATAAAGTAAAAAAAAAAAAATTCATCGGTTCACTAAACACAATCCATCGGTTCATTCTAAACTCCTAAATTTTAGATAAACACAATCAACTACCCTCAGAAAATAGAGATAAACACAATCCATCTCTTTGCTAAAACAAAATGCAAGGGTTCGATTTCAAAGAGATTCAGGAGAAGATCTCCAACAGCTTTCGTCCATGGCCACGATCCTTTCAATTCTGGGTTCGAGCTACCAATATCTACACTGGTTACAAAGTCCCAACTGTGTATCGACTCGAGCTCCGTTGTTGCAGCCACCGTCGCTTCACCGTGCTTTTGGTCGCCATCAACTTCTCTCACCGGAACCACCACTGCCGTGTCATCTCCGCCGCTGCACGGGCTCGTCTTCTCCGTTCAAGCAGTCACAGCCCGAGAGCATTGAATCGAGCAGGCCACACCTTCACACATCGCTCGATTGGTTCTCTCGGATGTTCAGTTCGTCGTTTGGACCAAGCCAGATGGATCGAGCATTTGTCTTCCACATCGAACGTTCCAAACCACGAAACATACATGGTTAAATTTTAATATATTGCGCACTTGGCCCCTGAGATTAGTTCCTTTCTTATTTTTTCCCCAGAAATTTTATTTTTGAAAATTAGTCCTCGATTTCGCCCCAAAACTCTTGGTTCAGGGAAATATCTTTAATGTTCACCCCAGTACTTTTAAATTTACGGAAATATCTTTATGATTTCACCTTAAACTTTAAACGTTCACTTTTGACTCTATTATATGAAAATACAATATATACAAAACTCAGAAATTAATCGTGGAGCAATCCAGGATTAGTTTTAAATTTTTTATTATACTTTCTAGTATATAAGCTAGTATAGGTATCAAAGTAGCGTGAATCATATGTGGTATAGTGGTTTGTGTGTATAATTTTCTCTTGAATAACTCGGATTCGAGTGGAGGAAAGAACAATTTTGATGATTTTTTGACTTAGGAAAGAATATACTCCGTGAGATTTAGATTAGATTTCGTGTAGAATTAGAAAAGTATATCTTTAACCGAATATGGAAGTTTTCATATTTTCCAGATTTGCCTAGAATATATATATTACCTTACGCAGAATACAGTAGAGTAGGTGGGAAACATATTATTCCTTTAGGCGTCACATAAGGTAAAAAGAAGAACATGTTATTGCACATAATCTAGATAAGGTATATTATTGAGTTGTAGCTATATATCGTTATCAAGCTGTAGGTATACTGAAGACATCTTTCTTGATTATAACGTTTCGAAATATAGCTTGGTTAGAATATATAAGAAAGACTAGTTTACGTTGTATACCCAAGATATATCTATGCATAAAACTTAGTATCTGATTTCTAGACTAAGTAGATGACCAGAATGAGTATTCTAACTGTAGCTAGAAGAAAAAATAAAATATGATTTCACTTTAAAAAAAAAAACTTTTAGACATATATATTGTCATACTTATGTTTCCAATAGTTTTCATATTTTTTAACATTTTTAAAATTCAGTTTACTATTTTAACCATAAAAAGGGTAAAAGTTGTCCAGAATTGCCCAAAATATCAGAAGTCCTATTGTGACAAATAAAAGTTCAAAGTGTCACATGTATAAGAAATTTCTCGAGTCCCAATTTGGATCTATTAAAAATTTGACACAAATCGATAAAATAATAATATAATATTTTTTTAGAGAATTCAATGTAAAGATATGGTCCCATTAAAGTTAATAATTATAAATTAATAATTTATATGTATGCATATTTTATATAAGTAAGAATCTATTATTATATTATTTGTTTTGTATTCACAATAGAATTATCTTTATATTTTCTTATAACTTATATTTTTGCTGAGATTTAGTAATATTATATCTTAAACCATATTTAAATTTTATGCAATATATATTATATACATCAAATAATATAATAAAATTAATATACGTGTTAAATTTCAAAAAATATAATTAATATCTATACACTAAAATCAAATATTTTTCTTATCTTAAAATAAATATATTTTGTTTGTAACTTTAGAATAAATATATTTTAAAATTAAAAATCTAAATAAGAAAACTTTCGTAAATTAATATTTCTATAAATTAATATAATTTTAAAATCTCAACATTAATTTATAGAAGTTATACTATATATATTTTAAAAAGGAACATACAGGAAAACACGTACGAGATCAAGATGGAGTCAACTTTGCTAAAAGTACGTCACACTTGACGTCATTTTGCTAACGTCAACTCTTCTAGTTTCTTGCATGAAACCTTTTAATTTGTTTGCCAACTTTCAAATTTGTTTATAAGTTGACACGTTTAATATTCTGTCGCATGTAAGTTTATTTCACGTTTGTAACGTCTTTAATTGCGTCAGTGAGCTGAGCTTACCCACACGACTACACAACTGCACCGGCAAAAACCCATTTTAATCAGAGACCCATTCGATTAATAAGAGTAGGCGCACTTTTAACCGAGCGCTCGTAGCTTAGTAGTAAAAGAGGTACATCTGTACTGTCCGCCATCCGGGTTCGAGCCTTGGCTACAACGGATTTAACATCCCTTTCGTTGCGGCGCTGGACCTCTTTCGGGGATAGTTGGGAATGTGGCTGTCCAGATACCAGAGCTATCAAAAAAAAAGAAGGCGCAGTGGGAGTTCTTCCTCCACAGTCTCTCATATTTTAATTAATAAAAAACTGAAAAAAGAGAGAACGGAACAAAAACAGAGAGAGATGTTTTCAATAAAAGACTAGAATAAAAAATACGCCTTGCGCATGGTAAGTTATATAGGGTGAGTTATAAAGTTAAAATATAAAACATATGGTATTGAATAAGTTAAGATTTATATATGATCAAATTATTGTATATATGTATATAATTTTGGATTGTTTATATAATAATCTATACGTTGGGCCGAGAACAATTTTAATTGGGATTGTAGATCAAAACTTAAAATTTATGATGGATCCGATACATTTGGATATTTTTTTTTACTAACTTATCGGTGAATAAGATTTATTTATTTTTTGATTTTGACGTTACATTAATTTTCAGAATATCATATTTTTACACTTTTGAAAACATAAGATGGAAAATTAAAATATTGAAAAAGATAACTACAAATTGGGTTAGACCTATAATTTGAAGTATGATTGGTTATGGACCACAATAACACAACATAAAATTTAGCAACACGATTATTATTATACTTAAGGTCCAAATAAGATGAAATTAGTTTTTTTTTTGTTTGCAACCGATACTTTACTTCAAGTACTTGATGATGATGTTCTATTATTTGGTTGCAACCGATATTTTATATATGATGAAAGTTAGGCTAACATGATATATAGCATTAACTACTACGAAAGAGAATTATTAATGTTTTCTTAAATTGCGAAAAACAATTAGGAAATTCATTACTTTGTGCCAAATTTTTGTCTTTATCTTCAATATAAATTTCCTAATATAAGTTCTATAAAATTGTGTAGTAAGGAAAAATATTTGATATATAGATTCGTTTGGTAATAAAGTTTTCTGTATATTTTTTTCTTTTATTAAGAAAACAGAATAATTACTCTTACCTAAATTTGCATTATGCTATATATGTATATCACATTAATGTTATTATTATGTTTTCAATGACTACTTCTGAGTAGTTTTCCAAGATCATGTCTGAGTAGTTTCCTTTGTTAATAATAGTTTATACAATAAAAATAAGAAAAATTAGCAATTCATAATATTATAAAATAACTAAATATTAGCACACATATTTATCAGCGAAAAAATATATTTTGTTTAATTTGATAAAAAAGATGAAAAATAACTTTGTAACATATAACAAAACATTAAAATTAAATTACTAAAATCAATATTTTTAAAAAAGTATGAAGACCATATCAAAATTTTGTATATATTATTACTTATATTATATAATTTACATATAATTATACTATTTTATATTAATTACTCGATTTACTGGGTTTGATCGATTTATATACTAAATCATATTCATATACCGTGGTTTCTTAAAAATAATATTCATTCGATATATTCAAATATTAAATTTAGACCATCTTCTTTATTTGGTTCGGTTCGGTTTTACATGATTCAACAGCTCTAAATCAAACATATAATACATATAGTATGTAACAATAAATCAGCACATTTATGACAAAGACTGCGAAATTACTGGTTGAGCCGTATTGGTTTAATGTAAGAGAATACTGAGAAAAAAATAATGTATATGATAGTTGTATCTTATATGAATCAAATTAGGAATTTTTCACTCACATAACACGGATCTAGATTGGTGATACATAATAACTACATCATTATTATCATATTTGCCTTGTCAGTCACAATTTCTTAGATTGTCCCCGAAATATTAACTTACTTGATTTGACACTGGCTAATAAATACACAAATACTTGCATATCAATTTTATGGATCTCACTAAATTAAAAGTCATATTTATTTTGCAATTTTATGGATGTGACACTGGCTAATAAATACACAAATAGTTTAAACACACTGTCGGAGATCGAGACTCGAAGAAGCAACCGTCAACATCACTGAACTCTGGACATAACGCCATATCTTTCTCTACATAAGAATCTAAACACAAAAATAATTATAAAATTAAATTGATGAAAAAAGGAAGAAAAGAGCGAACCTGTATATTTGATCATGTTATTTATAGGTTACTTAAGACTATGTAACCGGGAAGTAATGAGTTCTAGAGTTGTAAAAAATATTTTAAAGCAACTATTACTGTGATATTTAGTAATGGGAATATGAGACCAACGTTATATTTTTAAACTATGGTTTATATAAAGTGTTCTAAAATTCTTTTAAATAAGATTTAGAAGGCATACACAACTGTCACATAAGATGAATTTTTTTTAATTAATACAAATTTTAGGTTCTAATTTTTTTTAAAGATTCTCAGTTAATTTAAACCCTCAACTTTAATTATGTTAACATATGTTACCTTCCGTCTAAAAAATCGTGACGGAGGGTGATTTACGTTAACGGTTTATAAGTTGATGGTTTATGATGTTAAAAATTTAGTTGAAGATTTGTTTTACGATTCAAAAATAGTTTAGGGGTTATATCACTAAAAATATTAAATATTTTAAAATCTTTATTATCATTTATACTACATCGTTTTAGATTGATATAAGCATTTAAAACTAATTTATAAATTTTATTACATTAATTTATTATAAAATTAATTTATACACTCTAGATTAATAATTTTCAACATTACTTACAACTTAGTAAAACTTCAAAATATTAAATTATTTGATATGTGGCAATAGTGATATAAGAAAATTTGTGTGTTTCATATTGAAAACTTAGTTGAGGGGGTTTTTAACGATTCAAAAATAGTTGAAAGGTTTTATCACTAAAATTCATCCTTTGTGCGGAATCTTTGGTCCACTCTCTGAATCAAGCAGAAGCATCATGACGCTTGCACGGTATACGTGTGTCTACCCAGGGGCATGCGGTTCACCATCTTTTGTTCGCTGACGACAGCCTCCTTATGTGCAGAGCCTCGTCGCAAGAAAGCTCTGAGTTGAAAGCCATCTTAGCTAACTATGAGGCTGCTTCTGGACAGACCATCAACTTCTCTAAATCTTCGTTTATTTTTGGATCGAAAGTAACCGAAGAGAAGAATATTATGGTCAAAGACATCCTAAGTATTGATACTGAAGGAGGAGAAGGTATGTACCTGGGTCTACCAGAGAGATTCAGTTGATCCAAAATTAAAATACTTAACTTCATCAAAGAAAAGCTTCAAGGTAAACTTCAAGGCTGGTTCGCAAAGTCTCTCTCTCAAGGAGGAAAGGAAATTTTGCTTAAGTCTATTGTGCTCGCCTTACCAGTCTATGCTATGTCTTGCTTTCGTCTGTCTAAGGATCTATGTTCCAAACTCATTAGCGCAATGACTGAATACTGGTGGAGCAGTGGTAACAATCGCCACAAAATTGTTTGGGTTGCTTGGCAAAAACTTTGCAAGAAAAAGAGTTGGGTGGGCTCGATTTCCATGACATTGAGCTCCAAAATCAAGCCCTCCTAGGCAAGCAAGCTTGGAGAATCTGGAATCAACCAGAGCTACTGTTATCTAGGATCCTGCGTGACCGTTACTTCCACAATTCCTCCTTCCTCGAGTGCAGTATTGGAACTAGATCTTCATATGCGTGGCGAAGCATAATGCATGGTAACGACCTTATGAAACAAGGATTGATCACGAGCATAGGTGACAGAAAGAGTACTAATGTATGGTCTGCTAATTGGGTAATGGACTCGCTCCCCAGACCCCCATTATACCATCCTTCCAACCCTATTGATCTCTCGCTAAAAGTGTCACATCTCTTAGTGGAACACACCGGCTTTTGGAACTCTACGATGTTGAAGCGTACCTTTGCGGAAGATGATGTGCACCGTATTCTTTCCATTCAACCCAGACCCTCCCATCCTGACTCTCTACGATGGGGTTTCACCCCCTTTGGCTCTTACACGTTAAAAAGTGGTTACAAGCTCTTAGAATACCTCAGAGACCTCAACGGAAGCAACAATGTTTCCCTCCCGCCTCTGGAAAAACGTCTATGGAGCAACCTCTGAAAAACCAAAACTTCTCCTAAACTCCGACATTTTTTATGGAGGGCCCTCTGGAGCCTTGGCAGTGAAAAAAGGCTCCGATCTCGCAGCATTAATGTGGTCGCAACCCACAATGCTTGTGGACATCACACTGAAACTATCTGCCATGTTCTTTTCTCTTGCCCTTTTGCGCAAGATGTCTGGAACTCCATTGGCTATCCTCTGCCGCCTTCAGGTTTCTCTGTTAACGCGGTCTTTCTAAACTTCCACTATTTGTTAGAGTGTAGCAAGAACAAGAACATTGACTGGAGCTTACGAAGATCTTTCCCATGGGTCCTCTGGTATCTATGGAAAGCTAGAGAGGATGCTGGTTTGTCGTTTCAAGTGAACTACCCAGAAGCTCCTCCTTCTATCCCCATTGTGTTGTCAGGCCCTGTTCACTATTCGGTTTGGAAGAAACCTAGAGCCGGGGATCTGAAATGCAATGTTGCCTCCTCCTGGATTAATTGGCAAACTCAAAGCGGGACCTCCTAGATACTGCACAATGAACGGGGAGAAACATTACTTCACAGCAGAAGAGCCTACGTCAAACCAGACTCAGAGATACATGCAGCGCTCCTAAGTTTCCTTTGGGCTGTGGAAAGCATGATGCATTTACGCCAACGTAGAGTCATCTATGATGTTGGGAGTGGATTTAAATCCACTCTCAAGGCCCCTTAAGACAATGAACTAAGCCCAATTTGTTAGAAAACCCTAGACATCTTCTTTCTATAAATAAGAAACTATCTCTTTATTAGAAGCGATCTTATCTTATCTTCTCCATTTTAGACCTAGAACACATTTTACAAAGAGTTTATGGATTATTAGATTTACTTTACACTTGTAATCATACATGTAATACAATCTTTGATCAATAAACTCTTTTTGATGTTCATTTTCCATTTGATTTCAATGTTGATTTCTCTTAAGCCTCAAGAATTTAAGAAATTTATTTATTAAATTCTTCATTGTATGAATTCGACAAACACACCGTTTTCGGTTCAAACTGTTGGCGCTAGAGGAGATGTAACAAGGAGAAATATCTTCAAAGCATATCAAACTTGGGAGAATCAAGATCTCTCTTGCAGTTACTCTTTACTCGGCGTTGATCGCTTTCTCGCATTCACTTGGATAGCTCTCTCGCAGTTATTCGGCGCAGATCGTTCTCTCACAGTTGCTCGACTCGCTCTCTTGCGGTTACTCGACTCGCTCTCTTACGGTTACTCGTCATGGATAGCTCTCTCGCTGTTACTCGGGGCAGATCGTTCTCTCGCAGTCGCTCGGATCGATCTCTCGCGGTCACTCGACTCGCTCTCTTGCAGTTACTCGGCACAAATCGCTCTATTGCGGTTACTCGTCATGGATAGCTCTCTCGCAGTTACTCGGCGCAGATCGTTCTCTCGCAGTCGCTCAGATCGATCTCCCGCGGTCACTTCGCTCTCTTACAATTACTCGGCACAGATCGCTCTCCTGCGGTTACTTGTCACGGATTGCTCTCTCGCAGTTACTCGGCTCGGATCGCTCTCTCGCACTCACTCGGATTGCTCCCAAGTCTCGTGCATGACGTGATACCCCGAAGACACGTCCACCCGTGGCGATTTGATTGTGATGGTTCGCTCATGGCAGTACATTCATGATGATATCTATGACAACTTGTCTTTGGCAGTTTATCGATTGACGCTTCATCCATGGCAACTTACTTCCGGTAGTTCAGAACACTGTCCTCACAGATCGTTCGCGCAACCATCCCAGAGTAAGAAGTCTGATCGGAATCAGAAGTATGTCGATGACAGCTCGCCCGAAACGGTCCGTCTATGACACTTCATCTATGGCAACCTAACCATGACGACCCGTTCATGACAATCGTCTACGACATGGGTATATGCCTAGTTCATTATCTCATAAACCCTATTCGTAAAATTCGCAGAGATCGGTTTCATCTCTCTCTACGAACTTGGGGGGCTTACTGCTGGGGGTGGATTTACATCCTCTCTCAAGGCTCATTATGAAAATGAATTAGGCTCACTTTGTTAGGAAACCCTAGATATCTTTCTTCTATAAATAAGGAGGTACCTCCTTATTAGAAAGGACTCTTTTTTCCATCTAGATCAAGAACACATCCTATAAAGATTTTATACATTCTTTGATTCACTTTACACTATAAATCATTCTTGTAATGCAATCTTTGATCAATAAAGTCTTTGGATATTCTTTTTCTCATATTGATTCTATGAAGATTTTTCCTAAACCTCAAGAATCTAATACTTATCATTAGATTCTTTATTGTATGATTCCAACAAACATCACCAGCAAATACACCGTTTTTGGGTCAAACAGTTGGCGCTAGAAGGAGGGGGCCAAAGAGAACTATCTTCAAAGCATATCAAACTTAGGAGAATCCTAAATCTAGCTTGACCTCGAGTTTTGCTTTTGATGTCACCAAAGACCGACCAAAGAGACCAAGATCAATCACGATTTATACAAAGTCATAGTTGAAAGAGATAAGTTTTCACAATCATATTTTGTTATTAAATTTGGATTCATGATTACAGCATAATGTACACGCGTTTAATCTATGAAAGGAATTTGAATAATAATAAAAAAAATATTGATCTCTGATTTTAGGAAGAGTTGTGAACGGCGACGACTCCTGGAAAGGGATCGTACTTGTAAATGGACGACATCTATTCCGCCGTCGCTGCTAACCCGCATCCTTCCAGTTCCATTCCATCGTCGCCGACATCAGGCCAGATGAGACAGGAACAACGACATCAAAGCTTGGATTGCAACCAAGGTCGAGACTTGATCTGGACAATAAAGGCTATCTCATCACAGGCTCGTCATCTCCGGAAAGCTCGCCATCTCGTCAAAGCTTGGATCTCTAGAAAGCTCAAAAGCTCTATCTCAGCACAAGCTCTAGACAAACCCGCTTTAAGCTCGGCTTTGAGATGAGAAGCGTCCAAGCTCACAAGCCATGGCTCTTCATCAAGCAAGCTCTCTAAATTTGATGTCGACAAGAAGGCCATCTGTTCAGTTGTGAACTCGAAAGTTCTTAGCTTTATCTTGAAAAGCTTTGCAATTTGGAGTTTTTGCCGGCCAATCATCTTTAAACCTCGCAACGGAGAACCGAGATCTCAGCGCGGTTGGCAACGACGGTCACCACCTTCTCTCTCGCCTGTTCTGATCGATTGAAGAGTATCTTACTTAGATCTCACTTGCAGCGGTTGGAAACGACGAACAAGCATCGTACTTGGATCTTGCTTGCTCTGCCTCGAAGAACGATGGGAATGATCCGACTTTTTGGGACACAATCATATGGCTCTGTGAGCTTTCTTCTTCTTCAATAGCCCTGAAATCTTTATCTGAGAGTAAAAGCAGAGACTTTGGGAAAGTGACATAAGCTCTAGAGAAGACTCTTGCCTCTGCGATTAGTCATGGAACGTTGAACAACGCTCTAGAGAAGACTCTTGTCTCTGCGGTTTGTCAATACTTTGTGGAGTTGACAAAAGCGATGAATGAAGACTCTTGTCTCTGCGGTTTGTCAATACTTTGTGGAGTTGACAAAAGCGATGAAAGTACTGCA